>NC_134278.1:49008955-49381720 GCF_949628215.1 Phalacrocorax aristotelis
ACAAGAAGAAAGGGCTGGTGGAAGAATAAAGAAGGTCAAGAGTCTATTTCAATTGGGTTGTTCTGACTGCAGAGATGCCAGCAGTTCCTGAGGGCCACAGAGCTCCTGGGGGCACCCAGAGCCCACACCACAACTTCCCAGGACAGCACCGCCAGGATCTACCCGCACTCATCACCTGGTGCCTCTTAAATGTCTGTCTAACCCATTCCCAAGGGGCTTCTGAGCCTGGTTTTGTCCCCACTGAGTTAAAGGGGGAAGGATTTGGGTCACTGTGAGCTTTTGTCAGAAGGGTTCCCTAAATTAGCTCCTCTATTTGAGATAAAAGGAAGAAAGAGGTCCATCTTTATTTTCCCCATTCACTCGCTGTAATTACTCCGTTTCATCCCTGTCTGCTATTCACTGGCTCTCAGCAAGGCCCCAGCAGCCAGGTCACAGGTCAGAGTGGAGGACAAGCCTCTGCTTCCCTGAAAAGGATTAAAATGTCTTAAGTGCAGCTTCAGCAGCTTCCAGAAAGTGCCCATCCCTTCTGAAAAAGCAGACCTGGCGAAGCACACCAGCAGTGACACAGCAAGGATACCTGAGGCCTGGAAATGACTGCTCCTGTGCTTCATTCTCTGGCCATCACTTGGTTTGTTCAGAGTCTCAGGACAGTTAACGTACCCCTATTCTCTTTATTGTGCACAGCTTTATTCCTCCAGATTACATAGCAAGGTATTTGCCTTGCAAATTTTCAAATCTACTCATCTGCCTTCTCTGTGTCTTTAATTATTTTTAATTCAGTGCGTAATATCACCGTTATTGTTATTAATGGTCACTGAGCAATTGCCCTTTTTGTATAAGGCCTGAGAGAAGATTTTACCTCTACATTTCATATTAGTGCTAGTGCTGGACATGTGTACAGAGGTCTAACAGCTTCTCTATCTTCTTACGATGTGTGCTTTTCTATTTTAGAGTCTTTTGCACAGAAAGATTTCCTGAAACAATTAACTTCAACACTTGTAAAAATACTTGGTCTTGAATTTATATATAGTATTAGCTGTGCTAGAAGCCAAATCCCCAGGTTACACTCATCCAGCCAGCAGGAACGTTTTTTATTATTCCTGCATTGAGTCACCACCTCCCGGTTTGGACACCTGCTATGGGGAACCAGGAATACCAGACTATCCACAGAAAGTATTTGTGACAAACTGTTGTCGGTAGCCAGTGAGTTTGGACACATCAAAATCAACCTACCAGGTGGTCCACAAATAACAGAGGTAGCACATGAGTCAGCATCTGATAGTTACCAGCCCAGCTAATCATGGGACGTGAGGACCTACAGGAAAAGCAAGGTTATCCCTGTGCCTGAAATAGGGGACAGAGGTGCCAATGTCACGGCTGCTCATCACCGCCTCCAGGTAAGGAGCCTCCTCTCCTTGCACTGGTGGTGGGCCAGCATCGCAGAGAGTGCTTCTGCAAACCAAAAGCAGAACAGACTTCTCAAACTGTTAAGCCACACCTGCTCTTCCATCACCCACCTTGTCGCTTCCTCAACACAGCTGCTGCCCCGCTTGGGACACGGCGGTGCAGGCAGGGCACACTCTGCCTTCCCTCTGCCAGCAGCGAGAGCGCTCAACTCAAGTGGCAGCTGTAAACCTAAGACTCACAGAGATGGCCCAGCTGCGGGTAGCAGCTAACTTTTCCCTTTGTGTCCTTGCCTCTGCTGCCACCACCCTCACTGTTTCCAAGCACCAGCTTTCACACACGCTGACTTAATTCTGGAAACCCAGGACCTGGTCTGCGGAGGTGCTGGGCGTTCAGAGCAGCACTTAGAGCTGCCAGGCACCCCCAAGACCACCACTCACAGGCCGGGCACCACGCAACTTTGCCACGTTCACAGATGTCTGCAGGTAATGGAGTTAGAAGGTCCCACTTGAATGATACATTTTTCTGGTATCTGTACATTTCTACATTTTCTTCTATCTCAATGATACATGATTTCTTGATAATACATATCAGAAAAGCTGCCTTGCGTACACCAAAAGTATGGGGCTATATCAGCCAACCAAAAGAAAAATGGCAGTGTGGGTTTCTGAGTAGAACATATTACCCTTCAGCTGTAAGGCTTGAGCCAGAATTCACTGAAGCAGAGAGCGCTCCTGGCAGTGTTGCTGGACAGCAAGGATAAGGTCATATGAAAAAAGCGTGATTTTGAACTATACATGACTGAAGTACTCAAAAATAGCTGGGAGTAGTCATGTCCTGGGGGGGTTTCCCCATTAAAAAAGATTACTCAGGCAAAGAAAGGGACACAACTCTAGCTTAGACAGGAGCAGGCTGCAGTCCTAACACAAGGCCATCTGCTTGGGGGAGATATTTTTTATTCATAGTTTAAACTCAAATCAAATTGAGAGCGTCACGCTATCCAACACCAGCACACACTTGCCTCATTCAGGATTTTGTGAGTCTCTGTTGAGTTTATTCTACATAAAAGTTCTTTGCTGCCCTGTGCAAAGATGTTTATTCCAGAGGTGTGCCTCTAGATACACATCTAGATCCACCTCACAGGATTCTGTGAGTGCAGGACGTCCACATATATGACACAGCCCATTCAAAAGGAATCTGAGGACACACACCTGCAGGGCTGCTGTTACGAGTCTTATTAATGCAGATCAGCAGCCCATACAAGTTGCTTACATGAGGAATTGTCCCCCAAAAAGAAGCATAACCCCTTCTATCCAATGGACATTCCTGGGAAAGTATAAAGACTCATAACTTTTAGCTCAAGTAGAAGTAGGACTGCAGAGGTTATACCCTGCAAAATAACATCCCATATATCATTTTGAACAACCTCCCCCCAGTCTGCGAGCCAGTCTTACGATTCCCAGGGGCTCAAGTCAATTTTTGTCTGCCACCACCAGCAGGATTATTCCCCCTCCTTCACACGCTCAGCTCACTCCTGCCAGACAGGAGGAACTGTGGCCGACACCCCGAAACCTCTGCCGTTATTCTCGTCGCCAGCTGAGAACAGAAAAGCCCAGCTGCCTCAAGGCACAGCTCTGTGAAAAGGCAGGGAGAGGGGTGTGTAAGCGGCTTTCCCAGCTAGCCCTGGCTGATGCTGCCAGGGCAAGTGCCGGGCCACAGCTCTCAGCCCTGTGCTTGCCGAGGCACCGCAGAGTCACAGCTAACGTCCCTGTAGGATAAGCTCTTGTTTTTCACTCCCACAGTTTACCTACGTGCCAACACAAGCACTGTATTATTTTTTGTTTCTTTCTACAGTGCTGTCAGCCTCATCTCTGCTGGAAATGGGCAATAGATGAAAGAAGAAAATTGGTGTTTTCCCTCTTGTTTCCATGAAATTACTAATATTACAAGACCCATATATTTTTTATATTATTCTTCCAGACTTCTTTAACCATGTCCAGATAGATCTTCTCCACTTCAGCTGAAGTTCATGACAGGATTTGCATTCAGCAGTGAAAATGCCCTAATGGGGCTGAATCTCACCTGCAGTAGCTACACCAGTGACCTTCCTCCTCTGAGAGGGAATCTAAAGCCCTGGTCACAGGTCCAGCCCTGTTTGGTGCTTTCAGCACCTATGGGGAGGGACAGAAAGTGCCCTCAGATGGCACGAAGCTAAAAGGGATGACTGCAGGTGCTTTAGAGGCTAGGGTTAGAGGAAGAACACACACAACTAGCAGGGTAGATTTCAGTAGTGCCAAGCGGGGTGCGGTACTTCTCCAGATGACACAGCATATCTGCTGATTATTTGTCAGCATCAGAAGAAAGGAAAAAAAAAGAAGGGAAAATTGTGATGGGCCGGTTACCAAACGTCTATCACCAATATGTAATTGTTGCTGAAAGAAGTTTGTTTGAGAAGATACACATTGAAACATCATATAAGCAAACATCTAAGGGAATTTGCTCTGTTCTGGCATCAGTGCCGAGGACCCAGCTGGAGCAGCTTTTATAGTTGAAGGTACCACACCATAAGGTGACAGCTTCTGGCACAAGCAATAAATGCAAAAAAAAAAAAAAAAAAAGAAAAAAAAAGCCAGCTATGAGGGTAGGCCGAAAGAAGCAGATGTTGTTGTCTCTCTTTCAGCAGCCTCCTCTTAGAGGGAAGGCTGACTCAAAGGGATGAACAGTTGTTCTCCAGGTCCAAACGGGGGAGGGGGGGCAGGGAACCACTAAACCCAGTTTACTTTTACAGCCGTTTTAAACAGGTCAGCAGTAGGCAAGCACTGAACACCTACCTATCTGACCTTACGAGGCAGGGATTCCCAGGGTGGGCCAGACAAGCCCAGGAGAAGCAGGTTCATCTTTCTTCTTCCTTCCATGTTCTGAAGGGGTAGGGGCCATCGGGGAAGAGGCAGAGTAGCTAGCTGGGATCCTGAATGCCTTAGGACTGCCACAGCATTAGCTGCCAAAATTAATCTGCTGCTGCCCTGCAGTGCTGCACAATGTACCAAAAGCATGACGAGGCAGGCTTTGACAAGAAATACCCCATTTACCGGGCCACGAGGACAACACTCACCCTGCAAATCCATACTGCACATGCCAAAAATTCCTTTACTAACAGCTCAGTAGGCATTATCTTATCCTCTTAGTAGTACAAGCCAGAGCTGGGCTTGGATATTAGCACATTAAGGTTAATATACATAAGCTGGTAAGGAAAACAAAAAGAGTGTAAGAAACTATGTAAGAGGGTTTGATTTTCAAAACTGGAGGTTAATTTAGAGCTGGAAGTGCCAGATGATAGTGGAAATTCTTCAGAAACCTTTCCCACTTTGGAAAAGAAAATTAACTTCCCCCCCCCCCCCCACTTTGGAAGCCATTAAAATATTTCCTGTACTGTTTACATACATCATCTCCTCTTTCAGCTTGACTCTGTTGGGGATTTCCATTACTTCCATCAGTCAGCACTTTTTAGTACTTCTGAATGCACTGTATAGCATGATAAATATGATGCTGGACAAGAGCAGAACTCAGATCAACTGCTACAAGACACAAATAGCTTAGTGATCATTCTTTCTACAACATGATTAAGTTACTCACTGCACAACTGATTTTTTCCCTTGTCTTTCTTCAGTAGGCTCTATTGCCTCTGACTCAAGAGAGGTGGAGAAAGCATGTCTAAGAGGAAGACAGGAATGAGGAAGACAGGAATAAGGAAGAGAGATGTGAGACTTAAATTGCACTGTGGCCTGTGGTACTATAGGTACAACAGCTACACCGTTGTAGCTATGTGCTTCTTTAATGGGAGTAGCTATCTGGTGAAGCTGTTGCAGGGGAAGCTTACAGATCTGACAGTTATAAAAATAATTTTGTTCGTTTTAGTAGCTTCCCCCAAAAGTTTATGACCATAACTACGCTTATTCAGCCCAGCCTAGAGAAATGTTACCTCCATCACTTATTTTGGGCACCAAGTGACATACTCTAAGCTCATCTGGCTCATCACCAAGCCTGAAGCTTGCATGAGCTTCCACAGTCTTTGCCAAATCAATGTCTTTCCAATTAATTGACTTTTTTTTTGCTTCCCCACTGATATCGACAGCATTTGCACAAAGCACGGGAGGTTTCTCCCCAGTAGAGGCTGCTGTTTGTCTGCATTCTCATCTTCCAACATGAGCAATTTTTATATTTCTCCTCTGCTGAGCAAACCAGCACAAATTTCAGGGTGCTCTCGTGCATAACTCGTTTCCGTTACAGCATCTGACAGTTGATCGGAGCTCAGCTGTGGTCAGGCCATCGGCCTGCGCTGGAAGAAACACTTGTGTTGGCCAAGTGCAACCTAGAAGCAGGGTAGGAACAGGCTGGGCCATAATGCTACCTCCCAGCTCCATCTCCCCTGACCCTGACAAGGTACGTGCAGCAGAGCAGTTATTGATTCAGCTCTCTTTGCTGCTTCCATTTTTAAGGTAGCAGTCAGAAAGCAATCAGACTTCTGAGATGCTTACGATGAGTGGAGATAAGATCTAAAATTTAGCAGAGTCTCTATCCATTAAGACAGTCAGTGTAAAAAAACTGGTTTGAGCTGAACGCAATGTAAGCAACTTGTAGACAAACTATAATTAGCTCCAACTGAATGATTTAAATGAATATAAAAGAAAAATTCTATGGATTCCATGGTAATATCCTATGGATACATAATACCTATGTATTCATTGGCCAGTTAGGACACCAGCTAAGTATGCTGAACCTGAATTTTTGTCTGTTCTGTGAAGAAAACCAGGCTTCTCAGCCTGCTAAAACAAAACATAGAAATAAATCCCATCTACCTTGTTACAGATTTGCTTTAAAAGGTTAGTTAGGGGTCTTTATTTGTCTGTGGCTTTTTACTCACAAAGGCTCAGACCTGCTGCATCCAAGACACGTTCACTGCAGAGCATTGAGAAGAACTCAATTTCTTCAGGAATCACATGCTAAAAATACGTTTTCTTGGTCTTCTACTTCTCCCATCCTCCTCAAGAGTGGCTCATAGTACTAGGTTTGTTGCAATTAAAGGAAGTCTGACACACACTAGGGCATTTTTTTTGAGGGAAACCCCCCAACATTTTAACAAACTCCACTTTATTTGGGTAATGTGATTTTTTTCCCCTTGACATTTAAGTAAGGTTATGTATTTAAACTTTCATATTCTGTAAGGTGTTTTACAACACACCCTCTGCATGAAAAACAAAAAACCATTTTCTGTTCAATACACTCCAAGCTAAAAAAAGCAGTGATTTTTTAGTTATTCTTCCAAATATAATGCTAGATCATATCAAAGAGAGTTTTTCAAGGTCTCTGATCAGAGTTGCTGTTGCTAACTAGAGCTTAGTGGTGAAGATATCAAAAAAATCTACAAATGAGCATAATAGTTTCGTTTGATAACTGTCCCTGCTGCTAGATTGGTTCACAGAAGGAAAAAGGAAAGGCGGCAGAAAAGGCCTCACAATCCTTGTGTGAGCTTGATTTCTCTCTAGATTTTCTGGAAGAGCAACTCAAATTTCCCATCCTCACCACCAAGCATCTTTTGATTTTAGACAAAATTGTATCATTGCAATGCCTCCTTACATTAGCAAAGATGAAATACCAGCTGGAACAGCGGACTAAATCTAGCCTTACTTCTAAGAAGAACAAACCCCTGTGGAGGTATAAGCCACAGGGACTACACAGACATTTTCCCTGTGCTCAGGATCACTTACCTCTCCCCAGCCCACAGGTGGGACCACCACACACGTGCATGACAGCAGCAGTTTAAGCACACCCCACAAACACACCTCCACTGAATTTTTCCCAAGCACAGAGGATGACCTAGCGCAACTCCAAAAATACAGAGATCACCTCTATCACATCCATGTGTTAATTTGCTCCTGCTGGCTTGGCTCAATCCTCTTTTATCACACCACACCAGATGAATCAGCCATCTCCACCTGGGCCTGCCCATTGCTGCTGCTCCTAGTGCAATCCCCATACCCAGGAAAAAACCCTGTTCCTCCAGCTCAGCTCACAGCTTGGTTCCAGGTGTGCTTTGGCACAGGCCAATGGTTTTGTGCTCCAGGAAAGGGAAATGGTGGTGGAGGTCTGATGGGAAACTGTCAGCAACAATGCTGTGATTTTAAGACATTTAACTCATGTTTTAAAAGATCTCTGTAAAGTCCTGCCTCTGAGCAGTACAAAGGGTTTCTTTCTTGCTCCCCTGGAAGTGACTGCATGCACCACACCTCAACACTCATCCCAAAGCCTTTAGAAATCAGGACAATACCACCTTTACATCCCATTTTTCCAGGAGCAGGTGTGCTACATGCCATTTTTAAATCTAAGCTAGCCACCCAGCCAAAGAGTAGTGCCACCTGCCAGCTCTCTGGAGTACCCCTGCATGGAGAAAGTAGCCCAAGGGACCAGGTTATGGACTTGACTAGAAAATGAAATCCGGGGCCTTTTGAAAGGGATTCCCTCCTCCTTTAGCCCCTCTGCATAGTCCTGTGACAGCTTTTGAAAAATTATACGAGGAGGAAAAAGTGGAGAGATAAACACAGGTCGCTGTTTCGTTTTCTAAGTCATCTTTCAGTAAGCAGTGGTCCTCAGAAACTGTTCCTTTTGAAAGCCAAACAAAGTATTTTCAGACATGACCAAACCTGAAAATTTTTAGCTAATTTAGCTAAGATTTTTCCGTAAGAACTTGTCATAAAAACATAACGCATGAAACCAAGATGGAAAGGCAGTACAGAAAAGGTCTGGTTAAATGGTGAAAACAGCTGAAAGGAATTATATTACAGGAAAAACAATGAAAAAAGTTTTAGGACTAAGCCAGCTCAGCAGCAGTAGCAATGGGATGGCTAGTGAATGGGCTGCCACGGACTCAGAGAATGGCTGAAGCTGTAGGGCACCTCTGGAGTCCAGCCCCTCTGCTCAAAGCAGGGTCAGCTACAGTAAGGTGCTCAGGGCTGTGTCCAGCTGTGCTTTGAATACCTGCAAGGACAGAGACCCCACCAGCTCTCCAGGTAACCTGTTCTAGTGTTTTACCACCCTCACAGTAATATTTTTTCTTGTGCTCAGATAAAATTTCCTGTATTTCAGTTTGTGCCATCACCTCTTGTCCTGTCACTGGGCAGCACTGAAAGGAGCCTGCTTCCATCTTCTTCATTCCCTCCCATCAGGTATTTATATACATTGATAAGATTCCCCCTGAGCCTCCCACTCTCCAGGCTGAACAGTCCCAGCTCTCTCAGCCTCTCCCAGTAGGACAGATGATCCAATCTCTTAATCGTGTTCGTGGCCTTTTGCTGGACTTGGTCCAAAATGTCCCTGTCTCTGTTGTTCTGGGCAACCCAGAACAGGACCCATCATGCCAGATATGTCTCACCAGTGCTGAGTAGAGGGGAAGGATCAGCCCCACCTTGACGTGCTGGCAATGATCTTCCTAAAGCAGCCTAGGATACTGTTGCCCCTCTCTGCTGCAAGGGCACACTGCTGGCTCATGTTCAACCTGATGTCCACTAGGACCTCCAGGCCCTTTTCTGCAAAGATGTTGTCCAGCTGGTTGGCTCCCAGCATGTGCTGGTGCATGGGGTTGTTCCTCCACAAGTGCAGGACTGCATTCCTCTTTGTGAAACTGAGAGACCCCTGTTGGCCCATTTCTCCGGCCTATGCAGGTCTCTCTGAACAGCAGCACAACCACCTGGTGTATCAGCTGCACCTCATGATTTTGTATTGCCTGAAGGCTTGTTGAGGGTGCATGCTGTCCCATCATCCAGGTCATTAATGATGATATTAAACAATATTGACTCTGCCATTGACTTTACAGGTCAATTCCTGGCCACCATTACAATCCTTCTGACCTTCCTTCAGTTCAGATGGTTTTTAGTCCACCTCACTCTCTGCTTTTGTAGCCCGTACTTCATCAGTTTGTTTGTGATGATGTTATGGCAGACAGGGTCAACAGTCTTGCTGAAGTCAAGATAAACAGCACCCACTGCTCTCCCCTCATCCACCAAGCCAGTCAGTTCACTATAGGCCATAAGATCTGTTAAGAAGGATTTCATTTTCCTAAATTCATATTGGCCACTCCCAATCCCATTCTTGACCTTAATGTTGCAAATTGTTTCCAGGATTATCCAGTCCGTTCCCTTCCCAGGAACAGAGATGAGGCTGATGACCCTGGAGTTACCCAGGTCGTCCTCCTTGCCCTTCTTGCAGCTAGTATGGGCATTTGCTTTCTTCCAGTCCTCAGGAACTTGTTGCCAGCAGGTCGAGGGACGTGATCCTTCCTCTCCATTCAGCACTGATGAGGCTACACCTGGAGTACTGTGCCCAGTTCTGGGCTCCTCTGTACAAGAGAGAGGGACCTGTCCACCTTGGCAGACTCTCCCCGATGTCCTAGATCTGAGCCCCCGGCAAGCAGGTCAGGTTGGCAGCTGGGGGGTCTACTAGAAAGAGAAATCCATGTTCCTAAGCTATAGCAACTTGATTGTGTAGCAAGCACAAGTTAGTAAGGTGAAAAAAAATGGAGGGTTGGTTTGTGTTTAGCAACACCTACATCAAAGATGATTCTCACCCTTTTCCTGTTTACATGAACCTCTCCACTATATGAAGCTTCCCAGTCCGAGCAACTGCAATCAGATAGCTGCCGAGGTTTTCCTTTACTTCTATCTAGACAAACCTGTCATCTTAAGGCACCTCCACATGAATGGCATAAGAACAGAAATGTATTTTCCTGCTGTCAGAGCATTTTATATACTAGCAGGTTTTCTTCACTCCTTCATCATAAGACATTTTACCTGCTGCTTGAGTGCTTTACATCATTTGGAGAGAAGCCCAGGTACATTGAAAAATAACAAAGCACAATGTAAAACTCAAGAGGGTGGTGGGATCAGGGAAATTATTTTTAAAAAAATTGAAGGAGAGCATGCTCTCTTCAGCATTTAAAAGCTCAGAAGATTCATATGTCTTCACAGTATTTTGGCAGACAATGCCTATACTATTATTAAATCCCTTAGTTTTCTGGAACAGAAGAGAGCGCTGAGTAGCACTGAACACAACAGCATTGATGCAGTAGCACACAAGTGGATGCATGTCAAGAGGCATTGCTTTTGATGTGTTACTTGCTACAAAGGATGATGGGGAATTGTTCTCCCAAAGGCACTTTGCACAGGAAATCAGGATGTAGCCGAAACAGATATTAATCCCCAGGAGAAAGTTAGGGAGGAATTCAGGTACGGTAAATTGCAGCGGCTGGACAGTATTCGAGGCATCTGATAGCTACAGTAGGTGTCTGGCGATTGTAACACAACTTACCTCCATCCCTGTGCAAAGCCCTGATTTCTATTCGAGCTCTGACTTACAAGTCTTAAAGAGGTTTCTGGAAAAGAAAGCAGATGCTCTCAGGTATTTAGCAAACACACAGGCATGGCATGGCTGTGTACTCAGATTTGTACCTTATTTTACGTTCTTTAAGTGCTAAGTAAATGTGCTTGTGAACTAAAAGTCAGCTGATATTTAAGCTCAATGAAAATGCTTTATTCTACCTGTAGTCACAATAACTTTATCAACTGAAAAGCAATTTGTTCTGTTAAATAACAAGAGCCCATCAACTTTTGTCACATTGTCGAGCCACTCTGCAGTGCTCTACTTTCTGAAAAAGGTGTAGGGACTGTATCGCAATCCATACCGAGCGATCCTGCAACTTCTGCTTTCGTATTGCCTCTCTCCACTCTCTAATGACTCTCATATTATCATCATCATCATGCTCTCAGGAAGTTGAAATGTCAGGGCTAATTAATTAAGATAGTTTGTCTTCTCTTATTAATCCCTTAAGTACTGAGAACCCATTCCCCTGTAATCAGAAGCAGCTGTGACCAGGGTTGCACTAGAGATGGAAAAACAACATTTTACTCCAAGGCACTTCCTACGACTACCTTTCTGAACCAATAATGAAAGTAACTGTTGCTGTGATTCCAGTAATAGCGTTAAAATGTGTCACTACAATTTCACTTCCCGAAACCCCATCCAAACGATTTTTGAATGTATCTGTGGAAGCCTATCGTGCACAATGTTGCTCATGAAATTGCTGCTTTCCGCATATGAAGATACTTTCTAAGTCTTTACTTTTGACTCTACCTAGATGCCAGAAATTTACTAAAGAACCAAGTCCTTGCCTTTTAACTATATCGGTGCTGTACTCTTTTGTGTTGGTTTTTTTTTTTTTTTAAACTGAAGTGCCTCCGTTGTTAGGCCTTTGTTTTGCTTTCTAATGCATATATCAAATAAAGTAGCCTGTTTTCCATAAGGAGATTATAATTCAGTTGTACTTATTTCCTAAAGAGAAATAGTATAGGAAAAAAAAATTAATTATTTGGCATTTGCATACCAGTTCAACACACTAATTTTTTTGAATTTAAATACATTGGGTTTGTTTATAAAATGACCATTTAAAAAACAGTCTTGTCTAACCTACTATTATTGAAATAGTTTTGATCATTGAAATGACCTGTTCTAAGGTTGCTATTTACTGCAAATATCCATCATGGACTAGAACCTGAGAGTTGGGTTTCAGCCTGTAGAAACATGCTGTAGGTAGTGACTGGCACCTTTTTTTACGTTAACCAGGGTCTAGAGGTTCCCCAGCTCCGCAGCTCGAGCATTTTTAACACGCCTGACTTCCCGAGCTCTGGGCTACAAGTGATTTTCGGAATCCTCTTCTAAATGTCCAAATTAGTTTTTTCAAGCTTTGGACAATTTCTTCAAAGTGGATTTACCTCCTGGGGTAGGAGTACGCAAGCTCCTGTGCCTGTGAGTCACAGCTGAAGAGACGCTGGGTCAACTCCGCGTGAAGTTTGTTCCACGCGATTTAAGAGTGGGACAAACAGCACTTTGCTAATGAGAGCCTGAAACGAGTCTCTAAGATAATTCTTGAGACAGTCCATTAACACCTTGTAGTTCAGTCTCCCTGACAAACATGGTGTTCAATATGGTTTTTATTATATTTATATAAACACAATGAAATCACAGAATCCTTGAAAAAAATTATAAAAATATACATTTTGATAAAGTACCTCCCCCCACTCTGGTTAGTACAAAGAACTATTTGCTAGCACCAGCCACATCTGCTGCATAGTAGAAGTTGCGTCCAACAGAACACGATGTTATGATTTAAAGGTATATGTTGGTTTACGTTTGATTTATTATTCACACCTTGAAATGAGCTACCAACGGGTTTACAGCCCGTCCTCTGCCCACACGCACAAACGTTCCTTTAAATCCAAATTATTACACAAAGCTTTTCCTTACCTTCTGCAACAGCCATAGGAAGGGGCGCCTCATTCAATGCAAAAGCAGGCTACAGGCTATTTTAACTTTCGTTGTCTCAGTAGCAACTCTATTTGAAACAACGTGAATAGAAGTAAACAGACTTTGCATGTTGTGTTTACCAAGTAAACTTATTTGCTATTAACTTTACCCATACACCAGGGATTAAAAAAATTCCAGTTATGTGGTTTTAGGTAAAAAAATGTAGCGCTTCCGGTAGACTACGAGTTATTCATTATTACTTGCAGTGTTATTGCTGTAGTATCCTCAGCACATGTGATGCTTTGCAGGCATGAAGATGACTTGGTTCTTGTTCCCAGCAGACAACGGTTTATGGTCCTGAAGCTGGGATACGCAACTGGAATGGAGAGCTCTGCTCCTGCAGAGCCTCCCTCATTTTTAAGACAAATTCTGTTCCAGAGATGCAATCTCTCCAGGCATTGAACACTGCTTGAATTTATAACAATACATATGAAATAATTCTGCTGGAGAGGGAGGAAGAAGAAAGGAAACTACTATTTTTGTTTCAGCTACTCTGCTTTTCTGGTTATTCACTTGCTAAACTGCATGAGCTCTATTCCACCAGCTTGGTTTTCCTCTTCAAAGGAGTCTGAAAACCAGCAGAACTTAGAGAAAATTACATCAGGACAAGGATGTGGCTCCCTGTATCTCCTCGTAAGTAAAGTAATTCCCATTTCCTCTCTCACCTTCCCAGTAGCCAAGAGGCAACCTCAGAGGCGCAACCACTGTCCTTGAGACATTGAACCAAGGATGCGCTTCTTCCTATGTATAAAAGATCTTTTATTTGTAATTCAGGAAAGGGGAGAGGGGGTTTGCATATTTTCAGCATGGTCAAATGAATTTAAGTGATTTTTTTTTTTTTAGTCCTAACCACTAAAAATCGTGTGGCGGCGTCCTCCTTCCGACTGGCATGCTTTGTCCACAGGCATGATTTTATCTGGAAAGGGAGTAAAACGCCACTTCTTACACAGAGTTAGAAACCACTGCCAGGAGCAAGGAAGACTTCACCCACTGATCTGCAAGCCTCTCGCCATCACGTCACTTACGTGGCTTGATAACCAACTACTTGGAACAGCTTTTGTAAAACCTGCAAAAATATATAGAATTGTTTTATTTACAAAGTCTGGCTGTGTCATCATCCCAAAGGAAGGTAAGCATTTTAGACATACGATCCTCACTCATTGCCATGTTCTTGTAATGGCACGCGTTGCGATTTTTGTCTCCATCATTGCAACACTTCCACTCATTTGGAAGTTGACCCAGCTTTGAGCAGGAGGCTGGATCAGATGACCTGCAGAGGTCTCAACCTAAATAAGTCTATATTCCTGTAATTTATCCTGTTGAAATGTTCTGCAAGTATTCTTCTTTTTATTAAAAGAAACAGGACATCAGAAAACTCAAACAAGTTTACATCTTTACACCAAGCAGTTGCTGGAGTTCTAAGGATACATAGTTCTCCCTTAGTTTGCATTTTATTGTGTAGATGATGTTTCATCTTTTTCTAATATATTCAGTTTTCTTGTTTTCTACTGTATTTCTCTTCATGGTGTAATCTGTTCAGTTGCTATTAGTTGAGTCAGCTACTAAAAACGTGATACAATTTTACATATGCATTTATGTTTTAGTTGCTGAGTCACAGTTGTACCCCAGTAGACTCACGCCTGAACTTACCTATCATTTTGGCTTATCAAACCAGTGGTTTTAAAAGCTGTTCCAACTAACACTTGTGCGCAAGTTGTAACAGCTGCAGGAGGGCTTCCTATTCTCTACCTATGAAGACTTTCAAAACATTAGATCAGATTTAGATGATAAACTACAGCAACCCCAACAGATGCCAACGTGTTCTCTTTTGCGTATGTGCGGCATATTCTACATCTATCTGCACAAATTACGAAGTATGTCTCACCTCAGTCTGGCATTTTTAATAATGCAGAACTGACCGAACCACAAGACATACTGATGCAATGTTAAACACTGGATTTAAAATCAGAGAAGCAGGAACGCTGATGATGCAGGTCAAGCTTCCGATTGTTTAACTGTGCATTTTGACATCGCACAAGCTTTTGTTGAGGAAATAAATGGGTTACACAACTCAGATGCAGGCAGATTCAAGGGCGCTTTGCCAGGGTAAATTTTGGAAATGAAATGGAATGACACGAACCAGCAAAACCCAGACTCTGACACCTCTGACTGCTTAAGAGTCGGTACCAAACTTCTATTACTGTACGTAGCAGAGTTTTGTGTGTTTCAATAAATGGAATATTATCTATTTTCTGTTATGTTTAGTTAAAATATACTATTTGTTGCATAACAGCTCAATCACTCCACGGATAAGACTACAAAAAAACATAGACCTCAGTGTAATACAGATATCTAAAAAAGAAAACATTATGGTTGGAAAGGCAACGTGAAATTTAAATATTTGGCCAAGAAAAATTGAAGTCATTATTACAATCGTAGAGTCAAGCAGTCAGGTTGGGAAATATCAGAATTAGAGGCAAATACCTACCAAAAGGTACAGAAAAGCATGTGTACTATTTCACATGGGAGTCTCACAGTGATGGCAGGTAACAGCAAGATGGCTTTGGAACACAGTTTCAAAATCTGCCACTGAAAAGCACTAAGATACAGGCTTCTAAGGAATTTATGGGAATGAAACTGGGGATATGCTCCACTGAATAAGTCTCTAGAAGTTTCAGACTAGTCAGCCACTCAATGCTACATTTACGATGGCAAGAGTCAAAGTTGAAACAAAGTCCAAATACCCATGTCCAGAAAACAAAAATAAAACCCATACAAGTTCTGGGGGTTTATTTATTTTATTTTATTTAGAAGTAAAATAAAATGTCACGTTTCCGTATAGAAACCACTGACATATACTGTGGTAAATTCAAACACAGAGAGGTGGTTTTAGCTTTCAGATTCTGCCCAAATTCAGATTCTTCCTCTTGCACTGGAGCCTTGTACAAGCTCTGATAGGCCTGAGGACACATCTGTTTAAGGCAGCCGCTGGAGTTCAAGCTTATCAGCAGCAGATGGTGCTTCAAAGACGTCATCTTCAACACTTTCTTCTATTGGCTTCATTTTTGCTGAGGTCCTCAGGTAGGGAGATGTCCGACCCGGGCCTGCCACAGTTACAAAGAAATAACCAATCAATTTAACAAAACATACCTGCTACCTACACCTGTTTGTGACAAAGTGTACACAATCTGGTGATCCTGTCCTAGTTCCCTCGTAAGAGGATTTTATAAGTGAAGGTTTCTTTGTTATTTGGCCACAGGCATCAGGAAATCCTAGATTTGGGAGAGCCACGCTGCTATGAACCAGCAACACCTCCGAGGTTCAAACCCTGCGGCCGGCCACAGGCACAGTATTCTGCTTAAATTCTGACTTAAATTCTGCAAATCCTGACTGCATGAGGTGCCCAACGCTGTGTCCCTGGTGATCATTTTATCACCGTTACAGTCACCCACTAATTCTTCTCCGCAAACAACGATGTGAATGACTGCCCCAAGTACAAAAGGTATGTACACTTGCACACTTGCCTTGGCTGTGAAAAAATTCCTCGGTGTACAGGGCAAACCTCAGGTGGGTACACGATCACAGCCCTACCAGCCTTAAAGCCACAATAATGTAAAACTTATGGAAAATATAATACCCCCATAAACAACCAGAAAGAAAACAAGATTAATGGGTGAAGACCACATAACATTTGTCTGTCAGTGATTTCATTGCTCCAAGACAATCTTTTAGAAATGCAGCAACTCACAGAGCTCGCCAGAGTGGAGCGCACACCACAGCCATCGCTGGTAAGTCATTAAATGGAGTTTTTGTGCAAGTTACCGCTGCAAACTACCTCTATTATAGCTAAATTTTCAACAGGAGGGTTAAACTAGAGAGCTCCTTTGACGACAGCCAATAGGTTTATTTCTCGTTGTCCACTCTGAAATTGCATCTGCACTTTTTTTCTCCTCTCAGTACCCTCCTCTAGAGTTAAACCACCACAATGGTACAAGGTTGTAAACAGCTACTATATGACGACCAAGAAGAGTAGGGAAATCTTTGAAACACCACTTTAGAAGAAAAGATCAGGAGGTAGTGGTCCTGTCTGACAGATTATATGAATAGAAGCTAAAAGGTCAAATTTTCTTGAAAAAAATACCGATAGCCATAACATACTCTTATTGAAAGGGCTATTCTTACTACTTTAAAAGAAGTTTATCAGATATACAGTAAAGTGCTCTGCCAAGGAAGCCTATATATGAAGGACTCCTTTGCATATCTTACACACAGAGAACAAAATACAGCTACAGGCAAGACCAGTGGGTTGTCATATTTGCATTTTTAAGTCACATTCATACAAACACTGTTCGGAATTAGCTTTTTAGAACTTTCAGTGTTAAAAATGTATTAGTATTTTCTTTTAACATTCAAAAACTGCCATGATAAAGGGTTATTCGCACACATTTTTAAATACTGGAATTGTTAAGCATTTCTTTTTTATGACTTTATTCCCAGTTTATTACCATTTTTAGACTAGTCCTCTTTTGTTTAAAAGTGCTTAGCTCTCTCCAGAAAGCAGAAGAAGCTGTAAGTCTGTTGAACAGGATCCAATATTGAGTCTAATACTGTCAAGTTGTTTGGTCCAAAGACATAGCCTTTTTTCTCCAAATACAAAAAAACTTGTCTACTGATGCCTCTATCCAGTGTTGGACAGATGTTCAAGAGACTGGATCAGACCTTGAACCCAGCCTTCCATACACTACTACTCTGTTGCCCTCTCTCGAGGACCTAAGCCCAAATGCCTATGAAAATGGCATTTCCCATGAAAACCAATCCTGCTTTTAGCCACAAGCTGGGTATAACACAGTGAGCACACCTAATGAGGTAATACTGATAAAAGCATTACCAAATCAAAACCTTTCTACATTCCTGCTTAGCTTAGAGGTTTGCAAATACAGATTCACAGACCAGCAAATCTGAGTGGTCTAAACCAAGCAGCACGGAAAGAGACTCTATCACTAATAAGTATAAGAATGACTATCAAGCAATAGAAGTACTGAATAGAAACTAATACTGAAATGTTTTTTACAGGACAGAAAGTTACGTGAAGCTACCCTTGTAATCAGGTTGAACTATTTCTGCTTAACTCAAATTTTGGAAAAAGAGATGCATCAATATCATTTACTAATGAATTACATACAGATGGATCACGGATGTCAAGCACAAGTAGCATGTGAAAAATAAATCCCACTTTAATACCTTTTTGAGGATGCTTGCTGAGTTAATGTGATGTTATCAACAGAAAACATCATGCTGCAAACGACTCACTCCGTAAACATTATAGAACTCTTGTTGGTTATTTCCTTAATATAAAAGCAAACAGTTAGTTGGGTTTCTTAGTTAATTAAATTCAAAACACAGTTTTGTTAGTAATCATAGTTTGGGACCTACTAATTAGTATTTTTCACCCTTTCGCTACTAAGCACTTTGAAAAAAGCTTTTTATCTATTTCTTGAGAAATGAGTCAAAGCTGATTGTAGCACAGATAGAAGCATAATTTAAAAAGTTTGGATTAAACAAAAATATAAATGCTTAATTTTTCAAGAATACGGAAATTAAGAGAATAAAACTTATTTGCAATGTAGTAGTCAAACACTGTATTTGTAATGGGAAGCTTTTGTCCATACAACAATCAATCACCTAACAACATTCCTATAGAGCTCCTGTGCAGGTAAGTTTCTCTTATTAATGTCTTATTCTAATTAAAACAAAACAAAAAAACCCAAAACAAACCAATAAACAAACAGTTTGTAATTTCTGTTTGTTCCTTACTAAATCTTCTGGGTTTGGTTTTGGGGTTTTGTTTTTAATAAACAAATGTATGATTGCAGAAGGATCCAGCGGAACAGCACTGGGACAGTACGCCTCAGCATGTACCTCATACTGAATCTTAAAAAACAAATCAAAAAAAGACTGACTGCTGCACTGAGAGCTCCCAGGAGAAGGTTTTTGAAAACACAGCAGTGGGAAAGCAAACGGCAGCTTTTTTCCCTGCGATCTGAGAAAAAGTACATACGTGGCCGCAACCCACCTTGAATACAAATCTTTAAGCAGAGCTCACCTTGGTAGCAAACCTCTCACTGGCAATGACAGTACTCAGGAATAACTAACAAGCTATTTTGGCAAGAAGAAAGATTGAAACATTACAGTTTAGTGAGATAAATAACCTTTCATCGAGAGTTTTTATCAACCTTCTCTAGAAGTCAGATATTTTGCATTAATCAAAGCGCAAAGGAGAAATAAATGATGGTATTTCCGAGGTGTATGATACACTGCTGTATGAGTAACCCCCCTGCTGCCCCAAAAGTAAGGGAAGTACTGGACTCGGGAGGGTGCTGCCACACCTCTGTTGCCAGTGGCAGTATCAACTACACCAACCGCTGCTGGACTGAGCAATTTTGGAACATAAAAGACATTTAAACCCCTCTTTTGGGGAAAGTACATACCATACACCAGAAAATATGGTACAGAAACCAAGGAAAAGTACAACAGAGAAAAGTGTATTTATCAAGTATGTGCTAAGCATGGATGCATCTTAGGGATTAATGTAATTACAGCTGAACATGTCATGCATTTAGATTACTTTCTCCCAAAGCTGAAATACTGCTGTTAAGCGTTCTGCTGCTAAGCCTGAAAGAGAATTTTAATTCTAGCTAATTACACAAACACAGTTTTACAATTTCTTTCAGGTTTCTGGGTGTGCAAATCTGTCCAAGGGCACTCTACGCAAAGGAGTGGCTTCAATTTCATGGAGCTTTGCCATGGAACAGCTTTGGCTGCCAGTCAAGAGCTTATTGGTAAAGATCAGAGGACAGACCAACACAGGAGACTTCGTGGCAGCTAACTGCTACAGGCTGCCTGATCAACAAGAGCAAGCAGATGGAAAACTTCTTTAGACAACTGGATGAAGCCTCATGATCGCAGGCCTTGGTACTCATGGGGAACTTTAGCCTCCCCAGTATCTGGTGGAAAGTCAACAGGGCTGGGCGCAAGCAGTCCAGGAGACTTCTGGAGAGTGTAGCAGATAATTTCTTCACAGAAGTGATCGATGAGCCGGCTAGGAGAGGTTCTCTGCTGGACCTGTCACTGATGAACAAGGAAGAACTCATCAGGAAGCTGAAGGCTGATGGTAACCTTGGCTGCAGTGTCCAGGTGCTGGTGGATTTTAAGAGACTGAGAAGCGTGCAAGAAAAACAGCAGAGTTACAACCCTGGACCTGAGGACAGGGGACTGTGCCTTGGTTAGGTATCTACTTGGCAGGAATCCATGGGACATGGCCTGCAAGGGCAAAGGGACCCAAGGACAGACGGTTGATCTTCAAGGACACCTTCCTCAAAACACAAGGACAGTCCATTCCAGTGTACAGGAAGTTGAGCAAGCGTGGTAGAAGGCTGGCATAGATGATCAGGAAAGTCCTGACAGAGCTCAAAACACACACACATACGAAGTGGAAGCATGGATGAGCTGCTTGAGGGGGAATACAGAAACACGGCCCAAACATGCAGGGATGGAATTAGAAAGCCAAAGCTCAGCTGGACCTGGATCTAGTGAAGGGCAACAAGAAGGGCTTCTACAAATACCTTGGCAACAAGAGGAAGACAAGGGAACTGTGAGGCCATGGCTCAGTGGGGCACAGGACCTAGGGACATGGAAAAGGCTGAGATATCAAATACCTTCTTTGCTTCAGTTTTTACTTTACAGGTTTGTCTTGAGGCAAGAGTGTCTGAGTCTAGTAGCAGAGACTGGGAGAGTGCTACTTAACTTACAGGAAAGGAGGACTGGGTTAGGGACCACTTAAGTCAAACACAACACTGTGGAATCACATGGGCGGCATCCAAGGGTGCTGAGGGTTGGCTGATGCAACTGCAAGACCCCTCTCTAACACCTTGGAAAGGTCATGGCAGTCAGGGTAGAGAAAAAAAGGCCAATGTCGCGGCCATTTTAATGAAGGGCAAGGAATGAGGATCCAGGGACCTACTGGCCTATCAGCCTAACCTCAGTCCCCAGGAAGATTATGGAGCCTGACTTCCTGGAAGCCATGTCCAACCATATGAAGGACAGGAAGGTGACTGCAAACAGCTAGCATGGGTGTACCGTGGGCGTACCATGGGCAGATTGTACCTGATCAGTCTGATCACCTTCTGTATTGAGATGACAGGCATTGTGTCTGAATGACGGGATACAGTGGATGTTATTTACCTGGACTGTAGCATGGCCCTTCATGGCCTGCCACTGAATCCTTCTAGCCAAATAGGTGAGAAATGGACTGGATACATGGACTATAGCTTGGGTAAAAAATTCGCTGGACTGTTCAGTTCACAGGGTGGCGAACAGCAGTACAACACCCAGCTGGAAGTTGGTTACCATCAGTGTCTCTCAAGGGCCAATACCAAGGCCTATAATGTTCAATATATTAATGTCCTGGATGATGGGATGGAGCACATTCCCACCAAGTTGACAGACAACAGGCAAGTAGTGAGGGAAACTGCTGACAGGCCAGAGGGTAGGGTGGCTAGTCCGAACAGGCCTTCAGAGGCTGGAGAAAAGAACTGGCAGAAACCACATGAAGTTCAACAAAGGCAAATTCCTGCACCTGGGACACAAGAAACCTACATAGCAGTACAGGCTGGGCATCAACTGGTTGGAAAGCAGCTTTGCAGAAACAGACCTGGGGGTCCTGGTGGACACAAAATGGAATATGAGCCAGCTGGGTGCCCCTGCAGTGAAGGTGACCATATATTGGGCCATATTAGCAGCATATATTGGGCCACATTAGCAAGAGCGTAGCCAGCAGGTCAATGAAAGAGATTAATCCCCTCTATTTGGCACTTGTGAGACAGGATTTGGAGTGCTGTGTCTGGTTTTGGGCTTCCCCCAAACATGTCAAGAAAGGCATGGACATACTGGAGCAAGTGCAGTGGAGAGCAACCAAGATGGTCAGAGGCTGGAGCACATGACGTACATGGAGAGGCTGCAAGAACTAGCTGTGTTCAGCCTGGTGAACAAGGTTCTCAGGGGATCTTACTGTTGCCTTCGGCTACCTAATGGAAGGGTATAAAGGAGGCAGAGCCAGACTCTTCTCGGAGGCATGCACTAAAGAACAAAGGACAACAGTAATGAGTTGCAATAAGGGAAATCTTTTCCACCGTGGGGGTGATAAGGCCCTGAAACAGGTTGCCCAGAGACGCTGTGAAATCTACCATCTTGGAAATATTCAAAGCTTGACTGGACGCATCCCTGAGTAACCTGCTCTAGCTGGCCCTGCTTTGACTGTGGTGTTGGACTAGACGATCTCCAGAAGTTCCTTCCAAGCTTACCTGTTTCTGTGATTCTAAATGTCCTTTCAGGGAACAGAGGAGAAATAAAGAAAATAACATTGGAATTTTCATCAAACAATATCCCAGCTGTCACCCTCGAGTTTCTAGTAGGGTGAAACACTAGCAGAGCTTTTGCTTCCATCTACCTAGGCATGCAAACTATACCAACGTTAAGGAGTGAAAACAGATAGGCCCTCCAAATCTGAAGGAGTTCCTGGATAAGAACTGTGAGGAACACAATGTAGAACAGGTAATTAAATGGGAAAACGAAAATACTTTCTATCACTTTCTTTTCTCAGCAGAGAATAAATAACTGGTAGTGATTTTTTCCTCATATATTTGAGTTCTAATTACTAAAGAATAATATTTCCCAAATAAAAATAATCCTATATGATCCTTTTAATTTCTGTTAAACTAACAGCTTATGCCAAATGAGAAAACTGAGCATCTCCTGGGGTTTTTTTTTCAAAAGCTGCTTTCAGAGTCCAGGCTACTGTTGAAGTTGAGATTCAGGAAAATTAAAAGTAAAACATAACAATAGCCTAGAAAGAATCGTTTAGAAGGTTTCTATAAAGGAATACATTTCAGGAGTATAAGCAAAAAGGTCAGATACGGTTTCTTCCCTCATTTCATCTGTTCTCTACTACTCCTGTCATACAAAGCACAGGGAGGGAGAGCCTGACAGGGTATTTGGAAATTTTCCAGGTGATATCAAAATGCTGGTTGTACACCACATTTCTCCAGACCCTGCCAATACAAACTATCTCAGGAGCAAATGCAGAGGGTTGCTGAGGGAAAAAGTTTTGTTTGGGTTTTTAATTTCTACAAGCACCAGTCCCAGACCAAAGGAGATACTACTGTGACCGGCATGGTACATTCACAGTTTTGCCCCACTGCTATAAACATTCCATATTATGCCTACTCATTCACTTCATGCTAAAAATTACTAGAATACATGCTGGTTTTTTGCCAATATCTACATGAGGTAGCTTCAGTTAGAATACAAAGCCTATGTACTTATGAATTAGTACCCTTAGGTCCTCTCCATTTAGCTGATGTACAGCAAAATCCAAAAAGCTAGTCTGCTCCCACTGAAGACAACAGGAGTTCTACAATCATCTCTAACAATCAATCAAGCTGTGTTCAAAACTGGCATGAACTATTTTGAGCACTCACGAAGAGAGGATGCAGAGGAAGTCCCACGAAGAAACATCTGCAAGCCATCTTCACTGTCACTGGTACTGGCCATACTGTTTCTCATCTGCATCACAGAAAGCTGTGAGCAAAGACTGGGCTGTCGATCAATCTTTTTTGAAGCCTAAAAAAAAAATAATTATTTTTAAAAAGGTATCAAGTAAATTAAAATAAAAATGGAAAATAACTATTTCCTCCATAGTAGATGCTCTGGTCTCAGCTGCGACTATTCATAAATCAAGAAGCTGGTTAGGGCAGATTATTCTATGCAGTATAAGTTGATTTAAATGAAAATAGAGGATGCCAGTAATATATTGGAATTCAAACACTGACAAGCATGAAACCTCGGATTAGTTATTAAATTTTAATTCTGTTTTGTACTGGACTTTCCATGTATTTTTCTATAGAAAGGTTGTTTTTTATTATTTGGTAATACATTATTCAGGTATGATGCTCTGCAATTAAATATGGCCTTTAGGATGAGCCTGGTCCTCCCTGCTAAACAAAACAGCATCCTATATATAGAGTTTAGCAATTTATATCTTAACAAAAACTTGTTCACTTTCGTGGCTTTTCATTTCATCATGTTAGAAAACGGTGAATGTCATTCTTTCCTAGTAGATGATCATTTGGCTCTTGTTTCTACTGAAGACATTAAATGCATCATATGAACATTATCCTCTGCCTGTAAAATGGTCTTAGGAGCTTCCATTTGCTTTGAGTAGTCTTCCTGGGGCGTCTTTGTACTAAAATATTTATATGAAACCATATGTTGTACCTTGTTAAGTACCCAGCAAGTCAGAATGCTGATTTAGGTGTATGTGAAAGGTACTAATCAATGACAAAGGCATAATGGGTAACTCCACTTTACTGAACTTTGTCAGGAATTAGCATCCTATTTCATGTGCAGAGAAACAACTATTTTCCCAACAGTAGTGAAAACCTCCTCAGGTAGGAGAAAATCACAAGGTTCCTTATAAATAAATGGATACTTTTCTGTTTTCCAGCATACAATGAATTGATGTTCTTATTTCCTTACTACCATCCTGATTATGAATAATCTATCCTGGATTTGTTTTATCTGCTCCCTTGTATGTCCCCTGCGTACAGAAGTCTACTACAAAATTTTCTGTTGAGATTGTCACGAGCTAAAAAGCATTAAAGACACCAGTAAGATGTGTACTTGACAATGAAGCCTGTGGGATGTGACATGGCTATAGCGTGCTGGCAATGGGGAAAAGAAGGAGAATGTACTTGACAAATAGTTCTTGTCCTACATTATGTAGGAAGGGCTTGTGCAACAGGATTTTAATTTGAGGAAGAATAAAAAGGTACCACAAATTTCGCAAATGTTCACTCTTCATTTTTATAACATACATTTTCAAAAGTTAATGTGATTAAATGGTTACAATAATCTTAAATTCATGTGACTATTTTCACTAAAGGCTTGGTACAAACTCAAGTTAAAGTGATTATATAATTTACTTAAGAAATATACATAAAATTGAGGCCAGATTTACATATCCATGTGTGATTTTAGGATGGTGAGTGAAATGTATAGTCAGTGTGTTAAACAAAGTGGTAAATAGAAATGTCAAAACTGTTATTAGCTGGAATAAAGTTAAATGGAACTTTGCTGTTCATACTGACTCATATGTATATTACGTAGCTATACTTGAACAATGCAGTGGGAAATATAGACAGGTTAAGTATGAAAAAGGAAAGTCCCTTTCAGCCTTGATTTTCCTAGCCCAACAGGTTGGGCATCCATTTGATTTTCCAGGCTGTGCACATTCAACACAACACTAATCAAAATAAACCTTTCAAAAGCAAGGACTGCAATTCGATGACAGCAATACCTGTGGCTGCAACACAACAGGAGGATTAGAAGAGAGGAGGCAGAAGCTGGGGGAGCTCACTACTCTCACAAGGAAGCCTAAAACGAACATACTGATGACAAACATTCATGCTGTTATTTTTATAAAGGTGAGCAGATGTTAAATCAAAGGAGCGGTGAAGTTTGGTGGTTTTTTTTTTTAATACTTAGAAGGTATGATAAGGACCCTTCACTTAAAAACAATTGATTACAACTTTACAATGATTATTTTATTATACTTCCATTTTGAAAAATATCAATACTAGTGCTGAAGCTTTACAGTGCCAGAAGTCAGCAGCACCAGTTCGTTGCAGGTGACTTTGTATACGAGGCATGACACCCTAATGCTGTCATCCATGTGCAAAAAAAAGTGAGGGAAGGACAGAGGAAAGAAGAGAGGTAAATAAAATAGAGAATAGAAAAGAGAAAAAGGAAAACAGAAAAAAGAAGAAAAAAAGAAGGAAGAGGAAAAAAGAGGGAGAAATAGAAAAAAAGGCACGATGAGAAGGAATGTGGAGAACAGCAGTCTCCCGGCAGAGGCAGTCTGAATGCACGCACAGGAGGCATGCTGCTACATGTTGCTTTCATGTCACTCCAGAAATTACTTACTGTCTGCACAGACATGGGTTTTATTACAGAACATTCCCCCGTAATTCTTTTTTGTTAAAAAAAAAAAAAAAAAGAAGCTTTATCAACACACTTTATAGGATGTATTTTATAGATGATACATTCCCGCTAGATCACTTTTATCTTACTGCATTAGTAAGATGAAACCGTGATCTGAAATAGTTCTGAGGATCTCACTGCAGGACAGTGTAATCCTCTATTTCACTGAGCAGAAGGCACAATAAGCAGTGCTTTACTCCTATGTCCTGGTTTCAGCTGGGACAGTTAAATTTCTTCGTAGTAGCTAGTATAGAGCTGTGTTTTGGATTTTTGCTGGAAACAGTGGTGATAACGTGGAGATGTTTTGGCTGTTGCTAAGTAGCACTTACACTGGTCAAGGACTTTTCCAGCTCCCCGTGCTCTGCTGGGTGTACAAGGAGCTGGGAGGGGACACGGCCAGGACAGCTGACCTCAACTGACCAATGGGATATTCCATACCATATGACGTCATGCTCAGTATATAAAGCTGGGGGAAGACAGAGGAAGGGGGGATGTTTGGAGTAACAGCGTTTGTCTTCCCAAGTAACCATTAGGCATGATGAAGCCCTGCTTTCCTGGAGATGTCTGACCACCTGCCTGCCCATGGGAAGGAGTGAATGAATTCCTTGCTTTTTGCTTTGCTTCCGCGCGCAGCTTTTGCTTTACCTATTAAACTGTCTTTATCTCAAACCATGAGTTGCCTCACTTTTACTCTTCTAATTCTCTCCCCCGTCCCACCAGGGGGGAGTGAGCGAGCGGCTGCGTGGTGCTTGGTTGCTGACTGGGGCTAAACCACAACATCCTATTAAATTGTTTCTCCAGCAATTCTTTCTTTTCTCTTTCTATAGCCAGTACAAAATTAGGAAAACTTACAATGTCTAATTAGCCATAGAGGCATTACGAGTTACACCTGCTGATGTCTGTGGTATAGTAGCAGTGGCAGTCATTCCTTTTGGATCATTTTCCAGTAAATTCACAACTTTGCACAAGTAATTATTTAACCTGTATATCAGATATTTATGGGCAAGCTGATGAGAAGGAATTTTGCTCTGAGTTAGAGTTAAATCAATACAGACAGAATATTAAATACTATATTATAAAATTATAAAGCTTTTCATAAACGATGGTGAAAGTTCTTCAAATAAATTATATATGAGAACCCTACAGCCACTACATAAATAATAAAAAGCCCACCAGCAAATGAGTTACCATCCAAATCTTGAAAAGCCATGTAACTAAGGAGACAAAATGAAAGGGAAACAAGATAATCAATATGTCCCTGACTATACCCAAACCACTTATGATGACACCTAGAAGACACTCCCTCTACATGCAAAGAAGAATGAGTTATATTCAGACCACTGAATATTTTACATGTCTTTATATTTTATATTTATTTCATGCCTCCTTCCACTAACTACATCATATCAACCTAACATTCCTTTATTTTTTTTGTGTGTTTGCAACCCTCAAACCCTCAAACACGTTAAAATTATTCTTCTTGGCAATCAGTACTACCCAGTTTTTTGGCCCCAGCAAGAAAATTGTTTAAGAAAAAACTCTGATGCTTCCTTGTACAAAGGCACCCATTTGTTAATGAGAAAGGATATCCAAGGAGAAGCCCTTTTTAGCTACCAGCCATCATGTCTACTAGTTGGCTAGAAATATTTGTGCTAGCCAATCAGTTCTGAGTCTCAGTTATTCATCTTTCTTGAACATTACTGTGCTAACTTTAACCAATATTGCTTCTGACAGAAAAGCTGTACTGACTCATACTTTGGCTCTAAAAGGCAACAAGTGTGAATTCAGCAGCTGACAGCAGCAGGTTAAAAAAAGGTGCTTTAAGACGATTTAAAATTTGTGTGTGGGAGGAAAATTCCCAAACAAAGCTTCAGTCTTACCTTGTCATTTAAGGTTGGGTCATTCAATGAATAGAGTTTATTTGTAATATCTTTGCCAATAAGATACTTAAAGATCTCATAAAGAAATGGCTCAGATTCCAGAAAATAAGTCAGTCTTTCCCTGGACCAGCACAGGAACTTGCAGTTATCATCTGCGATAATGGTGACCTGAGAACATACATGCTCAGAATTAGCACATTTAAACATGCTTTAAAATAAGCGACAACATTTTATTTGAGCTTCCAGTTAAAATAACTCTTAAAACTTTTCAGTATCCCTCAGAATGTGATAATTGCAAATTTAAAACATCTCTGATATTTATTATCCTCATATTTTTAACTGATACACATCGCCAGTTTGTTTTTCAGAAATCCTGAGGGGAGATAATGGGGTAAAATCTCTCATAAGTTCCAAACTGTAAAAGCATTTACTTTAGAAGAGATTTACATATAAAGCCAGTCCTATAGCGATGACGCTACTCACATCCCAATAGGCCTACAGGTTGTTTGATTTTATTTTATGTTGCTGTCACCAAACAAGAACAACTGGTATAATCCAAAGGTCTCCGTCAAAGAGCTTTTAGTGATTTTCTTTTTTTTTTTTAAGTTTCATCTTTCTCTCTTCACTGTCAGCTCTGCTGATCCCACCACTACCACCTTCTAGCAGCTGAGCTAAGGCTCAGTTTGCTCAGTTTCTGATAGTTCTGTTATTGATAGTTACAGAGCAGCTCGCACCCTCTCCAGGGTGGCTGGACCTGCCAGGTTCATCCCTCCGTGCCAGCCAGAGGGCAACGGCACCCCAAAACCTGCACTGCTTGGTGACGCCCAGTGGCGTGTTTTGCAGGGGAAAGTCAGTCATCTACAAAGAAATCAGGTGCTCTCTGCTATTACAAGCTAATGTTGCCTCCTGAAAGGTTAAAAATATATAAAGCCTAAGAAATAATGGGAAACTGTCATATATCCACAGATTTTAACTTCACGGTCTGTAATTCAAGCACACAGGCTGAGGAAGAATTTGCCAGTGCTGCCAGCAGATGGGGTCCTTAAGACTGAATGCGTGTCCTCTTGCAATGGCAACACTGAGAGTGTTTATATGGCAGTAACAAGCAGAACTCATGATTGAAGGACGTACACTGCACCAGATTACAACAATTTTTAAGGCAGGCAGAAGTTGAGGCATCCGCCTTTTCCCTTCAGAGGGACAGATTCATATTGAGTTGCTTATGAGAGAAACAGGCTGTGCCAAGAGCGCAGTCGTGCTGCAGGATGCCTCATTGCTGTGAAATGAATACATCTGGACAACTCTCTCTCCTTGGCATTAAGCCTAGTATTTGTCCGGAACATATGACATCAATCACTGATTTTAGAGTCTACATTGCTCTCCCTCCCTCCCCTTCTGCCAGGGTATCCATGTGGATGTACCCAGTCAGCCACAATCCGGTTGTTACTACACATACGCAGTTAAGGAACAAGTAAAAGGCAGCAAAATACTAATTTCAGTACATTTCTCTAACAGTATTTTTTCCCACAAGCTATAGTATAATATATCCCTTAATGTAGTAGCATAACTACACTACTAAAGACATAGATCCTTATTGTTTCCCATATAAGTATCTTTATTCAAAATATTGTAATCTCTTTCAGCTTATGCTGCTTTAACAACTTCCAAAATGACAGAAGCATTAACACACTTAGATAAATACCAATTTCAGACTACTAGCGTCTGAATTTTTAGCTATTCGTTTTAGTAACACCAACAATTACAATAATTATTTTCCCTTTTCTGGTTTTGAAGCAGTGATGAGACTGCTCACATCATCTCTTTTTCCAGTAAAGCTGTCTTGTCCTGAATAATCTCTCAACACGAAATAAACTTGGAAACAGTAGAAGAGAACAGAATAGCAAAAGGCAGACTGCTCAGCAAACACCATCATAATACTGTTTTGCAGCATTTCATTTTGAAAGTTTTCTTGATATGGTCCACCATGAAACACTAGTACTAGAAAGCTAGCAAAATTATGCAAGTCAAATAGTTCACTACTGATCAAATTTATACTCTGTTTTTTAATGATCTCATCAGTACATATCCAGTGACACTTAAACCAGAGCGTACCTGGAATTTTTCACCCCGGTTCATCTGTGTTGATCGAAATTCAGGAGAATCTATAAAGGCACAGGGGTAAATATTATGCAGAAAATGCCCTCGATAAGATACCTTCATTCTGGAAATAAAAATGTATGAAACAACATTTTAAAGACATGGAGGTTGATTAATTTAATCTAAATTGGGTTATGATTACTGACAGTGGTAATGCAGCAGGTAACAGGCAAGAATATGTTAAACTTTTGGAATTTCAGCCCCAGAGCTAACTTGTTTTCTGCCTAGACCTCCACCAATTCCAAGCAGAAAAGGCTGCCAGCCAATTCGAATCGCCAGATGTGGTGTGTGTCCCCAGAACATTGCTACTCAAAATGAAAAAGGTCTGCAGGATTATGCTATACAGCCAGACCAGAATCAGGCTTCCTTTAGATAACTAGCTTTGCAGTAATGAGCAGCTAATGACTTCAAAGAAAAACGATGAAACCTGGCGTCACTGTTGTCATCAACAGAAACTGGTTAAAATATTGGCCAGAACTTAGCAAGAGCTTCAAGATTACAGCCTGGCCATAGGTATTTATTTTACCCTTTCTCACCTGGGCCCTGTCAGCCTCTGGGCAGTGCACCTGCCCCTCTCTGCTTGCACGTACATGTGCAATGAATCAGTTCCAACAGGCCTGTTTTAAAGTCTACTGGAGGGATATTTTTTCTTTACCTCATGCACAACATTTTTTAACCTTAAAACCTGCGAATGCACTGAGAAGAAAACTTAGATATCTCAGGCTCACACAAATCTCTTGCTTGTTTTGGAAGACACTGCCTTTGGTCTTATGCAAATCTAATTCCCATTAAAATCCATGCAGTTGCATGCACAAGTGGAGGCATAACATGCTCCCACTAAGAGACATCCCTGTCATTTGAAAACTGTGTCACAAAATAGTCTGTAACTATAGACTATTTGGCTATAGACTGTAACATGCTACAAACATCATCACTTAAAAAGCTAACAAAACCCCCATCAAATTCCTAATCTATTCAACCATCACACAAAGCATAGGACCGTCTCCAAGTTTTACAGAACCTACTTCCCCTTCAGCAGGATGCTTAGCCTATCATCAACTGATGTTTTATCTTCTGCAGCGTAGGCTTGACCTGTCTTTAAACTCTGAATGTTGCAGAATTGTCCAGTTAGTCTTTGGAAGAGCTCTGGAGGCACATGGAGAGGTTCAAACATTCTCTTGTAGAGGCTGCTAAGCTCCTTCTCGATCTTGATCTAGAATGCAAAAACAAAAGACATCAATAAACACAGAAGCATTAGTTAAAAGAGATTAAGACTGCACACATGCTTTAGTTGCTACTTTTGCGGACCATCTTTGTCTTTGTTACATTTCGGTGACGAAAGAAGCAGTAAATGTGTGACATCTATTCACAAACACTGCCTGTGAGAGGGTGACCAAAACCTTATCTAAAATTAGCTGGGCTGGCACACTGGTGCTTTAGGATGGTACTCCATTCAAGTGGAAGTTAAATCAGACACAAGGAGTCTTCTGAGACTTCTGTTGCTGTAACAATGAATAGGACTTGGGCCATATTTACACAGGAAAAAAGATGAGGTTACCTGCATTTTTCAAATCATATGGACATCTCTCTCTGCCCATCTCTCAGGCTCTCCTGGGAGCCCCTTTCATCCCTGAGCTTCTTGGCTTACTTGCAGTAGAAAAGCAGTACTATGAGTCTTGAAAAACAAATGCATCATATTGAAAACCACGTGTGATGAGGGAAGGAAAAAAAAAAATCCATTGCCAGCTGAACAGCCCACATCTAGGAGCCCACCCAAACTCAGGCAGTGGCAATGAAGGAAAGGAAGTTGGCTGAAATCCCAAGCCTGGAAGTCCTTCCTGAATGAAGGTATCAGGGAATGAGACAGTGTCCCAGCCTCCCCAAAAGCAGAGGCAGCCTGAACAAAGCCTGCATATTTGCTGGGGGAAAAACAAATTAAAACTGTAAGCATCAGATAACAAAAAGATAAAATATACATAGAACAGAAAAGAAGGAAAAGCAACCAAGAAAAAAGGCAGAAAGAGGAAGAGTCGCCACTTCAACAATGAGAATATTCCAAGTTTATACAATTTTCTAGATTTATATTTCGATATAAAAAACAGGGAAGGAGAGAAGGTGGTAGCACAGGAGTCACCTTTCAGATGATGGTTGGCAAGAGTGGGAATCAAGAAACTTCCGATTACCTTGTAGCTGGAGGAGCTGGGGAATCCAGAATGACCACGGGAGGCCCCAGGCTGTCTGAGAACCACGAGGGCTTCAAACTGTCACTATTCCCAGCCCAGGAAAGCATTTTAGAGTGAAAATTTAGTCTTTAGCACCTAAGAGAGGTACGCATTCCACATTAAAAAAATCTTCCCTGAGCTGTTTTCAGTAGAATTACATGTGTGTGTGAAAGAGTAAACCAGGCAAAACAAAAAGTTTTGGGAAACTTGAGAAAGTTTCCTTCTTACATTTGAAATTTAGTTAAATATAGAACAAATTGAGCCGATGCAGAAACTTCCTAGTTTATGGAACCATGTTTGGAGTATTTCACAAACCGCCTCAATCACTGATGTGATCCATCCCACATTTGGGCCACTGACCACCACAGGAACAACCCTGGAAGTGGCAATCCCATGGGCAGAGATGGCAGGTTAATAAATAGTATGCAGTTTGGTTTTAAATTGCTAAACAGGACTGCTAAGGCTGCTTATGTGACCTTGCTATTACCACTTCAAGACTTCTCAGCATTTTCATTTCCATAAAAGCTCAACAAAAGGTTAGCCCAAACCTGCAGACTTCATTTTTCACCCAGACAGCCTCAAACCTTGAAAAGTGAAAGCAAGTTTATAAACGATGAGGATTTTTATGCAGACTCCATGTAAACCACACATCAATACCTGCTTCCAAGGGCTTAATGTAAAAAATTCTCATAAGAGTGCTCCTGAGAACTTTTTCATCATTAAACACAACCAAACTTATTGTCAACTTTGTATATAGTACCTGTGTACTTACCACCCGTAACTGTATTAAAGCAGTTAGTTTGATCTTTTGTTCCATCCATCCATAAACTTCAATCAAATGTGAATTACTGCCTTCTCAAAAGATTTAAATGCCTATTTCATTACTCTGTCAACATTTTGTTACGTGTCTCCCTCCTATAAATTAATCTCTACCCCAGAAATGCTATCAGGACCGAGGAGGGCTAGAATATAAATGTTCAGACAAGATTAACAATAGTCATTGAATCACAGAATGGTTGAAGTTAGAAAAGACCTCTGGACGTCATCTTGTCCAACCTCCCTGATCAAGCAGGGTAACCTACAGCAACATTGCCCAGAACGGTGTCCAGATGGTTTTTTAATATTGCCAAGGATGGAGACTCCACAACCTCTCAGGGCAACCTGTGCCAATGCTTGGTCACCCTCACAGTAAAAAGTGTTTCCTGATGTTCAGAGCCTCCTGTGTTTCAGTTTGTGCCCATTGCCTCTGGTCCTGGCACTGGGCACCACCGAAAAAAGCTTGGCTCCATCCTCTTTGCACCCTCCCTTCAGGTATTTGTCTACATTAACAAGATCTCCCCTGAGCCTCCTCTCCTCCGGCCTGAACAGTCCCAGCTCTCTCAGCCTTTCCTCATATGAGAGATGCTCCAGTCCCCAAATCATCTTTGTGGCCCTTCGTTGGGATCTCTCCAGTATGTCCCTGTCTCTGTTGTACTAGGGAGCCCAGAGTTGGACCCAGCACACCACCTGCATCTTACCAGTGCTGAGTAAAGTGGAAGGATCAGCCCATCTTGACCGGCTCACAATGCTCTTCCTAACTGCAGCCCAGGATTCTGTTGCCCCTCTCTGATGCAAGGGCCTATTGCTGGCTCATGTTCAACCTGGTGTCCACCAGGACCCCCAGGTCCTTTTCTGCAAAGATTCTTTCCCAGCTGGACAGTTGGCCCTCAGCATATGTTGGAGCATGGAGTTGTTCCTCCCCAGGCGCAGGACTTTGCACTTCTTGTTGAACTTCACGTGGTTCCTGTTGGCCCATTTCTCCAGCCTGCCCATGTCCCTGCAGTTGGCTGCCCAACCTTCTGGTCTATCAGCCACTCCTCCCAGTTTTGTGTCATCAGGGTACACTCTGCCTCATCGTCCAGATCATTAATGAAGATATCACACAGGACTGGGCCCAGTATTGACACCCAGGTTACACCACTAGAGTACACACCATATGCTAGTTTAGTGTGCCCAGTACGCATCTCCAAAAAGACGTCATACCCTGATTACTGCCCTCAGCCCAGCTCTTTAGCCAGTTTTCAATCAATTTCAATGTCTCCTCATCCAGCCCCTATCCCAACAGTTTCTCTATGAGGACTTCATGGAAGACAGTGTCAAAAGCCTTACTAAAGGTAATGTAGAAAATATCCACTGCTCTCCCCTCATCTACTCAGCCAATCATTTCATAGTAGAACATGATCAGGTTGGTTAAACATGGCTTTCCCTTGGTGCATCCATGCTGACTGCTTCCGATCACCTTCTTGTCCTTCACATGCCTGGAAATGGTTGCCAGGATTAGCTATTCTATCACCTTCTCAGGGATCAAGGTGAGGCTGACTAGCCTGCAGTTCCCTGGGTCCTACTTCTTGCCCTTTCTGAAGAAAGCAGTGGCAGCTGCTTTCCTCCAGTCCTCAGGCACTTCTCCCAGTCACCACAATTTTTCAAAGATTATCAAAAGTGGCCTTGTGGTGACACCAGCCAGGTCCCTTAGCATTCGTGGGTGCATGCCATCAGGGCTCATGGACTTACATATGCCCAGTATGTCACTTGACCTCAAGTTACACTGGTTTCACACTGAATCAATTACCAATTACATTTTCCACCGGTGACTACATTTATATGAAACTGAGGTTTCAAATTTCCTCTATGTTCTTTATGCCAAGTCTTTAACACCTCAAAGGATACCTACATAGACAAAATAAAGGTTAAATTTAAACAAAACAAGTATTTAAGCTAGCATGAGAAGATGCATCAGTGATTGCCCTGAACCCTTTGATTTCAAAATACATTCCACATACCTGTGAAGTTAGATGACAATTTGTTTTGCCATCAGGTTCTCCCTCATTTTTAATAGCCATACCAATTTAATTTGCACCTCTTTCTACTCATGACCATTGCAACCCAAAGAAAGATTAATTCCTTTCTCAGATGAACATACAAGTAGCTCCCAAGACTCCTTACATAACAGCACATACAGACATGAGTACAGGATTTGACCCTGGAGTGCTAATGCAATCCCTTAACTAGCACATAATTCAGGTTTCATGATCTTCCTCAAATGTACCATACTTAAAAGGGAGAGCAAGCATAACTACTTTCTTAAAGATTGATCAGGTTGGACACCGTAGATTATTTTAAACAGTCTCCCTCGTAACAGACTATTCACCCTTCACGAGCGCAGCTGACTGCTGCTCCAGTCATGCTTGTGGGCAATATTCCAGATGAGCCATACGGGTAGGTGTAATGTTTTGTTCAGCAGTGGTTGAAATATTCCGGGATGCTGCCAGAGCTCCGAGTCAGAGCTCTGTAAAGATACCGATTAGACTCTCTGAGTTTCCACTCAGACTGAAAAAGTCAAATCTGTAAAACTCCAAGAAGTCAAAACCACAGAAATAATCATCTGGTCAGAAAAGAAACTCACTGCTAGTTTGCACACTCCATTTAATAAAATATGCCCAACTGAATATATGAATTATTCATTTTTAATATGACTAACTTGTAATTATTCTTCCATTCGTTCCTTTCCTTAAAAATGTCATTTGTGAAGATGACTAAATAAAATTGATTTTGAGATGGGCAATACAAGATTTGCAGACAGAAAATCTCATTCAAAATTAGTCCCCAAGATTTTATTTTTTGCATTCTCTAGCTTTCTATAGGAAAAGCACTTAAAAACATCCTTCAAGTTCATAATAAACACAATGTGTAAGACAACTAAGACAACATGTAACTACCAGGCAGTACTTCAAGTAAGCTTGATGATAAAGCAGTCTGTAACAAAGAGGTTCATATATTGTTTGGGCTATTACCCTGATTCCATATAATTTCAACTATTGTGTAAATTACATTAATTTCCTACATATTTAGAATGTCTTCAGAGAAGCAGAGTATCCACAGTCCCCAGAGGAGAGCTGTGGTTGTAGTAACACAATTCTGAAAGCCAGACTCCAGTTCTCCACTGTGTTACAGTTTAGATTACCATGCCATGAAGCAATCTGAATTTTTTTTCCTCATACTGCTAGAGAGCAGCAATGAAGTGCATCTCACCTAACTATGGCTATATAAAACTAGGTTAGTAGTTTATAACAGTTGTGTGGGCTTGTTCTCTAGTCAGTGGAGAGGGATGTCACTATCACATCTCAAACAGACAACCAGCTTAAACTAGATGTTTAACGTGGAGGTGGATGGAGTGAGACAAGATGATTCCAATTTCTATTTCAGAAGGCAAATCTACTGTTGCAGAAGAGACCACAAATAATTATTGGTACTCTTTGAAAATGCTCTTAATTGTAAGACTCCAATAGTACATGCTTCCTCTCAGAGGCCTTTCATTTCTGGGACTGCCCATGTCCTGAACAATGCAGTATTTCAGGACAAGTATGAGAATGTGACTGAGGCTACCTAAGAAAACAGTCAATGCCTATGTAGAGCACTTCCCAGTTGAAAGGATTTGATATTATTCCTACACTTCACTATGTCTATTTCCCACACATTTCTGTCTTTAGAAAGGTGTTCAATATTGCAGAAGACAAAGAAAAAAACCAAAAGAAAGATTCAGTAAAGGCATCCTGTGGTGGTGGTTTCATGATTTTACTTTGTTATCTATCCAAAATTATAGAGACTGCAGAGATGTAGTTGTTGATTTTTAGACTCAATAGAAATGACGTTTGGTTTCAGGTCGCTCTTCAGGTAGTAACTCCAGTCTCACCAGAAGGAGCATCTAGGAAGCCTTCACATGGAAGACTCTTGCTGCAAGCTCCCTTGTTCCATCCAAGATCTGGAGCTGGCAGTGTTGATCCAAACAAAGTTCCGTAAACTTTACCACCACAAAAACATTTTGAAAGAGGAGTGTGCACATCTACAAAGGTCAGGGTTAAATGACTATGATAGATGTGCCAGAGAGGTTTCACATGACCAAACAAGAAAGATGAAACATTCAACCAAGTCAACTCTATTGTACATGGAATTGGTGGAAGACCCTATTTTGATCATGGTGGGATGCACAGAGTTAGCACATGTATTCAGGAAACTTACGTTAAATGCAGCTGACTTCAGCTACTTATTATCTGTCATCCATTAACACAATTGTAAGTACTCTCACTGTCCATGACAGACTTTTCATTAGATCTTTCCAATGCTTTATTTTTAGTTTGAGAAATTTTCCTCATCCTACCCTATAGAACAATGCTATGTTTTGCCACAGACAGAGAGAAAAAGCTACAGTCCAGAAATTCATATAGGGACAAAGGTGAAATAAGTAGTTTTACATTCACTGTAATCTGGTATAAACATTACCTTGAAGCTAAGCACAAATCCTAGGCTGTGATCAGATACAGTGATGGGAGTCATGCAGAGAACTAGACAGATTAGACTATAAAAAATAAATAAATCCAAAAACCACCATCTCAAAGACTACTTAAACGCTGCTGGATTCAAGCACAAACCCAATACCTTGGCTAGGAAAGTCCCCTAATGCTGTTGTATCCAACTTAGGACACAGTCAAGCATGAACACGTGCTTGTGTGGCATATGTGTGGCAGGACGCACTTAGGTGAATGCCAGACCCATTAGCTTGCCTCCCAGTAGGTACCTAGCTGTTCAAGTGTTCCTTCAAACTTCCAGCATTAAATCAAAGAGCACAGTGTCTCAGGTATCAGTAGCTGGAACACAGGCCTTGCAGTTTACAGGTTCAGGTGAAATTACAGCCCCCTCAGAGGCACTGGTCTCCTCTGGTTTCATTCAGGAGCCAGAGAAGCAGCAGTGTGGCTGCCTGAACAGTTTCCACACCATCGATCAAGCTGGTTGCAAACAACTGTTTGGTGTTCTTGCCAGGACATGAGAAGTATTTAGAGTATATAGACTTTAACAAGAGCCAGATATGAAACTACTTTTTCACTGGACTCACCTAAAACCAGATGCTTCTTCTGTATCACAGTCCCACCCAAAGAACCAGCTCTTATGCAATTCAATTATTAATCACTCTTAGAAGTTCTGCCCAAATTGTGTGCCTTGAATACAAATTCTAAAGGAAAAAAGTTAATTAGCTTGTACTAAGTTTCCTTTCAGGTCTTTCTGAAAAAGAAATCTGCCTCATTTCATTGTCTGACAGCGAGCCGAAAACTAAAACCGAAAAGGAACTAGTGTTAAGATGTGCAGTGGGTGTTTTTTTTTAAAAAAACAAAACACCCCACCAATTTAAAAGTATTTAATACATTGTCTTACACCAATTAAAATAGTATAATATTTCATGTAATTTTCATGTAATTGTCAAATACTGTGATTTCTTAAACTTAATGGAAAGAAAACTATTGAAATTACTTTAAGTCTTAATATACAAAGAAACACCACTGCATGGCTAATCTATCAGAACTAATTCTTGGCTAAGCTTTAAGTTGTAAAGGTCTCGTAGCCCTGCAGATGGCAACTTTTGGGTGAATCTGTGCTCCATACTGGAGCAACACTGCTGTAGGTAGGACCCTTCCTTTGTTAACACATGTAAGTGGATGTACTCAATTTATCAACTTGTTGTAGACAGATGCAATTTAACATCTAGCCACTTTTTATATGCTGTGGTTGCCTATTGGAGTTTGTTCTGCAGTTGGTTTTAGCCATACTGTTAAAGATTTCCGCCTTTCTGTCATCTCTCACTTGATCTCATTTCCCTTAACTCCTCTTCAAACGCTTGGTCTGGCTTTACTTAAGTTGAAATCCTTAATTTGCACAGCGTTTTAGATGTCCAAATCCTATTTTCCTACATTTCCTCTAACTTCCTCTGCCTAGAACTCAGTTTATTCTGCATAAGAATAGCTGTGGGTTTGCACCACGTATATGGTGCAGTGTCCGTGGGAGTGCTGAGTATCTCAATTCCGCTGTGGTCCCAGAGCCAGTGAGGAGGTGTAGAGAAATGGAGAGCAAAGTTAAAGGCAGGTCCTCCAGTCCTTCCTCTCTTAGAGGTAATTTTCTACCAACTTTAGCGACTGACAGGTTGTTAGTCAAGTTTCATGGCCTGACATAATTCTTCCTCTTAAACCCACCTATAGAGTACTTCATCCACTTCTATCACTGTAGTATCAAAATGCTTACAAATAATTCTGCTCACAAATTTACTAAATTCAATGAAAATAGCTGTCACTTCAATATGATGAAGTCTATAATGCACAAAAACCCCCCAGTATATACTAGCATAGCTTTTAGTATACACTAGCATAGCTTTTAGTATACAGCTGTAGTCACAGAACAAAATGTTTTTCTTTCTTCGTTCAGTATTGCTTTACACATTGTAAGGGGACTTTTTTTTTTTTTTTAACTCAGCCACAAACCAGTGTGCCTTCCTCCCAAGGTGCTCCTTCACTCTCCAATAGCCTCCTTTTGTTTAGAATTTTGGAAAGGGTTGGATGGGTATGAACCCAAGGACCATCACCCATGTTCTAAGAACACATACCAGAACTCACTATTAAAAATACAGACAAGTTTTAAGGCTTGGTTTTCTAGGGAAATGAGTTTACACCAGCTGTGCACTCCTGCCTTTTGCAATAATTTCTGACTCCGTTAGCCAGTTCTTGTCCCATTGACAAAGGGCTAGACGCCTCAAGATGACATTAAAAGGCTAAGTTGGTGGGTGGGTTAAAGGGAAGCAGAACATGCTCACTTGGTGGCTTTACTGAGGGCAAAGAACATAGCATGAGCTCACTCATATTAAAGGCCAGATATCCTGTGCAGGTACTCTAACTGCAGACACAAACACGTAGAGTCTAGCTTCCCTGGCTCTACATTATCGCAACTGTTATTTTGTGTGGTGCACTGGGCAGCATGGCCATGGCTGACTAGCAGCAATACAGTTTCACCATGCTGCTGTATCTTGATGATGACACACAAATGGATTGAATAGTCTAAAATAATAGCATTAGCAACAGAAACTAGAGAGGAACTTACTCTTTAACTAGGAGAATTACTCCTAGAGTAATTTAAATGACTAGAAATATTTACTACGCATTTATAAATGCCTAGTAGAAGATCAGTTTAGCTAGTTTTAAGCTATCTTCTAGGCAAGAAAGAAGTAAAGCTTTACACTGCCTTGCCAGGAAAGGAGGAGGTTGCTAGTTTTCTAGCTGCTTTCTTGCACATGCTGCACTGACTTGGTGAAGAGTTTATTTCAGCTAGTTGAGTGGGGTTTTTTTGTACCAGCTGTTACACACTTCCAGAATGCATCTGATTTTGGGCAAAGGCAGTTATTCTGCTGATGTAAACCCATATATATTCCTGTAATCTTCACATCATGAATATATCTGCCTTAGCTTTTGGAGACTATGGAACATAATACTAACATTTTGAACACTTAGCACTTCATTAATATTCTATTGGCACATAATAGCAACTATTACATTAAAGATTATCCAGTTTTGATGCGCGTATACCAACAGAAGGCTGGGTTGCTAGTTTGCAGAAACAGAATATATTTCTGGATGAATAATACTAACAAAATAAACTGACTTTCTATTGGATACACATTTAGCTGAAGGCAGGGCAAAGAATCCTGTATTTTTGGTATACATTTAAAATATATTCGTACAGTGCATTTGAAGAAAGTTATCCCAATGCAACAAAAGGAGTTGTAAAATTCCCAGACATGACCTTCAAAATCCAATGAATGCACTAAACGGGATAAAAGAAAGAATGATTTTACTTAATACTACTTTCCCACACCTTACTCAATTTTGCTGCTTATCTCCAAGTCCCATAGTTGTTCAAAAAGGGTAGTAGCATCTCACTTACCTTTCATTTGCATTTAAGAGGAATGTGGCAGTGCAAAACATATGGGCTAAAGCACTTGTGGGCAAAGCAAAGGCTGTGAAGATCATCTATAAACAGACATCAGCATTTGTTTCTGTGTTGAAATAACAGTCTGTCTGGGCACTTTCCCACCACAGACGATACTCAAGACTTAAAAGTGAGGTAGGAAAGTTTGATCCCTCCCAGACTACTAATTTTAAAAAATTCCTGTCCTGGAATGCTCAATTTTAAGTATCTTGGTAGAATTTTATTTCAGGAGACATGTATGTATGGACACTAGTGGGTGGGAGGGAGGGAAAAAATGGAAAAAGAAACCACACAATCCCCAGACTACCATTTCTGGTGTCTCTGCAAAGAAACTATGTATTCCTGTCCTTACCATCAAAACCAAACACAAGAGCCAAAACCAGCCAACAGTAACTTCTAAAGTCAAATAATTTTTCAAGAATATGGATTTCAGAGAAAAAATTATGTACTGCATCAGATCATACTTATAGTCTGGATCCTTCCTGAAGTAGTTAACTGACTTAGTCCAAAATGACTGCTGCATAATTCATTGGTTTGTCCAGCAAACACAGGCTAAACTTTCCTTTTCTTGCATCTTACTAGACTGCTTGTGCAATTTAGCTGTTATACATACCGGTCTTCTCTTATACACTAGGTATATGAAATGTAAAAGGTTGACGACCAAAAACACAGAATTCCAGATCATTATGTCCAAGGCACAACGGTAGAGTGTAGCCCAAATGATGAACAATACACATCCTGTAAAAATAATAATAAAAAGTTAAATTTCACTGAAAAATAAATCCATTCATAGAATCATTAAGGTTGGAAAAGACCTCTAGGATCATCAAGTCCAACTGTCAAACCAGCACTACCATGCTTGCTAAACCATGCCCTGAAGTGCCACATCTACAGGTCTTTTAAGTACCTCCAGGGATGGCGACTGTACCATCTCTCTGGGCAGCCTGTTCCAATGCCTGTCCACTCTTTCAGTAAATAAATTTTTGCCAATATTCAATCTAAACCTCCCCGATGCAGCTCAAAGCCATTTCCTCTCATTCTCTTGCTAGTAACTTGGGAGAAGAGACCAACACCCACCTCACTAAAACCTCCTTTCAGGTACCATCAAGAATGTATCCACTGGGTAAAATTGCACTGAAAACCAGTATCTTCTATAACCTTTCCTACAGTTAAGACTCTGTGGATCAATGCATGCACTGGTAGCATGAGCTAATCACTACAATGCTATGAACAGGCACTGACAGCAGGTCAACAGCATACTGCAGTCCTATTGCACAGGACTGCAATACTGGAGTGACAATCATTCAGATCAGGAATGGGGGAAGAAGAAAGGTGCAGCCCACAATGGTCTGTTACTAAAATGAAGTAGAAATGGAACAGGGAAAACTGTGTCTCAAGTACACACACAAAAAAAAAGAAAAAATTAAGCAGCTCACAAAACTTCATTACTAGTATTGCATTAATTAGACAAAGACAACCCTATAAATTAATGCTTGTTCATATCAGTAACATTCATACCTAACTAGTGAGCAGTAGGTGCATAAAACCCTCTTAAAGTCATACGCAGATACTTTTTAAAATTTAAAGGAAGTATCACTGCTACATTTTGACAAGGTCACAGCAAGAACCCGAATTCTATGACATCAAAGAGAAAATTTCAAGTGCTTACCCTTTTTTTAGTTGCTTTACTTTGAATAAAGACAATTGCTTTAAAAGATAAGGTATGCTGGATGATTAGGGATTCTGTTTTTAGTCTACAAAGACAATCCTTATCAAATGATAGATTATGCACCAGTGAGTCTCTCCCAGATAACTGCGAGCCTACCATACAAAAGAGCGAGCTGTAGAGGTGACATATTTTCCCTTAAGTTTCATGCAAATACAACAAGGAGAAGATGCCAAATTAGCATCCCTTACCCCTATCTCCCTGAGGATGATGCTGAATTCATGAACTCAGTTCTATCTGGGTTGTTGACTGGCCAGGCAGCACTTACATATTGATCAGAAAAATCAAAACATGGTCACTCTTGATCAGCTGGTTAATTAGACTACAAGGGATGACAGGATACAACGTCTGGAAGTATTGAAGTGGAGCAATATCACAGAGCAGCACAGAGGTGGGGCAGGGTCATCAAAGCAAAGGGGACAGATCACTTGGAACCAGGCTTCATTACTTATGCTGCCCACAGAGTAAACCTGCTTCCAGCTGCCACCTCAGCTTGCAGTACTCTGATTCCATATCTGCTCAAACTGCAACAAGACCTACAGACCAAAGTGGCAAGCTTAGCAAGAGCAGAGCTCCCATTGCTTTTAAAGCAAGAACTACACAGACTAAAGGTCTTGCAATGCTCAGACCCTTGGTCATTGGTGCAGTCGGTTTTAATAAGTTATCCTATAATAGATATAAAAAAAGGCAAGTTAATTGTAAATTCAACCATAGAAGTTCTATCATAAAATTGACCTGCACTATTATACAAATAAGCATTCTCAATTGAAAATACTCCAGCATGCTCTGCGTTGTGACACACTCAGGTTTATCTTTCTTACACTGAAATGACTCACCACTCCTTCTCCTTTGATCACAAAGACCTTGCCCCACACAAAGGACAGGGGCTTTGAAATAGCTGTGGGACTGCAAGTGTTCCAAATGAAACCACACTTGCTCAGTCTCAGGTATGCCCAATTTAGTTTTTCCTCTGAAGTAAAATTTTGGTGTTGCAAGATGCCTACCTACAGTGGTCGAGGAAATATGACTGACTTCAGAAGAACACAGATTGCACTCCGTATCGAAAGCCTGTGTTTCTAAATTGGCAATGAAAATAATGCTGGTGACCTGCAAGTGCCATGTTTCTGATCCCACATTTAAAGACATGTGGGCCAACACCAAGCTTCTCAAGGAAAACCTCAGCTACTGCAGACATACTAAGCCAGTGCACTGGCCAATACACAGTCCCAGTACTTACCTGAAACCTAAAATTAAGGTCTTAAGGATCCATAGACTTAACTATGATTTTGAATTGAATGAATTTTAAGCAGCCAGACACATCTGAAGTAAATGGAGTCCACTTGTTTTCAAGTTGACATCTTCATAGGTTTGAAAGTTACACTTCTAGGAAATTCGTAAATTACATTTCTGGGAAATTTTAAGAGCCTAGGCACATATAACCTTTCTAGAAAAGGTATGTTAGGGTCAGAGCAGATCCCCACTTACACCAAAAACCACCTTCAGCAGCCATTAATATGGGCTGTAATTTCACCGTAAGGTGAAGGGACCAGCTCCGTAATGGTCACGAACTGCTACTTCTGTCACAGGAAGATTGCAAATCTCTCCAGAATAATTCTCCTACCTATGGTGAGCAGGGCTCGCAGAAAAATCATATGAAGGTTCAGAGTGGTTGGAATGACCAGTCCAGCTGCAAAGCAAATATTTGCCACGTGGAAAACAAGATGATGAATCTCTTTCCAGTTTTCACATGCAGTCTCATTGAGAGGCACAAGGGTGGCATTTTTTAAGTCTGGAATAAAACCTAGCGGAGTAACAGTGACTGGGCTCATTGCTGGAGTATTCATCTTGGAGACTCCTACAATGAGAGAGAGGGGAGGGGGAGAAAAATAAAATCACCATACATTGAACTGAAATATATTAGACATACACATGAATTTTAGAGTTATTGTCTCTCTTCCCATGACATATTTTCCATTATCATTCACCCGGTGGGGGGGGGGTGGGGGGGAATACAACCTCAAATGCTTTAAAGGGGTAAGCTAGATCTACAGTTCAGTAATGCTTTACTGTCTCTTTCACTGAAGTGCTAGGCTCAAAGAATGGTACATTTCAAAATTTGGACCAAATGCACATAAGCAACACTGCTTGGACCCTAGCTATTATGACTGTCCTTGAGCAGTACAACATAGTACGTATTCTTCCTAGCCCTACACAAATTTAAATAAATAAATCACATTTTGGTCTACCATTTATTGAATGGGTCCACAATATTAGGCAAAGTAAAATATTTGAGACACCTTAACAACCTGGATGAGAACTGTGAAACAAAAAAGAAAAAAAGAAAAAATGCTTAGGTAGTATAAGTCGCCTTTATAACATACAAAGCTGTTCTTCTAAATAAGGAAGGGAAGGTCTTAAAGGAGGAACATGTGCTGCTTTGTTGATTAAAAAAAGCCAACAAACCATATCAAAAATCAAAACCAAAGACAGTCAAATTCTGACTTTCTTGTAGTGCTTGCAGGATCATTTGGAGGCCTCCTAAGCTACATATCATCTTGCACACTTCAACCAGAGTAGGCAAAATACCCAAACCACTTCTGAGAACAGTAAATAAAAACTACGGTTTCTCCTCCTAGTTTATCAGGTGCTACCAAATCAGAAAGGGAGATGCCCAGGCCGCTGAGTTATGACAAGGTTGCCAGTCTTTCTGGGAAATCACTTGGTCTACCTAGTATGAGCAAGCTTGAAAGACCTTTGGTTGTCTGTGGAACTCCTGGAGAAAAACAAAACAGTTCAAAAAGCTCATTTCTAATCTAAGAATACATAGGGGTTTTTTGCTGTTGTAATAATAAGTCTCGCATATTTTCCTTTCACACCAACTAAAAGAAAAAAAAAAAAAGATATCTGTGAGCAAATATCTTCCTAATACAAAGTAAAAAAAATCCTATTAAAAATAAACTACGACAAGAAACTGAAAGATTTCAGGACACTACCTTTGAAATCTTAAACGCTGCTCTCTCTAGGAAACTGCAGTCAGTGTTACAAGCACTTCAGAACATCTTCTCAACCCAGAGCAGCTCCCAGCTGGAAGAACACAACTGTTCTTTGACGGGCTGTCAGAAACACGGAAGAAGCCTGCTTCCAGCAAGGCATGTATGGTCCCCCACTGCTGCAGCAGTAGAAATTATATGGAGCTCTGCTTGAGTCTTGTTAATGAAATACATATGGGTATCACTGAGCAAACAGGCTCTGTAACATACAACATGGTGGGATTTGCGTTCAGGTAAATTCTGTAGAGTCAGTGCACGTCCCTGCGTGCTTCCTAACTGTCATGTAATTCATCTGCTCAGCAGATGATTTTGAGTCGTGGTTAATACACTCAATATTTCCTGCAGACTGGAATACACTCAGCATCTCTCTGTTACTTGAGAATGCTTCTTGGACTGTGAAGTAATTTTGAGTTGCTTCATCATTCTTTTTATTATTTTCCCCCAATCAACTTGTGTACAAGGCACAAGCAAGCTGGACAATTTCTGAAATTAATCAGCCTTTTAAACCCCTTTTTAAAGTAGTGGGAAGAAAGAAATTGGACAGAAAACGTCATCCCTCTGATAGTTCCTCTCTGATGCCCAGAGCCTGTCACAGCCAAGGCACACTACAGAACACGCAGAGGCATCTTGCGGGATCAAACACTAGCACAGTCATAGTGCTATCTAAATCTGGATAGAAACGATTTTCCAATAAAAAAGTTTATTGAATTCTTACCAAAAATACATAATTGACTGATTTTTTTAAAAGCTCACTTAACTCTTTTCATTACTACATTAGTTAGCCACAAAGGTTAATTAAAATGTGTTTTCTTGGCATAAACAAATTCTACACTAAATTGTTACCAATAATCTTGGTGCCCAAACAAATTCGTGGTCCAGGTATCATATAGGCACCATCCAAACACACTGCTATTTTCTTTCAGGTCTTTCGTATGACTTTAGCGACAGAGCCATGAGAGCAGTTCCACTGTCCCGAAAAAGCTGCTCACAGACAGAGCAAAAGCATGAGCCCGTACCAGGCTGCAAGACTGGCATTTTAACGCGCTCATAAACAGAAGGTAATTGCTAATTGGATAACTGTGTGGGTGCTCATCTCACACACATCTCATCAGCATGCTCCTGCTGTTTTCAAACAATATAAACTCCCTACACTGGCACAGCAGGATCAAGATCTTTTGCAAAAAGTTATCAGCCAATTTTCTATCTATGTTCAGTCTTCCACTGCCTAGTCATCTGCCAATAAAAGCACCACTTAACATGCCAGCAGAACGAGTAAAGGCAACTGAATTCACATAGATATTCAGAACCAGCCATAAGTCCATCAACTCATCTCACGATCAAAGAAACTTCAGCTGCATCTGATTACGAATTGACAAGGCTTTCCAGATGCTTGATTTTTTTAATAGCCAGATTTAGTACTGCATCACCGGGAGAACAGAGGCTACCTTACTCTTGAAGACTTGGCTGTAACGCATCACAAGTTTGAAGGCTGGAAACCCAACTATCCAAATCAACTATACAACGTGTGACAACCTCACTCTCCTCACAACCCGGCCAAAACACTGCTCCATTTGTCAGCCACGGACACTGATGCCTCAACCCACCAGCCATAAACTGTCATAATGGGAAGATGTTTTTCCAGCAAGTGTTGACCAAGTCATTTAAAGCCTTTGACAATAAGGAGTCCACAGTTGTAACAACTGGATGTTCAATGCTTTCAGAAATCTGGGCCACCTACTTAGTTGCCTAAATTAGAGCCTAGCAATCTAAATCTAGCCATCTCCATTTTTTATAAGCTTTGTCTTTAATATGCAGAAGTCTTTATATGATGACATTTGAACTTATCTTACTACTCACAAGTAAACACCGCAGCACCCCTAACGTACTGGAAAACAGTGGAAAGCTGCTGAACTTCTCTGTCAAGATGGTATTTTAAAGCTGGCAGAAATAGATTGATGCTATCTGCAAAATGACGCAAGGGCAGATTGTGACACAGGCTCCGAAGGAGAGCTGCCTGCGAATTTCTACTAGAGAGGCTGTTCAAGCACCAACAAAACAGGCAGGCAGAGCTACAAGCTCTAACCCAAAACACTTGCCTGCAGGTAACACCAGACAGACAAATATTCAAAACAACACCTCTGCAATTTTTTGATCAACATCTACTCTTGTCAAATACTGAGAGATTAGCAAAAATATCTGCTGTTCAACAGATGAACAAGCAATTGTCATTTCCTACCTTCTGCTATCTCAGAGAGTCAAAAAATTAATGCTGGAAGTACAGAATCAGGCCTTTAGAACTTTATTTTAGGGTTGTGCGCTAACGATTAATACAGTATAAGACTTTAAAGTCTCATGCTTAAGTCTTCATTAATACATGTCTTCATGTATTAATATCAGAAGTCAAAAATGCAACTAATATGGTTAAATAATTTTGGAAAAACTGGGGAAATAGTGTCAACTGAGGTGAAAGCTTTATGGGGTGTAGAACAAGTAATTAAAAGAACATTTTGAATATCCAGTAAAGTATTTTTTCCTTCATGTAGATTTAGATTTACCAAACTAAGCGTTTGAAAAGGCAGCTGATTGAAAACTGAAGCCAATTTTTTGTCCAAACAGGGAAAAAAGAGCAAATATAAAAAAAACTCCACTCAGCAACACTTCAGTGTTAAGTCTATCAGAAACTAGTATAGTTAACAACAAAGCTTTTTTTTTTTTGTGCATGAATTTGATAGAGAGTTAAGGTAATAGATTATGGGTTTAGGTCTGAAAATACAAATTCTCAGAATGTAAAAGGAGGTGAGGCTACTCTAGGATTTTTTCTATGCTCAGAACCTCTTTACACAAGAGGCCAAACTTCTGAAAGCCATTCCCAAAAGTATTTAGTCCCTAAATCTTCACACATAGAGATACCTTTAAAAAAAGAAAAAAGGGGGGTGGGGGAGGAGGTGTTATGGAACAACACTCAGAAGAAAATTTTAAAGCAGTTCTAGCAGGAGAAGGGGTCAGCCAAGCTGATACGGGACAGTGCAGAGTGTCCACGTTGTTGAGATTATTCGTATCCCACAGCTTTACTGTTCAATATTACTCAAACGAGCTTCTTAAAACATTGCATGAGTATGCCAGTAAAGTCCTACAATCTGTAAAGTTTTACAGTCCATCATTTATGTGGATGGATTTTGTGAATCTATCGGGGAAAAAAATGGAAAAAAGCCCCAAGTTTTTTTGTAATTGTATCTGCAGAACTTTAACTACTTTCCTATGGTCTTGTAGCACAAAAGCTGCACAGAGAATTTAAACAATCAATTTCTTTGCTTTTGTGAGCTGAAGACAAACTATTAGTGCTAGTGTAATTAAGTTAATTACAGTTTAAGTTACCAGCTTCCTTTTTATAAGGAAGCAGGACCGAATGGAAAAGTGGGTAAGAAAAGACGCATTTCAATATGCTCTTTGGGGAAAGTTTTCTTCCATTAAACGCATCATTAGCTACAGAAATTTGTTGGTCTTACTCTACGCTTTATTCTAGAAAAAAAAAAATTAACAATATTTTCATTCTGCATAGTTAACAAAAATACTCGTACCGTGAGAAACACCGTTACGTGCGCCCAGCGTAACGGCGGCACGGCTGTGCCGCGGCAATGGGAGCTGGTTACCTGCACTGGAGCTCGCGCTCCCTTTCGGTTACACCGCGCCCAGGCGCGCGGCAGCGCGAGCTGCGGGACGCCACCCCGGCGGCCACCCCCAGCCCTGCCTCGCGCCCGCGCCCCCGAAGCCTCATGTCGGCTCGCGACGTGCAAACACCAAACGCACCGCTTACACCGAAAACAAAACAAAAAAAAAAAAAAAAAAAGAGAAAAAGGTAACGGAGCAACCGGCCCCTGCCCGCCCCGGGAGCCCCTTCCAGGGCAGCGCCCGTCGGCAGGAGGGCACCGGCGGAGCCCCCGGGCGACCGCCGAGGCTGTGCCCGGGGCGGCAGGACCCGCGCCCGCAGCGGGCCATTACGAAAACCCCCAAAGGGGAATGGAGAGCCCGGGGCGGGGGCCGCGCTGACCCAGCCGCCGGCGGCAAGTCAAGGCAGATCCGGCCCGAAGCCCGCAGCCCGCCGCCGCCCGCCGGGGACGGACACCAGCCGCCGCCGCCCAGGTAACGCCGCCCCTCCGGCCGCTCGCTCCCGCCGGCCTCCCCGCCCCGTTGCCGCCGGCGCCCGCAGCGCCCCTTACCTACCCCTGCCCGCGCCCTCACAAAAGTTTCCCGGACGGGACAGTGACAGACTCAGGCTGCCGCTCCCGACCCCGCCGCGGCCACCCGGCCGCCGCTGTGACTAAAATAGGCAGAAGCCGGCGGGAGGCTGCGGGCGGCGCCAGCTCCGGGGCCGGCACCGAGCGGCCGCAGCGCGCAGGCGCCTCCCGCCGGCCCCGGGGGGCTGCGGGGCCGCGGGGGGGGGGGGGGGGCCGTGGGGGAGCGAGGGGCGGCCGCCAGGGGGCGGGCGGGGCGTGGGGCGACAGCGGCGCGGGGGTGGGAGCCGTCCCAGTCCTCCCAGTCCTCCCAGTCCTCCCAGTCCTCCCCGTCTGACGGCAGCATCGCCTCCGCTCCCTCCCAGTTTGGAGCCTGCGGACGCTGAGCGGTGCTCGACTCAGGCATCTAAAGCGCGCGGGGCGCCTCACCCCGCAGAGGTGCCTCCCTTCCCTGCAGAGTGCACCCAGACCTTGGGCAACGTGCCTCGCTTTCGGGTGGTTAAAATTAGAAGAGCCGAATTCTCCCCTAAACAAGTGGCAAGCAGTATTTCCCCTACATGGTTAGTCAAGGAGCCACAACCGCCTTTATAGAACTGCTCTTCTCAGCTTGGCACCTGCTGTGGTTGCTTTGTCACGAGCACCATGTTTAAGAAATGTCACTGAATTTGCTCGTGTGGCAGTTTGGCAGCTTCCAGAAATTACGTGATTCCAAAGCGGGACGCTTGTGTCCCTGCATGTGGGCAGACTGCTCTGCTGATGCCCCGTCTAGCCTCTCCTGCACCGCCAGTCTTGCAGGACGGGCAAAGTAGCCACCAAGCCTGCCTCCATCTCCGGGATGTTCAAGTGTATCATCCAGCGATGAAAGGCATTGCCGATACAACCTATGGGCGTCCCAGCCCAGCCCGAAACCTGCCTGTTAGTGGTATATGAGGACTGCAAAAGCAGAAAATCTCTTTCAATACATTCTGATGAGCTAGCTACAAAGTGAAGGGTTTTTTTTCAACATATGGTCAGCATCATACTTAAATATTTTTTGAAAGAAGAATACAGAATCCTGAATCATTTTTGAACTAACTGGTTATACGCATACACATCAACATCTCTCCCAGGAGGCTCCAGGTTTGTTATGTTGTTCTTGCCTTTATATCTTGGAGAAGAGATCTGGACCTTTCCAGCAATGTATGCCGTGTGAACAGGGTTTTTATGAATCCTGCTGCCTGGTATAAGACCTTATTTTCCAAAATATATTGTGAATTTATCATGAAGGACTCGATTTGGGACTGCGTTTCCTCTGACTGGCCATTCTTACGTATTCGCTCACTCCCAAGGTACGCAGAGTAAGCGAGCTGGAAAAAGGGTAGGAAGAGTGAGTCAGGATAGCATGGCCACAGGAACGGTCATGAGAGATAGCATCTAGCATGTGTTTGAGATTGATAATATTCAGCTATGCTTGCTGGAGCAAAGCCAAGTAGCTTCCAAAGCAGCACAAAGCAGCCTGTCAGGAGGGTTCCTCTTCAAATCTAGACAGACATGTAAGCATTTTCTAGCTTGTTACTGCATGTTATGCATTGGAGAAACACATTTTGCCATACTAGCTGTGTCTTTTATGGAGTCTGCACTTGTCTCATTACCCTCCAGGTCTTCTCTGTTTTTGTGGGGAGCCTTGGTGATAAACAGTATCTGCTTAGTGCAGAAAATCCTAGTTAGGAAAGCTTGGCAATGAACTGATAATAGTTGCAGCCATGGGAAGGTGTAAAACTTCGTCCTGGTTGCAGCTGATCTCTTGGGATCTTGATATTTCAGTACATTCGTGATTAAATGTCATTTCCCCAGCGCAGTGGAGCGGTAAGAACCAAGGCTGCGCGGGTAATGTAGATGGTGCCATCTAGTACAGCTGTCAGCAGAAAGACAGACATGAGGGCGGATCTGAGAGCTGCCTGTCTCCTGGCCCTCCAGGAGGATTGTAAGCAGGTGAAGAGTGCAGGCACGGCTCTGACGGGCTCTAGTCTTGTGCTGTGGAGTGCATCCACACGTAGAAGAAAAACCTTCCTTTCTCTAATGGAATGACTAGCATCAATTTTATATAGATAATAGCACATAGTCCTGTGCAGATATTAATTGCCGTAATTTTACATAGCCTTTAGTTACATACATAATATTAGATAATATAGATAACATTATCTATAGTTATTATAGCTAACATAAACATTCTTTAAGTAGAATGTATTAAGTACAGTTTATTCTCTTAAACCAAGGTCTTATGTACTGTAGGAGAATGGGCTGGTTTAATTAAATCAGTTTAATATCCTGCTGTTAAACCACTGTAAAGGCTTAAAGAGTTGGGTTAACCCTCTATCTGTGTCAATAAAGCACAAGTTCATTGAAGTCTGCTAATATAAATTAATCTGACAGAGGCAAGAAATAAAAACTGTGTCTACACTGATGAGGAGTTGGCTTCAAATAGCCAGATCAATTTTGAGAGATTTGTGTTGAATTGGTGCATTTTGTTAGCAGAGACAGGTCTAATGATATTACAGCTGTCCATTGATGCAAGCTTTCTCTCTGCCGTGTTTCTCTCTCTTGCTATTAAAGTCTTGATAGTGTAAGTACTTTCTCCAATTATTTATTCTCCACAGTAGAAAATGCCACATGGATGCTGCAAATTGCTCAATCTAGTTCCTTATCTCCAGCAACCTGCTTTGTGATCTTTGACAGTTTACCCTAACCTCTTGATGCCTGGCTGTCCTTCTGTATTACAGGGGAAATAAGGCCTGCTGACGATGTGGGGAGATGCCACTCAGCGGAGGTCAGGCAGGAGTTCAGAAGTACAGCTGAGACCAGAGCCTCCCTCTCCTGCTTCTCAGTCCAGCCTAGCCAGGCATTGAAAGCCTTTATTAAGCAGATGATAAAGTAACTTTTTGCAAAATTGCAAGCGCTCTGCCTCTTCCAAATGAGAGCCCAATTCCGCAGCCTTTTTTAGGCAAAGTTTTCACTAAAGAGAACAAATGCTTTGTTTTCGGGATCCCAGATGTGCCAGGCTGACAGGGCTATTTTCAGACAATGGTGAGATCTATGAAATGTTTCCATTTATAGTTTCAGGAAGCGTACTCAGCATCTACAGGCTAAAAGATGTCTACTCAAAACTAATCTTTTAAACTCCCTCTGTAGACAATTCAGGGGGGCTCTTTTAGAAAGTAATTAATCCTGTGAGTGTTTGACAACTGTCTGGAGTGGGATGAAATATGCTGGCAGAGTTCAAAAGTGCCACATTTCACTGAGACAAATCCCATCCCAGATGCTGAAGTTATGTGCCGTATAACTGAAAAATGACACATCTTTTCAGCAGGAAAAAATATTTATTTGGGTTTTACCTGAAAGCATCCTTGAGAATGATGTTTTATTAGAAAGAAATTTGTATGGAAGAGATTGTGAATGACAAACACTCTCTCAGCTCTTTAATATTCTGGTGGTTTCTTTAAGAGGAGTGTGTGCATTCTGGTGCATTTTTACCTCAGACCCTCTGACAGCCACTTTCTGATATATCGCAATACAGTCTGTCAATTCTTCCCATGCTGCTTCTGCAGGGAGGGTGTCTCCTGTTTATACAAGAAGGGCTATCTATTTGTGAACCTCTTTTGAATCAGAGATGCAAAACATAATATCCTGGGGCTTTCAAGTGTCTGACTGATACAGAGTAATTGGTTGTTGCAACCCTAGAGCCAGGAGCCAACTTTCTTCTAAAATGATCTGTCAAAATATCCAAGCTTTAACAGATGTACTGGTTGTGACAGGTGTTTATGCCAAGGGTACACAATCCTGAGGTTTAAGGGCAAAGTAAACTTGTTTGCTATCAAAGTTATCTAAACTGTGCACAGGGAACAGTTTATTCTATCACACTTAGCAAATATCCCTGTTACCAAATTATGCGTGAGCAGTCTCCTGCTGACAATTTAATTCGTATGTTCATTATTTGAAATTGCTCAGTGAGCGATTTCTATCACTCTCTGCAAGCCTGCAAGCTGCTCACAAATGCGTTTCCTGAGACTGCTGCTGGCAGGGCCTGCTCTGCTTGCTCTTGCTCTACCTAAATCACATGATTCTCCCAAAAAAGGGAGAGCTGCCATAAAAACGATTGGATTTCCTAAGGGCATGGTCACGGTGCACCTGTCACTGCCCTGCCTGGGCAGCTTGCTAATGGCAGCAGGGAATAACAGGGAGCCCGTCTCCAGCGGGTCTGCTTGTTTCTGGAAATAGAAGAGTACTGGAGGTGGGTTTTGACCACATTGCTTGTCCAGGATTCAAGTCGCTATCAACATGTTGCTCTTGGTTAGCTTGAGGCAGCTCCTACTTCACATGCCATTGGAAGGCAAATAATAAAGCAGTGCTTTTGCATTGCATCTGTCTGCTTGCTAGGTGACAGCCCATTTCTTAGGGGTCCCCACTACAGCGGATTTGGCAGTGCTGGTTGAACTGGCTGTGATTTCTCTGCTCTCTTTTTGGACAACTTCCATCCACAAAGAAAGTTTAGAATGATCATGCAAAGATGTCTGTGCTAATCCTGAAGTAAATCCATCTCAACTGCAGCTCACAATGTTTTCTCTGCAGAGATCTTTGTGAATTTGTGCGAGCCTATGTGACTGTACAAACGAAAGGAATTGCAAATATTGCCAGGGTATAAATTCATGTGTGCTTTTGGGTGTTGGTACAAGGGTAATTGATGTTTTGTTGCAATATTAGTCCTTTTTAGCTGTGCGTTTTGATATTCACCAGTGGCTGTTTTTGAGAAGCAAAGGCTAGGCTTGAATCTCCAGGACTTTGCATATTAGCATCATTAAAAGCTACAATTTTCTAGGAATTCTTTAAATTATTGATAGGATTTAGATTTTTATTTCAAGATGAAAAAAGGAACTAAATAACAAGTGTTTAACACATCCAGAAGGACAGACAGAACTGGAAAAAAAAAAAAAGATCAAAAAATCTAACTTAAAAACTTGAAGGAGGACAAGGAAGAAGTGGGAGGAGGCAGAAGATGAGTCTACAGGATTATTTAAACAAATGACAGAGAAAGCATGTAGGATTTGAGAGTGAAAATACTCTACACACTGAGGGGGAAGAAAAGGTAAATAGATTAACTCAGAAGAACTGTGAATGGCCATGAGGTATCTTTTTTGAAGTTAATTTTTTCTTTGCAAAAAGACAGAGGGAAGAGAGCAAGAATGGGGAGAAAATGGATAATCCCATGAAGGAACATGCTAGGGAAGAAAGTAAGCCAAAAATAGATGCTAGGAACAAAAGTTCAAGAGCAAAAGGCAATCCAGGAATGCACAAGTTTGGTGCAAACGCACAGAAACGGGCTGATGTAGCCCAATTATCAAGCAGGAGCATTTTATGCGCTTGATCAGATTAGCAGTCCTAAATAAGAATCTTTGAAATACTCCTTGTTTTGAGCATAACCCTCAAGGAGATAATAAGCACCCAATTTCTGGATTAGCTGCCACCTCTACCATCTCACAAGAGTCTGCATCAAACAATTGCTAAGGAGCCTCTGGTCTGTATTTACTGTCCACCCCACCTATGCTGCTTTGTACATCCAGATGCTGGACTTCAGCTGTGCATATTGTAAATGACTATCAAAATGTGTGCAGAGTTATATTATACCACAACTGCCTCTTGCTACTGTTTGAGTGATCCGTGAGAGTAAAGACAAACATGGAATTTAAAAAAAAAAAAATTCCTCCAATTTCAACGAATAAATAAGACCAGTCTGCTGATGAATATTTATTACGCTTCTTTGTTTGGTAAAGAAAAAAAGCAACAAACAAAACCCCATAATGTAGCATTAAAAACAGGGATACAGACTGCAGTAAACGTACAGATAATATAAATATATATATGATTATTGCTTTTGCATGTAGTGTTAGCTTAAGTACATATACCACTGTATAAAGCAGTTTTAGAACTAAAATGGCAGTGACTATGGTACAGAGAAAAGTACTAATAATTTGTAAAACCAAAACCAGTATAAAAACGTTTTATGTTCCATATCTGATTTCAGAATATCTGTTTTTATCATATTTTTTCCTACTAATAATTGCTCCTCGACTCTTTAAAATATGAACATATTTACTGAAAGGACACAATTTTGGAAAAGCCATAAGTGAACAAGAAAATGGAGACCCAGTAAAAACCAGAGCGTGATGCCATATGACTGATTTTTAAGAAGTACTCCCATTCACCTCACTAGGGAGAGCTGCTTAAAAAGGTCATCTGAGAGGACCCAACCTTTGTGTAAATGAAAACAGGACAGTTTTGCTTCATATTCAAAATAAGTATACAAAATATATTATCTAAGCTAAATCCCTTAGTAAAATAGAATATCTGCTACAACTGGATTCACTAAAAATTTTAAGGTTTTTGAAATGAATGAGTTAAATGAACAAAGCACAGTAAGGATTTCCAGCTAGTTTATGGTAGGTGCTGATACTCATCCTTGTGTATCCTAGCAGATGTGAACTGGCTTGCCTCACTCCTGTTATGGGATAAGTTATTTTGTGTTTACCTCAGGGTAAGAGAAGGCATATGGGAAGATACAGGGTCATACCTAACGTGTTTTACACCATCCTATAGCTTACCTGCCAGTATCCCACCTTTGTTGCCATGCCCTACAGTTGGCCCTTGGAAGTCCAAACCCAGCACCCCTCTATGCTTCTTAGGAGTCACGAAAACCTACACAAGGGAAATGCAAAACAGACGTGTGCCTCACCTCCACTGAGCCCTGGCTCTGGCAGGGCACCAGCTACTGGGAGTTGTCTGGCCAGACTCTCTGCCTGGGGACAAGGACCACTCACCTCCTTTCACACATCTGAGATGCTTTAATGCTGACGTATGACATGTGGTTGCTACAGAAGGTGATGGTGCTGCCCACTTCTATACGATGACACAGTTAGAGCATTTATCACTGAAAAGGGATTTTTGGCTTCAGTGTCTTTCTCAGCCTAAAGTACATTACTCCTGGAAAATTATTACCTCCCCCAGGCTTTAGACAAGTTTGGGTGGAGAGTTACTAGTGGATACAATGAAAACTATGAGATTCACTGCTAAAATAGTTATTTATCACTATTTTATTACAGTTGGTTTTTATACGACTTTAGTGTCCAAGTTACTAATCATCTATTTTGTATCATCATTTGTCTTCAAACCCTCACCAAGGTAGGGAAATAGTCCTGTCCCCACAATATACCACAGATCCCTTAAATTAGGAGCTGTGGTGGAACTGATGACTGAATAAAATTGCCTGGGGATCCCCAGCAGAAGAAAAACTGCTACAAAATCCTTCTGCTCCCACAAGCTTTTGGGAATGTCCCATCTTTTTCCCGGTCCATTACAATGTTTAAAAACATTTCTGGCTTGCACAGTGATGATTTGGGTCCAAACCCTCTGCTGGCAGAACCACCTGCAAAGCTATGCTCTAGAAGGGCTTTGCCAGCCGTGGTTTGGGAGGCGACCCTGAATCCTGGGGCTCACACATGACGTGCTTGCACTGCGTTTCTCCTACATGCTCCTACTGACGAAGGTCCACCTACACGGTTTGATTCATCAGGATGAGGTGGCTTGATTTACATGCTAAATTCAATTAACACTTTTGATTCACACAGAAGTAGAATTAGAGTAAGCAGAAACTGCAGACACACAAAAATCTACTAGAAAGTTAATGTCAATTAGACAAACAGAAAAAACAATGGGTGCTTTCCCTTGGGAGCCCTGAACCTATTGTATTTTTATGCATATTAATGCAATTAAAGTAAGTCTTTTCGAGAGGGATTAACAAATCAGCTTAAGGTATTTATTTTGTTGTACTGTGAAAAAAATACCTGTTATACAGTAGCACTTTGGGGCAGAAGAATATGCATTCAATTATTATGGAAATAGAAAAATGTTTAATCTGTTAATGTCTGAATTCAGCAAATAGCTATTAATGTTTTCCTCTTCTAGTTAAATAGCTTTCTTCCATCTAAATAGCTATGGATTTTTTCATTTTTAACACACCGTTTGCAAGACCTGTTTATATGAGCAGTACAACAATGCATATTAATTTTTCATGTATATTGAGCCCAAATATGTCATATTTATAATTTACAATAATTGAAAACTGTAGAGCACTTTTTTGCTGGAAATGTAGCACCAACATAACATTTAATTACTGCAAGCATATACTTTTCTGCAGTGTGGCAAAACTATACAATTTCATCCAAGCATGTGTTCAGCTTTCCCAGCTTTGTCCTAGTGGAGGTCATATATCTATATGTATAGTTTGCCATCATTCATCATTCTTTCCATTACTGAGTTGTCTTTGATCACTATCACACTTGCTGGTTTGTTGCAGGGCAATTAATTCTTGAAAATTTGGCACTGGGATGGCCCTCCTCAGTCACCAAGCCCAGCCTCTATTACCATAGGCAACCCCATAAAATAATCTTTTTCATCAAGCACTTACAATTTGCCTTGTGTAGCATTATTAGTTATAGTAGTACATTGGGATACGTTCCCTCTGGTTATTCTGTAGTTTTGAGTAGAGTTGCATGATGGATTAAAAACATCATTTAGAACCTGTTACCTGTGGTTACACTACTACCAGTTAAGAAAATACTACCTAATGAGAGTTGCAGGGTCAGTCCCATGGCCCTAAATATGCAAGACTCACTTTGAAGCTCTCACAAAACATTGCTGCATCCAATAAATTAGCTTGCCACAAGCCCAATTTAAAATAAACCTCTCCTGGATAAAACCTGTAAGAAGATGAGCGCTCGCCTTTTTTTTTTCTTCTTGGACTGTCCTAGGCCATATGCATTTTTAGCTTGTGCAGTAAATTTGAACCCTTCTGCAGGCTGTAAGGGCAATTCCAGCATGATGTTCACAATTATAAAAACTCTGGAAGATCAACTGATGCTGATGAATGAGCAGCTCGTCACGTGCACCAGATTCTGCCACTCTTACCTGTAACTATACAAATGTAGACATAACCCCGCAGAGATTATGGAACTGTTAAAAATGTAAAATATGAGTAAAGGGGAATCACTGCAGATCAAGAAAAGGATTCATTGATAGCGTCCTCAATTCACAAAGCAGCATGGACTCAAGTATCCATTTACTTAAACTGATTATGAAGGAGCCTGACCACCTCACCAATAACTATTCCTGAGTAGTAGCACAGGCGTAAATTGGATGATGTTCACGTCAGAGCTTCATCTAGCTCCAGATGTTTACTAACCTATAAATAATCACAGAATCATAGAATCTGGGTTGGAAGGGACCTTTAAAGGTCATCCAGTCCAAACCTCTTGCAGTGAGCAGGGACATCTTCAACTAGATCAGGTTGCTCAGAGCCCCATCCAGCCTGACCGTGAATGTTTCTAGGGATGGGGCATCTACCACCTGTCTGGGAAACCTCTGCCAGTGTTTCACCACCCTCATAGCAAAAAATTTCTTCCTTATATCTAGTCTAAATCTACCCTCCTTTAGTTTAAAACCATCACCCCTTGTCCTATTGCAACAGGCCCTGTGAAAAAGTCTGTCCCCATCTTTCCTATAGTCCCCCTTTAAGTACTGAAAGGCCGCAACAATGTCTCCCCACAGCCTTCTCTTCTCCAGGCTGAGCAACCCCAACTCTCTAATGACTGGGTGTGTATGGTATCACAGAAGCTTGTATTATTTCACTGACATCAGTGAAATAATAATAGGTAGATTATACAACTCTCCCAAAACATTGGTTTATGAGTCACATACTGTATTTTACAGTACATTTTAGAAGTGCTGTCAAGATTAAAAAAAATGGGTGGAGAGGGCTTGCTGTCTCGCTTCCAGTCCCTTTATGTGTACTTGTATCATTGCAGATATACATGCCCTGAATTCTACAGCTGAAATGTTTTGCTAGTCATGACTTAAACAGATGCTGGAAAACTGGAAACAATTTTTAAAAAGTGACTCAAAGCCCAAAAAGCACAGTAGCAAAAGCTAAACAAGATTAGCTAAGAGTATGTTCAGATATTGACTCAGACACGTCCTAGTAGAGGTTTCTGATAGTAACTGATTGCAGCAGAGAAAAGCATCACAGAGGATTGTGGTTGGAAACGAGGCTGAAACCAAAGCACGCGGCAGTCACAAGGAAGAAAAAATGACCAAAGTATGCAATGAAGTACCCATCACTCCAGAGCAGGTATCTTTCTAAGCATTATGCTATAGTTTAAATAGAATATATAAGCTTGATACAGAAGCTGGGTGGGCAAGACTCCTTGGTCTTATTTTGAAGGTGAAGATGATCGTGCTAGTTTATTAAATGCCAACCCTATTTAAGTTAAGGCAATGATGGGAGATGGGGGGCTATTTTTAAACCACCTGTTAAAAACCAGCATAAGGTTATCAGAGCAGCTCGGCCAGGCGAACCGGAGCAGGGATCATGAGGCGCAGCCTAAGTGACAACATCCATGAGAGATGACACACTTTCTCCCCACCTCAGGTGCCAGGCACTGCTGACAAATAAGACATAATACTAATCACACCACTGGCGTTACATGAGAATACATGTGCTGCGTCATACCAAGGGGTCAGGTAGCCTGCTATTTTGTCCCTTAACCGTGAAAAGTATAGGAAGAGGGCACACACAGCTGTATGTCCTTACTACACGCTGCCAGCCTCTGGCACTTTGTGCCTTAGTTATTTTCTGGGTCAGTCTTCAATAGCTGTCAATGAACTCTCTGTTTGCGTTTTTTTCAATGCTCTTTTGACAAGACAAAGCAGCTTTGTGACTCAGGGACTTCACACATTAAGTAATACATACAGAATACATCACGTGGAGGGTTATTAGGAGGATTTGGGGATTATCACATTGCATGCTATGGTATTTATGTTTGGCAGATTTTACCCTCTGAGAAAGGGACATAAAGCTAAAAGCAAAACTCATACGTTGCCTGCTCTACACTGAAGGTCCTTTAAAGAGATAGTGTTTCATATCACCTCTAATAGCTTTCTTATACATGCTGCATGATTATCTTGCAAGCATGAGTTTGTATCATTATTTTAAGTCCTCCAGCAACAACTCCCAGGATCTAAACTCCTATGTGTCCCTGCACACACACAAACACACAATGGTTGTCCTACCAAACAGTCCAGCAATTTTAAAATATTAAAAATGTGATCTACCTCCCGATATATCAAGCAGCAATACAGTCTCATAAAATAGTAATGCTTCTTATTTTTTTGATTACTGGCAGGCAGCAGGCATAGCAACAGGAAGGTGAGTTAGCAAAGACATTCAGACACTTCTCCCCAAAGGCACAGTGACCTCAAGGGTCGAAACCAGCTTTCTCCTACCAAAGAGTGAGCTGGCGCTCCCTTATGCCATTAAAACACCACAGAGTTAGGGAGAGAATACTTTTTAGAACGAGAATTTCATAGGCACAGAAAAGTGACTCTGGAAGCTAAACAAGAATGTTTCGGTTAAAAATTGTATTTATTGCTGTGGCTGTTTCTTAGTTTCTTCCTGACAAACCTGGCTAAAAAGAATATTGTAAAACAAACTCCAATGGTTTGGCAGTTGATTAACAGTATTTATTGTATACGTCACGAATGGCACCGATACTGTGGAAGCCTAGATCCTATAGCATCACATTCTATTGGAAACACTACACAATTACTTCCCTAGGCTATATTTGCAGCAGTAGAACTGCTTTACTTTTCTAATGCCAGCAATTACATTTATGTTTGTTTTCACATAATATCTCTTTAGGACAGTCAGAGTGAAACCAAATGCTCATGGGACAGAATTTGTTGTTTTATTTTGATTATTTTTTAGGAATCTTGCTGTGCATTTCAAAATCTTTCATTTCTTTAAAAAACAAAACCAATCCAATCAGTCTCTTGGTCTTTTTTCTGCAATATTCTTCATGTTAATTGAGACAATGTTCACCTGACATAAATATGAATGTTACCAGCAAGTCACCATATTTTGAAGACAACTTACTTGCTTTCATTGACTATACTGACTATACTTCATTATGGCAAATAATTTTCAGAAAGTATAATTACAAATACTGTGGGTTTGGTGTTTTTTTTTTAAAAAAATAACACATAGGCTACCACAATTACAATAAAACTTCAGCCTGTTTTGATTTGTTTTCCTCCAAAAGTAAGGAGATGAACACCAACAAAAGAATCAACAGAAACTAAACACATTGCACAATCAAAATGCAGAAGCCAACCTGCTGGCTCTAGAGAGGGGAAGAATTCAAGCTAATCCAATGAAAGTAAATGGCACTTGTCAATCAAATTTGGCTTGACTGGGTCTCATTCTGCTTCATCTTTCTGCTCTTCTGCTTCAACACTTTGCCTTTCCCTTCATTGCTTTGGGGAATGGCTGCAGCAGAGTTTACCTTCCTAGGACTGTGTGCTGAAAGAGCTGCAGTTTGTAACCCCCATGGGCTTGCGCCGGGGGGACCCTCTCTGTAGGTGGTGGGAGGGCTGCACCGGAGGGGTCTCTGGCAGTGAAACGTGGTAGAAGTTCGGTAACCGAATGTCATACCTAAAGCCCTTCCCCACGTGCACTCTGTCATTCAAGGCATACAGTTTTTCGGCAATGTCACTCCCAATTAAAATTGAGAACAGGCGGGAGATGAAACGGTGTTTAGCAAAGAGCAGATACAGCTTCTTTCTCCTCCAGGCCACATACCGACAATCTGTCTCTGCTGTAAGTGTCACCTAGAGAAGAGAAAATTAAAATTAGCTAGGTGATAAGGCTAGGTGATATTACCGCTGCTGCCCTTGCTCAGAAAGCACCCCCTCTCTCAGCAGGCATGCAGGCTGTGTCTATAACGTATACTTCATGTCTCTGCCCCTACTGCAGTTAACACCATTTAATCCAACCAAAGAGCTCTGCAAGATCTACTGCATGCAAAAGACAAGTGAGAAGGGTGAGTGGGAATGGACCGAATGACTGAGTCTTGTCCGCCTCAGTGACAGTATGCCTATGTCCTCACTGAGCGGCGCACCCTGGGCTCGGCCCTGCACTCCCTGCTTCACTGCTGGCAGCCCCAGCTGGAATGGCAGGTCTAAAGAAAGCTCTCAACAACTGCCATTTGCCCTTGTGACATGAGACAGCAGATCCCACACAGGCAGGAGCAAGCGTGTCAGTCAAGTGACAGCAGTGGGAGGGCTCACGGATCTCAGGGGGCAGCCCCGATGGACACTGTCCCCCATGCCAAGCTGTACCACAGGCACGCCTCTCCCCAGCCTGTGCTCTCTGGTTCACCTCCCGTAGGGAAGCCTCTTCGGCACCAACTTCCACCCACCTCCTGCAAACCTGGTTTCTCAGGGCTGGATTTTAGCACAGCCAAAGAATGCAGAGTCTACCTTCTGGATCGGCTTTAAGAAAAACTGCGTTTGTTATAACAACAAGATGCAAACAGAAAGAAGATACAAACAGCATAACCAGTCCAGCGGGTAAAGAAGACTTCCCTCCCCAGATTAATGGAATGCCCCTTGTTTGTCTAATTTCACGAACAAAACCCACAACTAAATGAACTTATTTCTAAACCCATTAGTACTTGAACAATTTTCTGTAGTATTAAAAAAACCCCAACCCTCCACTTTTACCTGGAAAATTCCCTCTTCTGTGGGCCTCAGTGAATCCCATTCAGGAGAATCCAGAAATTGAAGAGGAAAAATATAATGTAGAAACTCCCCATCAACTGTCACTCTGATCCTACCAAGATAAGATGTGTTAATTTGTTAGTACTACCTGTAGAGCAGCAACGACTGCAACAAGAATGTGTTATTTCTACTATGTGAGGAGTTTAAATATACCTTTGAGAGCATGAAAAAGCAATCACTGGCCAACAGTATCCTAATTATATTTTTGAACACAACTTGATCAGGCCAGCTGAAAGAGAATACAAGACAATAATGCAACTGAAATGCAAATCTTTCCAGGCCTTATTCAAGTCATGCTATTCTCTCTGGGGCAGGTCTGTACAGCGACGTGCAAGCTTTGTCATGAAAAGGCCAGCATGCACCGGAGAGGTGAAAGACCAATGCACATAACACTGTTTGCCTCCTTCACTTGAAAGCCATGGGATATACTTCTAGGTTTGGCAAATACACATTTTAGAGGGAACAAAGTGGCAAAAGTAGGGAGTGGGAAGCAGGAGTTCCCCACGGCATGTGTTAGATAGGGCACGCTCAATGCTTAACAGGAATTACATGGCCACAGGACTGTCTCTGGAGCCAGGAGAACAGCATAGAGGTATGGGACCTCTGTGTGAATGCTGTGGCCTTCTGCAGATGCCAAAGAAAAATTTTCATTCTATTTTTTAAATCATATTTAAGTTTGAAGGCACACAAGCACCAAATGTATGCTTAAACCTTACGAACTAAAAGAAAAAACCCAAGCTGTACGAGTTCCCTTTTTACATCTGCTCTGCACAGAGATCAATGCTTCTTTCAAAATCAAGAGCAGCAGCCCCATACTGCACGAAGGAGAGTAGCAGGAACTCCCTGCATGATTACTAACTGGCTGGGTGTGTAGCAGGATGGACACCTCTCCTTCAGCATGACTGTGACCAAAAGCAACCTCCACATGGTACTTTCTAGACAGCTTCCAAGAATGCTCTGAACCAGGGTGTCACTAAGGACAAACACCTAAAATCCATACTGTTCTTTGCAAGTAGTCCTAAATCAGCTGAGTTTCAAGCTGCCTACAAATTCCTTCTGTCCATGCAGCAGGCTGTCAAAATGCACCTACAAAGTGTCCCATCAAAGAGACACCATGGCCATCATCTCTGGGTATCCCATCTACTCTTGTGGTGGTCCAGTACTGTATACTGCTTTTTGAACACTACGAAAGATAGTATTTCCCTCCAGGAAAGCATCAGCAAGGTTGCCAGAATGGTCCCCAGTAATCAGAGAGCACGAGCGGGTCGATTTATTGCCTCAGGCTCTAAGAGCCACAGTATACAGCAACTGTAGACTCTGTTCTGCAAATCTTGATAGCGCTCAAGTATGTCCCCTTCTAATGGAAGGGCATTTTTAGGCCTTCCGCTCTCCCTTACGCCCTCTCTTCTCCTACCCCCCAGAAAGCAACCAAATACAGTTTGTATCAAGATCTCTATTTAAAGAGTTTATTTCAGTATATTCAGTTTCATAACTACCTTTTTAGTTCTGCTTCAGGTGATACTAACAAAGAAAAATAAGAAAGATGCTGTGTTCATCAGCTCGGCAGTAGCTAGACAGCAACCATAGCCTGAAGACTGAAGCACACTTTTGTTCCCTTTATCTGCCTAACCTGTTAAGTGCTATGATACAGTGGTCTGGAAAAGAAGGACTTAAAATCCTGTTCTTTATGCTGTTACAGATTTTGTGCTTAGTGTTTTGATGCTACCGCTGCCCTAGACAAGTGTATTTAGTCTATTAATATTTATATTACTTGCATTAATATTTAATCTATTGTACTGGAAAATGAACAAACAATACACAAATCAGGCTTTTTTTTTTTTTTGCTTTCGTTTTCAAGGAGGAAAAAATAAAGATATTTGCAGTAAGTCTGAACACCCCGATACAAACCTGCCTGACACAAGCAAGGACAGTTTATCAATAGGTGTTTTGCCCTGCATGGCATAACAGTGTTCCTTCTCTAGGGTAACCACTTCTGCATCACAGCACAAGACGATCTTCCTGTAGACAGTCAAGGAAATTCCCAGAGGCTGGAAGAGAGCGCTGTAAAGTTCCTGGAATTCTCTGTCAAAGGAAACACTCCGAACTTGGTAGGTAACGTAAATGAACTGGACGAAGCATATGGCGAACAGTATAAAATTCCAGGAGAATATATCAGCAGCACAGACATCCAGCCAAGCCCAAACAGAAGAGCAGAGAAAGCCCAATCCAAGCAAACTGAAGACATAGAGAAGCCCAAAGAATCCACTTCCACCCATAAAGCCAACAACAAAGAGAATACTGGCTAGGTGGTAGATAGATCCCTCTGCCTCTTGCTTCCAAGTGGTACAGGTAGGATGTGCATATATCAAACTTTCCCAAAAACTTGCATTTTCTCCCATGGCTGGAATAATTTTTCAATTTGGTGAATCTTGGAAATTTTTATTTATTCAATATAGCTAGTGGGGTCCTTCGCTTTTCCATTCTTGCAAACTCTGCTCGATGATCACATAACGTCAGGGTCTTTTTTGGTAGTAAAGTTGCACTTAGGATTTCCAACAACTAGGAGGCTAAAGTTCTCAGAAGGCAATGCTGTTTCTCATCAGTTCATGTGTTGTCTTGACTTTGGCCATGTCATCTGTAGTTTCATCTGATCTGGACAAGTGAAGAAAAGACAAATTACTTATAGAATAATTTTCATCAATTAAACTCTATCAAAGCTTTTATCCTCTAAAACCACAGACTGCATTACAATCATCCATTTCCTCTTGTAGCCCTGTGATTCCAGGATCAAACCTTAATATGCATTCAGATACAGAAGTATGATCTTCAGTTAAGAACCCTGTAGCAACTGTTGAATCGCTGCTGAATCCATGTAAACCTGTACTTTGCATCCACAGCATCCCGTGACAAGTCCTTCCACAGCCTATCCGCTGAGAAAGCAGCTGCCTTTGTTGATCCTGAACCTGCTGCCTGTGAGTCTCATTTAATGCCCTACCTAGCTCTTGAATAAGAGGAGACAGTGGTCTCTTGTTCCTTGTTCACCATCTCCATCTCACACTGGATTTCTGTCAAACCACTCTCACTTCCCTCCTTTGCTTTTATGTTATCATTAATGAGTTGAGCAAGGCTGGTCTCTGTCCCCAGAGACAACATTCTATGTCCCCAACCACCACAATTAGGAAAACCCAAGTATCACAAGGGATGGTCTTTTCTACTCCAGAGTATTCGTCTTCTCCATACAAGAATGAGGTAGCTTGTAACTGTAAGTTTTTCTGTTTGTCTCTTTACCCAAATACTCTTCTCTGGTACAGGATTCCCCTCTGGGTTCAGGATTTAGCCCTTGGGAAATGGGAGATGAGAACTGCATCAGCTATGAAGAAGTTACCTAAGCACGGTAAGAGCATGAGGAATTTTAGGTGGTACTTCTGTGATCAAGGGGTAAAATTTCTGAACCAAAAGAACTGGAACATGTAGTTCCCAGATCTCGTGTTCTGAATCCAGTCAGCATTTCCACTGCACTGTCAAAAATCAGTGGCAGAAGTGTTTTGTTTTGGTTTTTGGTTTCGTTTTTTTTTTTTCAAAGAATCATTGATAAGAGTGAGTTTTGGTTATTAATACTTCTAATACAAACATTTTGCTCTGAACAGTTCTCATGTTAATTTTTACAAAAAATTCAGTGTTTTGAATGGATCCATAACTGAGAAGTTACCTGGGAAGCTGTATGAATGCCGTAAACAAAACCACCATGGATCTGTACTGCAATCTACTTGACATTACCAATGTCATTTTGTCATGTAAAGTCACACATTGCAGTAATTTGACATGATGTTGCAAAAATTTAACAAAATTTATGTTCAATTTCCAATGCATTCACAGTCTGCCCACGCTACAGCTCATAGTATTGCTGTAAAACATCTATTCCTGGCAAGATGGGTCAAAATAATTTGGAAAGAACAGGACACAGATAGACATCCTATACAAAACCAAAGCCCTGAAAAAAATGTCCTGTATTTGTAACTTTTTATTTTTTTAAAATGGGACCTGTCTTCCAAAACCACTGCATGCAAAATTCCCACTTATTTCAGTAGTTCTGCTCAATGAGAACTTTTACTGTGCATCACTCGGGCTGGAGAGGGCTTCCCTCCTCCATCCAGGCAAGAGGAAGAGCAAAGGAAGGATGCCAGCGCTAGCACAGAATACAGCCTCACCAACATGACACTCTCCTGAGCTACGTAAGGTGTGCAGGCAAAAACAATCCCTCTGGAAATAGTGATGAAGCCTGCTACTAAATGGACCTGGTTTCTCAGGGCTACGGTGAAGAGCCGGCATGCTTGCTGCCAGTGAGCTGCAGGCAAGCAGAGAGGTTTCACCTCTTTTTCGTCAAGAAATTATTCTAAGATTTGGGAGCTAAAAATTGTTGTTAGTTTTTTAAATGAAGTATTAAATAGAGCAGAGACTATGTATGGGCCTAGGTATAGTAAATTTCTAATTTTGATTGGTATTTAGTGCTAGATAAGGCCTTTCACATTTTTCTTTATAGTTCCTACAAGTCCAAAATTTAAACTCTTGAGAGCTTCAGAACAGCCACTGTAATTAAGCCATTCATCTACTACGAGCAGGGGTGGGGGGACAAAAATCCCCCCCAAACCAAAAAACCAAACAGCAGTGGCACCAACCGTGAGCCATGCTCCACTGAGGAGCTGCCTACAAAGTACCCACAGCAGCACGGCATTATCAAGTTTGTAAACACTCAGAGGGGAGTCCATCCTTTCACTGAGATGCTTTGGTGTTCCTAGCGACCAGGACAGGGAACATGCCAACTCACGTGGCCTTGTTTGACATCCTGCTTCAGCTGTCCTTTCTCTGGTGAACAGCTATTGCTACAGGTTCATTTGATGGTGGTGATCAGACAAGCTTCAGCAGAAACTGCATTTAAAGCAGGTATCTTTGATTATAAGCCTGAAGAACTATATCTTCCCCAAGTAAATATTGAATACTTTCTACTCTGTCCCCTGCTTATGGAGAAGGAGCACCATGCACAAGCACAGTCTCTGCTATGTGACTACCATATCCAGAATAACACAACATTGACATCTGTAGGCTGCTGGAGGCAGAGGTGCATGGAAGAGGTCTCCTCCCAGCCCAGGATGGAGACATCCCCTGCCAACACAGGCTGAATTACTGAGATGCTTTGAGTATTTTGCCTCACCAAACATCTCACCCTCACCTGCAAAAGCAGATCAAGTGCTGGGAAAAAACAGCCCAGACTAGATGTGAGCAATATATAGCAGCATGGGCTTCTTTAAAACAAACTGCAGCATTACTGAAAGGACTAAGCTGTTATCAGAAAGTGTTAAAATCAGTGAGTTTGCTGGAGATTCAGAGCAGTAAATGGAGTATTTCACTTATGCTCTCCAAAATAAATGCCTGCCAGCAACTTAAAACTTCATATAAGCAGTCCATGCTTATCAGCAGACTGACCAAAACAGTCAAACTAGAATGAATTTATATTGTAATTTAAATGCACATAGTACAACCTCCCCCTCCCTAAATGGGCATTCTCCCCATACACTATAGTATTCCCACAAAGAATTACCAATTACGTACAATTTTTATTTGCCTGAGAACTGGGTACTTTACCCCATTTTTGTCACTGATGACTCAAATTCAGCTCTGAGAAGCTTTCAGTTAGCAGTGTTGAGTGAGCAGTTAGTTACTGTGTCTGGATCACAATAATTTCTGCAAAAAAATACATCCTACAAGCCCAGAGGCCACCAGCACTTCTCTGTTTGGTCTTTTTAATTAAGTCAAAAGTAAAGCTATTCAGAGTTCGAACACTCCATTCTTCAGTTGTCTTATCCCAAGTATTCAGCCAGAAAGCACTCAGCACTTTCCCACTGTACTGTTGACAGGCTACAGAACCATACGTGCTGATCAGGTAACCACCGTGGATCAATTATTTACTAAAGGTTTGGAAGCAAAAGGGAAGATTTTCCTTTACAGCATATATGCTTACATGTACAAAATAAGATTATGCTGGATTTAGCAGGATTTGTCTCACTGTTTTTAATCATCTACAGTGTAGATGTTTATACATAAGCTAGTGGCCACAGCCTGGCTCGGCAGTCAGCAAAGCTGCTCCAGCCACTCTGCTGGGAATCAAGCGGTCCCTCCAGCCAAGGGAGCCCTCCCGGACTTGATGCCTCCTGCTTCCAGAGGAACGAGCTCTGAGCACCCTGTCTAGGCTGGCAAGTTACAGCTGTTCTGGCCATGATTTAGGTGTATAAAAAGAAGCTGTTCCTTGATTTTAACAAGTACTTCCTCTGACATGCAATGTAAATGCATATGTCAATTAACGTACCCCTTCTTTCCATTGCCCCCACATCTCTGAAATCCTCTCTCTGGCCTCCTGCTGACACCTATCGCTCTCAATGGTTGTTTATGTAGCATGCTTTCCCCAGGCTACTTTCCTTCTGCAGTGGTTCACTTGGGGTTAGATATCCAAAGGGACTGAGACAACCAAACACTTAATTGCAATGCAGCGTCTAACTCTGTACACGGAGGAGCTACGCACCTACAGAGAGGTGTGGCTATGTGCCTATAGGCAAGTATGGGCAGATAAACAAGGTATTTTCAGTAATAAACTGTCCTTGAACCCACTCCAGGCTCAAAACATGCATGCAGCATTTAGGGCCGCCACTAACAACATAAGCTAGCTACCTTAAACTTCTTGAGCTATACCCTAGGAAAAGCAGTAATTATAATACTGGAAAACACATGGTTTCCCTGAGAAAACGCAGCCTGCACAATGTAGAGAAGGCTACAGTAGCTTCATCACAGTTCATAACATCTATTCAGAAAGATGGAAAGAGGATGAGGAAGAAAAGGACTACCCAATCCAAAAGACAAAGGTATCAAGATAATCAGTCACTATAAAACTAGATATATTCAGGTTACAAAGACAGAAAAACATACATAGCAAAGGTAATTAATGTGATGGCTTTAAAGATTTCCTTTGCTGGGGATTAAGGAAGTCAGGATGCTGTCTGGTACCTAAAATAAATCTGGGTATGCTATTATTAAAAAACTAATTGATTTACTACAACTCTATTTTTTATTTTATAGGAAGTCAGATTAGATGATCACAATGATGTCTTCTGGAATTCTGTCTTAACTTACTTAATATAAAAAAAGTTGTATGTACCTAGGAAGTTACATAGCTGGTCTCACCAATGAAATCTAGAAGCCTATCTCAGACACCAACTGAGCAGCTACTTTAGACCACAGAAAACACTGAAAATAGGTATATCTCTGAAATTATTCCTCATATAGACCTTTCAGAAGAAACCTCCATCTATGTGAAGCCAGCATCCCTTCCTGCCAATGTTCTTCAAAGAACAGGATATAATGCTTTAACATGAAACACTTTAATATGCAACCCCGGCAGCCAAGCGTCAGGATCCCGCTCCCTGGGTGACTCTCCCCATTGCAGAACGAAGAGCAACTGCAGCATGGTTCTCCCTCCCTCGGTCTCCTTTCTGCAAAACATCACAGCTTCAACAAGATGGGCAGCAAGTGACCCACCCACACAAGTCAAAATGAGTCACTCGGAGCACCCTCATGGGAGGCGGGAAGACAGATTTGCACTCCCCTGGGCCGAGGAAGGCATCCTGTGTCTCATCAATGTCTCATCGCTATGTCTCACTCCCTGGATGAGTGCTCCGAGTGCAGGCGGCTGCTTGGAAGGTAAAGCATCTCAGGCCTCAGGAAGAACGGTCAAACTGCACCCTTCCCAGTCCTCCCAGTACCTCCTGGGCTGCGCAGGCTGCGATTGCCAAACTGGGCCCCTGCTCGCTGAGCATCCATGTGAAGTGATACCTTCTTGGAGAGTGATCCTTCTGGGAATGCTCAGAGCTACAAAACAAGCAGCTGGGGCACATCCAGCCGTCAGTGGTGGTTCACCACCTTCAGGGCAGCTCTGAGAAATAACCACCAGCCAAGCAGGGCTTTTGGGGGCCAAAACCCTGCTCTGGTCAGGTGGAATTCAGGCTTCCATATTCAATGTTGTTCAACCAAGAACCCTCTTCACTCAGCTGCTGCCTAACCCTGGAGACACCCCAACGGCATCTCTACGTTGATGTCAATGGTCCGTGCGAACAACCCACCAACACACGAGGCTGGTGACTGGTCATCGTCCTCCTCGCCAGGCTGGGCCTGACTCCTGTCTCCCTGCTGCAGCAGATGCAGAACTGCGTCCTCCAAAGCAGAGCACTTTAATGGGAGCCTTTTCATGGGACTGTGAATTCATTGAGCTTGTTTGGCTGCAGCTGGGAAAGCCTGATTCTACTTACAATTTGCTCAAATACCTACTAATCTTTTTAAGAAGGGGAAAAAAGCTGGGTGGGGGGAGGCATCAAGAGAGAACGAAAACCCACAGCAATACAGAATAGTTTAAGGTTCATTAGATGCACTGCGTATAGTGAAGCTGCTATTATTTAGTCTTTAAATATTTAAAGACCGGCTTACTATACACAGCTTACAGTACTCAAACAATTCCTCATTTATCACTGTAAAATATACAATGCAATGCTCTGTGACTGCAAAGCCAATATTGAAGATGCTGTCTATTCTATCATCTAGACAGTATCTGATATGAAAAAAGATACAGGTTTTCTTCCAATTTGAATCAGAACTGATGAACCACAAGTACATGTGGTATTCCTGCCAAACTAAGAAGAATAATCCCCTCCCTCCTTTTCTTAAGGTCTTTTGCTCGTAGGAAACATGAATATGGAATGACAGTCAAGACTTTTTTTAAACTAACTATGGATTGCTAGTACTTTGGTAAATTTGAGCAAGGCTCTTGTATATTGAACAGCTTTGGCCAAATAATTCAGGGGATCTGCTTTATTGTGCTCTGTAATAAAAACTGCAAAGTGAAGCACAAGTTCAAGCTTTTCTACAGTTTTACTTTTAAATTAATAATAGAGAAAGCCGCTATAATGCATATTTCACAAGTGCTTTAAAACTGTATTAATGAACTACAGCTGAACTCTGCAGAATTCAGCTTAAATGAGTTTGTACGGTGTAGTAGTGCCTTTGGACAGGAATGTATTCCCATGAAACAAACCACCTGACATGAACTTCATTTCCCAAAAAAGAAAGAAACAGAGAGGCTTGGTTCATCGCACTACCCCTGCACGTACAACTGCGTTATGGAGAAGCAGTGTCATGAGCCCTGCGTTCAAGCAGACAAACAGCATGCTGAGCCATGAAACGTCACGTTCATGTACCCCATGAGCTCTAAACACAGTGAAAGGGTGTCCTAACACAGCGAGGATGCCCTAATGGAGCTGCTGAAATTATCCAGCGTTACTGGAGCGTTTGGGGTTAGAAGTACAGCTCTACCCTCTGTCCCAGTGGAACAAGTGTCATACGGCTTTACATACCAAGCAGAGCCAGGCAGAAGCACGCACATGGCACTGGTTTAGATCACTTTCTGTCCATGAGAGTCAGAATACTCTCAGTTTCATCATGTAACATCATAAAAAACGGAGGCTTTGTTCACTGTCAGAACACCTGACTTTTGTTCGGGCAATGGCGGCATGCCCAGTTACAGGTACTGTGTCATCGCCAGGAGACACCGATCAGAGTTCTTTTTCACAAGGTAGTGGAACACACTAAAATGGTAAAATAAAATCTCACCTCTGAAGAGCCTGCACACTTAATAAAAAAATTAACTGCAGCTCCAGCTAATAACCCTTTTCTTGTATCCTTACTAAACCTCCTGTTCTCAGCTTTCATCGTAAAAGGTTTTCCTGCCACAAACTTTGCCTTCACAATTACCTGTATCACATTTCCTTTCGTTTCGAGATCTGTTCTCCTCACTAGAGTGTACTTGCTATTTTGCAGGCAAGGCACTTCTTAAAAACTTGACATTTTAAGCTGCTTTATTATTTGGCACCACACAGAACTTTGTGGAAAGCCTGAACAGCAACAGTTCTGCAGATGTGGAAACCATTTCTTGTTTTGCTGCTGTCAGTGAACACATTTTTACTTGCATGTACGTATACAATCATATTCTCATTAGTCAACAAGAGTGGCAAGAAGCCCCGGTTCTGGAAGCCAGATTTCATCTATGTCATCTTTGTAACACTACCAGGTGGTCCGTGATTCAATAGTACAAGAAATCAGCTATATAAAATGTTTGCCCATAAAGTGACTGACAGCCTAAATGCACGCAAAGCTTTACAGAACTGCTAAAGAAAATGTGGTAAAATATTATAGTTTGGAAAAATATGTTTGCAAAAAACTATTATAGCTTGGGGAAAAGAAGCATCTTGTAACACTCATTGTATCTTTGGACAGAAACCACCAGCAAATGCAAAACTAGATCTTAATTTCAGGGTTCATCTGCTCTTACCATTTGTTGATGGGGAGAGAGAAGAATCAAGTAACGGCAGCCTACGAAGCAAAGCCCTAGTCGGCAGAAGAAATCCCCGGCTCCCGAGCTGGTTTTGCGAAAGTAGAGATACTCCCCGAGTCAGCTCTTGTGGAGCGGGCAGCAGCTGCACCCCAGGAGAAACCAGAAACCGCGCTCTCCTAAGACACAAACCCTAAGCCCCAGATAAATACGGAGGAGTCTCCCTTCAGACAGACCCCTCCGGAGGGGAGGCGCAGGGCAGCGAGCCCCGCTCCGCTACAAAGCGGACCCGGGAAAGCTCTCCAACTTCCCGCCGAGGCTCAACTCGGGCGCCCCGACCCGCCCGGCCTCACCCCCGCCACCCACGGAGCCGCCGAGCCCTCGGGGGGGCTGCCCTGCCCCGACGGCCGCTCCCCGCCGCCGCCGCCGGTGTCGGGGCGGGGCGGGGCGGGGCGGGGCGGGGCGGGCGGCGGCCCCGGCTCCCCCTCGCCCCCCCTTGACCCTCGGCCCCGGCTGAGCGGGGCGACGCTCCGCGTGCTGCCTGACTGCGCAGCGCCGGCGGGGGGCGGGCGGGGGGGGCCGGGGCTTCACCGGGCTTCGGCCCGCCCCGGCCCCGGTCCCCGCCCTCCCGGCCCGCGGCGCCCCTTACCTACCCCTGCCCGCACCCTCGGAAAAGTTTCCCGGACGGGACGGTAACGGGCTCAGGCTGCCGCTCCCGACCCCGCCGCGGCCACCCGGCCGCCGCTGTGACTAAAATAGGCAGAAGCCGGCGGGAGGCTGCGGGCGGCGCCAGCTCCGGGGCCGGCACCGAGCGGCCGCAGCGCGCAGGCGCCTCCCGCCGGCCCCGGGGGGCTGCGGGCGGCGGGGCCACCCCGGCCGGGCCGGGCCGAGCCCGGGGCCGCTCCCCGCAGGCGGCCCCGCCGCGGGGCTCCCCCGCCGCCCCGCGCTGCCGGCGGGCGCCGAAGGCGTCGAAGGGGCGGGCGGGGGAAGGCGGCGGCGGCGGCTGCGGGGACCCTCGGGGACGGCAGAGCCCCCGGCCCTGCCACACGCTAAACTTGGGCGACTTAAAACCCGTTGCGTCTGCAGCCGGGTTTAAACCCGGGCGCTTGGCCGGGACTTGGACGCAAAACCTGCGGCTTTGGAGGTGCGCAGAGGAAGACGGTGTCCTTTGGGTTAAATTGTCTGGAAGTATTGGTTTCAAATAAATAAAAACGGGATTTTCTGCCCTTTCACCTACTCACCCCAGTAGCATGCTTCTTCAGAGGGGAGATATGTGCCTTCAGGGTCGCCTTCATTGCATGGCTAGTGCATCTGTCCATACATGATCTTCGCTTACTTTGTTTCAGAACAAGTATGTGCCTCCCAAGAACAGAGTTAAAAGCGTTGCTACAGTGTCGATAGATAAGCCCTTCAGCGTACTGGTCGTGCGCTTGTTCTGGTGATCACTTTGCGCCTCGGGGAGAGAGAATTTATCTGTGGAAGGAGCCAGACTTACGGGTTGTTATCATACAAAAAAATCACAGCATATTAAACGTGCGGCTCCTGTTACTACGGAAGCTACTTCTCAATAACTGGAGCATGAGCAATAATGCCTTTTAAATAGCAAGTGTGGAGGACCTTGCGTGCTTGCCGGCGGCCAGCACCGAGGTCCCACGGGCGCTGACACGCTCGCAGTACAGCAGGGCCATGCACTGATGTGAACTTCTCCAGAAGTAAAAGGACAGGGCAACCTGTGGTGCCCTAGGCAGAGGGATTAGGGCTTTTCTTAACACCTTTGTGACCTCGCTTTCCTGAGAGGGCTCTTTCTTTTCAAAGATTTTTAGCTCCGTATTTACCAGGGAAGAAGATGCACACTTTTTTTGAATAACAGATTCCCCTAAAGCTTGAGTAAACAAAGCCAGAGCAGTTTAACCCAAAGCTATCTTGAGTTACATATATTCCGAACTTCATTATCTGATTGCAGTACTTTTTATATTTATTATTTTTGAGAGAAAAAAGTCCTTTTATAAATCTAATCAAGTATGTATTAAGGTTCTTGTAGTTAATGAACCATTTAAATGGTTTTGCAGTGTAGCTCCAAATACTTACCTTTCAGACATGCTTTGCATATGACATTTTACAACTTGTTTAATTTTAGCAATATTGTTTGAGAGATCTCTATACTGGCAAACCTGAGGCAGTGCTGATTTACATTTTTCCCCTTTTTGTTCTTTGTACTTGGGGGGAATTGAAAGCACCCAACCACTCATTCAGATTTATCCCCAGTTGTATTAGGCATAAATTTACCAACTATATTTACTCTTCATTGGGATGATAGCAAAAGAATGGAGAAATGCATAGTAAAAGAAGGATGCTAGTGTTTTTTGTCTGAACTACTTATCTACTAAGATTACATCATTCTAATAAACAACTATTAAATCAGTTAACACATATTCTTCCTAATCATCATAAAAGAAGCAAGAAAATTTTGATGGCATATCTGTAAGACACTTTTTCAGTTGTACTTAGTTGGAAGCAACAGTCATCGTAATCCTCCACAGATATACAGGTCACCAAGGAACAGTTCTACTATAATAATTTTTATTTTAATTCAATCAACTCCACATCAAATACTCTATAGCACTATAAGACTAAGTCTACAAATGACATTCTCAATCTAGCCTTGAAAATCAGGCCTGGATGAGACATCCAAGGGAGGCCATAGTAAAATGGCAGAGCCAGCACGGGCTGAGGAGAGTCTAGCATTGCCCAGCGTGCTTTGAACCGGCCACTCGAGTGATCAGACTACTCTTTGATATATTCAAAACCACTTGTGGTACTTATATAAAATGACTATTTTTAAAAGGTTGAATAATATAATAAATGTAAACCCAAACTGTAACCGCTATTATTCTTTCCAGCAGTATGGCAAGATATAAAGGTCATATTTAAAGGTAGGCTTACAAGAGAGCCTGTGGTGAGACTCGGAAATCCAATATCAGAACTGAAAAGTTGTAGGAGGCTTTGTGGTCCTGGGTCGAGGGAGAGGCTCGGCTGTGACAAACGCTGTGCAGAGGGTAGAAAGGCACCTGGCTGAGGAGCCAGCAAGGGCAAGCTCTGAAGGTGCAGCAGAAAGTGCAAGATTTGTTCCAGTTGGGCTCGACAGGAACCTGAACACCTGAACTGGTGTCTTTGGGCCAGTCCCACTGTTCAGCCGTGAAACTGGATGGTGTGAGTTTCTGGCTCGTTGTAAACAGCTCTCTTCTCATACCTGCTATTAGATTTATGGGAGTACCTTAGATGCACCTATCTCTGGGCGCGATCCATCCTACGAGAAGTCTGACAGCTCCATAAAATGTGAAGACTGCCTTGCTGTCAGCTTCTTGACAGCCCTGCCTCCAGACGCTGCTCGTAGCATTGCTTCAGTCAAGCCAGGGTTACCCGAGCAGGCACCCAAAAGTGTCCCCAGAGTGCTGGCACCAGACCTTCCTGTGGGTGTGCCAGCAATTTCCCCTGGACAGAGGAAGAAAAAAGCTCAGCGTACGATTTCAGTGTCTAGAAAACAGCCCCATCTATTTCCTCAGTAACTGTTCAGGAGGGACTTACAACATCAGATGGTTGCCTTCTCCATTATCTCTGAAGTAAAGTAATGGTGTTTCTTTCATCATGCTGTACTCTGAGAGGAAAAGTTATCAATAACTGTGTTCAAGGAGGAGATTTTTTATATTTTCTCAGGCTTTTTAAATGTTTAATAAATCTTTCCCTGCATTTGTCTTTCCCTGCATTGTCCTTGGTCAATAAAAATAAGTTATGAAGCCGGGGGATATGGTAGCAGGTGACATGATGAATTATCTCTTTAAGAAGCAATGTGCTTTTCCTCTATAGATGCAATATTGTACTTCCCAGGTAGTCGCAAGAGGGCTCTTGCGTAGGAGCTCTTAGTCATTTTGGATGAGAATTAAACTTTTTATGTGCTTTGACAAAGTTTTAGCAGACTTTTGTATAGCTGAGTTCTACAGAAACCCCTCCTCCCTTTATTTGTGGGTACAGCTGAAGTAGGAAGAATCAGGGTTGCATTCAGGCAGTAAACTAGTTTTTATTGGTACCTTTTACAAGCAAGACATCAACCAAGTTGTGTCATACACAATATAATCCTGTAGTTCAGCTCATAATCAGCCTGCAGAACTGAGCAGAATTCAAATTAGAAACCTTTTTAAAAATGTCATTCCATTAACAGCATTCCCTGTCAGGTACAGATAAAAGAGTTTTAATTTAAGCAAAAGGTGCTTTTTTATGCATCAGTCAAATAAGATGCTAAATAGTTCGTTTCTGGTTTTATCTTTTCACTTTTAAATGCTTTCAGATAATAGACTTGGAATTGAGTATCCTCGGCTGCAGTTAAGGTGGAAAGCCTCAGCCACTTCTCCACCCAGGTTTCCATAAGCAAGAGTGTGGGGGATGTAGTTCCCTGACCAAGTGACTTCACACCCTGAAGCAGCCTTACCACAGGCAAGGAGACTTCTCCTTCTGGAAACTGGCTCTTCCCAATCTGAGCTCATTTCAGACATCAGCATCTTGAAGAGGCAGAAGAAGTACCCAACGTAAGGTTTAGCTGTAACAAAACTATATGAATCCCAGTCTGTGGTCCCTGCTGGTGGAGATGTTTAAATGGACTCAGTGAGTGCTTTCCTGGCTTTAGGTTTGCAGAGGGACCCCCTCTGTGGTTTTGGCACGTGGCAAGAGTTGCTCTGCTCAGGGCACTTGACACAGCCATTGCTAAGCTCAGTCACTGTGCCTGACCATGGCAGAACCAAGGACAGGCTCAAAGCCTGCTTCTCTCATCCTCAAAGGTTTGAGCCCTGCACAAAGTTCAGCTGTTGTCAAATGTGGGAACCAGAGAATGGTCCAAGAGTTCTATGGGCCAAGAAGAGGGGTGCAAAAACCATGTGGGTTGAAAGCCCAGTGCTTCGGGCACTCAGTGTGGGAGGTGAAAGACCTGCATTTTCTCAAGATAATTTCCACTTTGCAGCTAAATACAGTTTAATGCCAAGTACAGAAACAAATCTGGAAACTAGCCGTAAAGCTGGACTGCATGCCAAAACCGCTGCCTCATGGCATCTCCGCCTCAGTCAGATACACCCTGCTGATGCTGAGTATCTCCAGGTGTTCAGAAGCCGGCAAATATAGCTTGCATGGCAAAAAAGAGATGTAGATTTAAATTGTTCTAGACTTCCAGCTTCCCGGATGGGTGTGTTAACCATAAGACTATTAGGTGAAAGGTGGGCTGACCACACCGGGGGGGATGCGGCTCAAACTTGGTTCTGTGAGGTGACGTACTTCACTGGCCTGACGTTTCCGTCATTGCAGAGTTCAGTCCATCCCGCAAGTAAGCTCAGGAGTGAGAATATAAAGTTAAGAACACAGAGTGTAAATCTAAAAGCTCCTCAGAGCGTTTTGTAACTATGGAAGACATCAACTGTGAAAATGAAAAGATTATGTTATAGTCATGTGAATAAAGCAGATGCTTCCCATTACAAATGTTGAAAGATGTTTCAGGCGTGGAGATGGTTTCTGATATCAGTATCTGATACTCTCTCTTGCTGAAGTTCTGAGTTGTCATCCGCCTCCTACTAGATGCTGTTAGAAAAAGGAAGGAAACCTGTAATTCCCAGCCTAAGCTTTCATGTCAAATATCTTAGCAGTTACATGTTTTCAACAGCTTTTAGATTTACATTTCTTATTTTTAACTCTCTACTCCCACTGCTCATTTTGCTTTTTCACCTTCTTCCAGCTCTCCCTTCATCTCTTCCCAGAAGCCTTCTGTCTCAGTCCTTACCAATCAAGCTAATTTCACAAGTGTTGTCATTAAGAATAGATAAAGATCTTTTAAATAAATTATTGTCTTTGCTTAGAAAGATCCAGATGACCAGATGTGCTGGCCAATGCCGGCGGTCTATTCGGCTGAGGGAGCCCATCTTCTTGTTAAAAACAATTTTGGACTAACTCAGACTTGCACCAATTTCAGGTGACCCACATACTGCACTGTATTACTCTTGCTTCACCCACTGTAGCTCTCAGTCTTGGTGTTAGGGAGATGCATCTACAAAAAAGTGTTAGATCAATCGGAGGTGGAAACTACAGGTAATATATATCATCAAGCCCTAGCAGTGAACAGAACCGAGGTAAGCCCTAATGGTCAGGCTTGCCATGAAGGCTTATGGAGTTTAAGAAATACTACTCAAATATTTGTCAAAAAAGCCTCCTCTTCAAACCAAACTTCTTATCTTGAAACATTCAAAGAGAGAAAAATCACGTAGCATACCAAACTGCTGTAGTATAGTCCTAGCTCCATGTAGGTACAGAAGAGTGGCATGGTGGTGTGAGGAATTCTGCATTGCTGTTTCCCACCTTCTCCCCACATTCTGCACACACCGAAGTGCACCTGGAGTATGGGAAAAATAATTGCAAATATCTGCTCTTGCACATAGTTGCACTCATTTGGTTCTAGAATTATCTGCTGAGGTTGTTATCAGTAGTACTAGATTGTGGGGCTGAATTTCACCACATATATAATATTTCTGTTTTGAATTGTGGTTATCAATACAAAAAGGACTTCAGCCCTGTAAATACAGGTTTCTGGTATTACTAACTGTATCCATCACGGTCGCTGTTCTTGCGTTTTGCTTCAGACACAAAGCTTTGCAAAGAGAGTCACAGATACCAAGGATGCAGTTATATTTAATTCAAAGGTATAAAAATAGGAAACGGATTCTTTTGAGTGTTCACTTTATTATGTTGCTAATGAATTATAAAATATATATATCATCAAAATAAATATTCTTGAAATTGCTTCCTAATGAATCACTCAGACAATGTGCCTATTCAGTTGTGTCAATGATTAATTATATTCTTACCTCCTTCCTGGAATACAAATGCTTTTATTAAAGCAATCCAAAGACAGTAAGACAACAGACTCATTCTTATGGTCATTCATTCAGCTGTAGATTGATAGAGTGTTCCTTTCAGCGTTCTTAGAGTGTATCTGAACAGCTGCAAGTGGCTGTGACATAAATGAAAGTTCATGTCACCTTAAGCAGAATGAGATGGAAGACAGTCTATTCATCCAGTTTCAGCTTATCAGTGCACAGTCATTAAATACTAATATTATCTGGAGCACTGTGATAAATGCAAAGCGTACCATGCCAGCTATGGGCGTCATCAGATGGGAGCCTTTTTACAACATTCTGATGCACAGAGGTGAATTATTCCAGAATATTAAGCATTTCATTAGTTCTCAGCTTCGAGATACAGCTTTAAAAGTGGCCAGCCTCACAGAAAAAAAATCATTATCGCTGAATGCAGTACTTGCAAATTGGTATTTATGAAGTTCAGCAACTGCTACTATTAAAGAGCCTCAGAAATTTTTGTATAGGTGTCATCATTTCTGCAAGTCTGAAAAGCAGTTGCTTATTTGCATAATGGCATTCACATCATTGTTGAAAGATTAGGACTGATTTAATGAAAGTGGTCATGGGCAGAGAAAAATGCTTTTGCACTGAATTTAAATAAGTAAATCCTGAGTTGAGGTATTCCTTTTTGCCTTCCTAGCACAAGGCACAGAAAAAACGTTGATGGCCACCTGTCCTTGGCACCGATGGGCTTCATGCCAGTGAAGATAATTAATTATGTCGGTTCATATACCCAACTACCTGGGTGTCAGTAAGCAGATTACTTTAATCTAGTAAATCAACGTGTGCATTTACGTGGCAAGAAAGAAGCATGGGAGAATCAGTTTGGTACGGTTTATCTTGCATAATGTGAAGCAACCAATTTACAGTGGCGGGAAATGAGGAGGGGTAGAAGCGAGTGGGAAGGAACCACACCTGGCTGTCGGATGCAATGCCTTCAGGGTGTACAGTTTAGCCAAAATCGATGAAAGTTAAAGGAAAAACCAAAATACAAATAATACATTATGAAGCACATCCAGACTGTTTTGATACTCTCTGTATTAAAAATATTTGATTCAAGTGGAAGTTTAGTAAAAAGAAATACTCAGAGTTATCTTGTACTTAGGCTGTGGCAAAAAAAAAATCAGTAACTTGCAGAAGACGACAGTAAGGGTTTTAAAAATGTGAATATTTTGTAAATGTTTCAGATGACAAAGAAAAGGCAGAGCACCTGAACCACAGCTGACTGCATTTGATAGTGCTCTTTTTCTTCAAAGTGCAACATTTACATGTGGGAAAAATTACATTTTAAAAAAAAAAACATAGCAAGGAGAACACAATTTCCTTCACCTATTAATATGCCTTTTTCTTGCTTCAAACCTACCTTTGTTTTCACACATAGAGTTCACCAAATATAGTCAGTGGCCCTCTGGGTAGGCCATTTCCAAATCCATTACAGAAAAGGAGGCTCTGAGTTCAGGGGAGCTTAGGTGTAGCTCCAGATGAAGAAAGATTTGGGGTAGGTCCTGCTGTTGAAAACCCTCACATGGGGCAAAACCCCACATCCCAGCTGTTGCACTAATTTTGCCTCAGTCAGCTGTGAGGTCCCATAGCCTGGTTGGCCAGGATGAGGCAGGCACTTGTCACAGGTGGCAGACAGATGCAAGCCAGGACCACGAGTGCCTCCAAGTCCTGCCATGTGAAGGGGGAGCAGCTCCCATGGGCTGTGTGGCAAGGAGGGAGGGAAAACCTGAGAAAAGGCTCGTGGGGAGACTGTGACCTCCCTTGCTCCCTCCTCGCAGGCTGCCAGGGTCAGCCTGTCTGGGAAGAGCTGGGTACGGCTGCTCTCCCCGAGCCATTATGAGGGAGGGCAGAGGTGCTGGCTGCAGGGAGGCGGCCTGACTTGGCACCGGCTCCCCGGGCTGCTTGGGCAGAATGGTTCTTGCAGGAGCTGCTCAGCCACTTTCTGCAAAGTCCATTTGTCCTGCTTACTGCCAAGAAGCCTCTGGCTAACCAGGCTCATCGGCCTGAAGTAGCAGCTGTGACCTGACACGAGAATTCTTTTGTGCCTCCCTCATTCAGGTACAGATAAAAAAAGTATAAGCAAAGGAGTGCTAGTGCACTGGCTCTGTGGTGCAGCTTTAGGAGAGCTGTCTTGTCCCCCAAAATCCTCACCTGGGGCTTCCCAGGCACCAGAGAACATCTGGCTTCTGAACCATCCCTGCAGGTCGCTCCCCCGCTCCTCACCTCCAGGTGCTTGCCCAGACTCTGCCCATACACAGGACCAGACCGACTGAGGGAAACAGCCAGCAAAGAAGCAATTACTGGGCTAATGAGCTCTGTTGTCACTATGACAGCATATTTCTATGCCATGGAAATCAGCAGGAGGGTGCAAGTGCAACAGAATATGAAAGATTAGCAAGTATCGGTATGTCAGGGCTTGTGAATTTCTTTTCCCCAAACAGGAACACGATGCTGTTCTCGCTGAACAGCGTGTACGTGAGGCACCTTTGCTGTATATTAGCAGTACAAATCTATTAGCGAGCCAGCCCAGTGGGAGGGAAAAATCAATACATTAAGGGAAGAGGGAGTTCAGAATACATGTGCTCATATCGGGCTCATATATACAAGCTTAGATAAGAAAATAGATAACAATCGAAATTCAATTTAGGGGCTTCAGAAACAGCTTATTCTTTCTGGAAAGTGTCATCCACTTCAACGTATTCCTTTATCTTGTTCTCTCTTAATAAGGATATTGTCTTTCAATTGAGTTAACTTTCCTGGTTGTTTAATTACTTTAAAAGAGTGTCTCGATTGCTCTTTTCATGATCTGTTTTCAGGCATGTTTGCCTGCGCTTCTATATGTCAACTGAGGATATATTTTTCTTTTTTCTTTTCTGGAATTATCTTTACAATTTGTAGTGCATGTTTTGATTAAACACATTCAGCCAAAAGAGTAACACAGACAGATCTAATTGCAGACCCATAGGCTAAAATGTAGCATCAATGGGATTGCTCTCAAAAATGAAGCTGTTCAGAAGTATTTATGAAAATAACAATTGAATTGTGTTCTTGAAAAGTGGAAATTTGGGAAGGTCATTCTGTTTATTAATGTAGATTGCCTGCCATAATGCCAATAGACTATGTATCAGCGCACACAAATAAATGATACTAAAAATTACACTACTTTTGCACTTATTACATGCGTAGAAAATTATGTCTGGAGTATCTGAACATGAATGATGTACTCAGATACTACAGTGATGGGCTGCATATGTAAATCAAAGGGGAGTAAGTGAAAAAATACCTTGTGCTATTTTTTCCCTGCTTCTGTGCTAAAGAGTAGATACCTTTCTGAAGTAAATATGTGTGGACAGATACTATGAGAGAGCTATCCAAGCTAATTTTCAAATCACAGCCCTCTGAGCATGCTAATTTACTGTGCTAGGGTATTTCTATGCAATAGTTGTACAGTGGACGTATCTAGTTAGCGTGAAGCTAACTCAGCACTGTCTGTGCTAGCTCAGCCCTGGAGGCACATAGATGCACTAGAAATCATGACCAGAGGTTTTCAAGAAGCAAGGTGGAACCTAAAGGGTTAATATTTTACTTTTGGTTATTATTTGCACCTGATACAAAGTATTACACAGAAAAAAAAAGTGGAAACATCGTTTACCAAACTACCTTTTACCATATGGTCTGTGGAGTAAAGGAGCAACAAACAAACAAACAAACAACAACCCCAAGAGTGTGTTATGTCTACAGAACTCCAAAATATTTCCCAATGTGCTGATCAGCTCTTATGTTTATCCTTAAGAAATGTTGTAGCACTGGCTGTAATACACTGAATATCACAAGATCCAGCTTGAACAGTCTGAGAATCTCATCCTGCTGCAAATTGCAGGGACGGGAAGGGAAGGGAAGGGAAGGGAAGGGAAAGGAAAGGAAAGGAAAGGAAAGGAGAGGAAAAAGGAAAGGAAAAAGGAAAGGAAAAAGGAAAGGGAAGGGAAGGAAAAAGGAAAGGAAAGGAAAGGAAAGGAAAGGAAAGGAAAGGAAAGGAAAGGAAAGGAAAGGAAAGGAAAGGAAAGGAAAGGAAAGGAAAGGAAAGGAAAGGAAAGGAAAGGAAAGGAAAGGAAAGGAAAGGAAAGGAAAGGAAAGGAAAGGAAAGGAAAGGAAAGGAAAGGAAAGGAAAGGAAAGGAAAGGAAAGGAAACCAATATGAGAAACAAACATACCAAGCACAAACATTAGACTGGGTTTAGAGTGCTACTGGGATATTTTGTCGTTACAGTTAAGATTTTGATATCTCGTGTGAGTTATATTATAGAATCATAGAATCATTAAGGTTGGAAAAGACCTCTAGGATCATCAAGTCCAACTGTCAGCCCAACACTACTAAACCATGCCCTGAAGTGCCATGTCTACACACCTTTTGAACACCTCCAGGGATGGCGACTCCACCACCTCTCTGGGCAGCCTGTTCCAATGCCTGTCCACTCTTTCAGTAAAGAATTTTTTCTTAATTCCAATCTAAACCTCCCCTGATGCAGCTTGAAGCCGTTTCCTCTCGTCTTATCACTAGTAACTTGGGAGAAGAGACCAACACCCACCTCACTACAACCTCCTTTCAGGTAGCTGTAGAGAGCGATAAGGTCTCCCCTCAGCCTCCTCTTCTCCAGGTTAAACAACCCCAGCTTCCTCAGCCACTCCTCATATTACTTGTTCTCCAGACCCTTCACCAGCTTTGTTGCTCTTCGCAGGACACACCCCAGCAACTCGATGTCCTTCTTGTAGTGAGGGGCCCAAAACTGAACATGGTATTCGAGGTGTGGCCTCACCAGTGCTGAGTACAGGGGCACGATCACCTCCCTGCTCCTGCTGGCCACACTATTCCTGATACAAACCAGGTTGCTGTTGGCCTTCTTGGCCACCTGGGCACACTGCTGGCTCATGTTCAGCTGGGTGTCAACCAACACCCCCAGGTCCTTCTCTGTCTGGCAGCTTTCCAGCCGTTCTTCCCCAAGCCCATAGTGTTGCATGGGTTTTTGTGACCAAAGTGCAGGACCCAGCACTTGGCCATGTTAAACCTCATACAATTGGCCTCGGCCCATTGATGAAGATCAATAAGTTGTTGAAAATTTTCACAGATAATTTAGTCTTAGTCTTTATCGTCATGTGCAGGCCCAGCAAGTGGTGCTGCAGCTGCTGATCAGCAGGAAGGTAGTTCCTCTGACTGGCTCCATAGTCTGCAATTCTGTGTCTGATTCTCCTGCTAATGTACCCTTTGAGTTTTATGCCTCTTTTTGTCAGATCAGGCTCAAATGAAGGAATATTCAGAAAATAAGGGGATCTTCTACTAAACTTCATTAGAACCCATCCTGATCTTTTATACTGAGACAATGATTTAAGCCCTGATTCATGAGTTTCAATATCCCTTCCAACATTAGTGGAAAACAAGCCAGGAGAAGTCTGAGTGTGGTTGCCCAACCTTCTTTCGAATCCTGCTGATGTCTTGACCTGTGTGATTTTTTCTGGAAATGAGTGCTGGGAAATATGTCATATGGACAATTATTCATTTTATTGGTGCTGGATTCCCTGCATTGTCATTTCGCTGAGGAATTTTTCCTGGCTGGAGTAACAGCAAACCCTTTTTCTAGGGAATAATCGTTATAGCTTTTATAGGTGAACATCACCTTCTCAGACCTTCAGTTCTTTGAAAATGTCAACAGCAATTGAATAAGAAAAAGCTGGCTATGCTGTCTGCTTGAATTTCCAGAAGGCTTTCAGCAAGGTTCTTCACCAAAAGCTTTTAAGGAAGCAAAGCAGCCGTATGGCAAGAGGCAAGGTTCATGAATGGATAAATAATTTATTAAAAGAAAGGAACCAGAGGGTGGGAGCAAATGCGGATTCCTCATGATCATGCGAGATTGCAAAGAGTATGCTGTAAGAAAATCTGTGCTGGGACTTGTAGATGCACTAGAAATCATGACCAGAAGTTTTCAAGAAGCAAGGTGGAACCTAAAGGGTTAATATTTTACTTTTGGTTATTATTTGCACCTGATACAAGGTATCACACAGAAAAAATAAAGTGGAAACATCATTTACCAAACTACCTTTTACCGTATGGTCTGTGGAGTAAAGGAACAACAAGCAAGCAAACAAACAAACAACCCCAAGAGTGTGTTATGTCTGCAGAACTCCAAAATATTTCCCAATGTGCTGATCAGCTCTTATGTTTATCATTAAGTATTGCAGTATATCATTAAGAAACGTTGTAGTATAAAACAGTCATATAAGACATGGAAGGAGGAGTGAGGAGTGAGGTTTGCTGATGATGCAAATGTAAACATTTTTTCAGGATAGCAAAGATGATTGTGCGGAGTTGCAGAGGGAGCTTGCTAGTTGGAGCAGGCAATAAAATGTCGGGTGAAATTTGATGTAGACAAATATGAAGGTAAGGGAAAAACAATCCTAATTTCATACATAAAAAGATAGGCCGATTGCTCCCCTCAGCAGCAAAAGCTCTGGGTAGATCCATGAAAACTAGTCATGCTTGCTATCAATATGCAATCTAAGAGGTAAAGCAAGTATTAACTTGCCAGGAAAGAAAGAGAGAAAACTGGTTGTCATCACCATGCCACTATATAAGTTCATGATTTGCTCATCTGTTCAATACTGCATGTGGTTCTGGTCTTTCTCAAAAAGGTGTAGAAAGGCTGAAAAAGTTTCAGCAAAGGGCAACAAGGATGATCAAAAGTGTGCAACTGCTTATGTATGAGGAACAATGAGAGAGGGAATGAAACAGTCTGGAAAAGGGACAACTAAATGGGCGGGGGGGGTTTCACAAAAGTTTAAGAAATCATGAAAGGCATTGAAAGAGGGGATCAACAGCATACTCCCAGTAGAGGAATGGGACACCATCACGTGAGGGTAGTAGGGGGCAGGTTCAGCTGACAGCACAGGAGTTGTTCCACTCTCAGGGTGTCCTTGGGCTGTGAACTCCTGCTCACAGGCATCGTGGATGCTCAAAGTTTGCATGGACTCAAAGGGCACAGGACAAGCTTGTGGAAAAGAGCTTTGCTGAGGTTACAGGATGCTGCAAATGTACTTGGTAGCAGGACCATGCATGTTTCCGTGTTCTTGTGCTCTTCCCTTGGAGTACACCAGCTTGCAGTCACTGCTGGAGACAAGGCACTACCTTAAAGAATAATTCTGCTCTTGTGCTTTGAAAAGCTGTTTTAAACTTAAAAAAAAAAAAAAGCAGAACTGTTTTTGGCCAAGGATCCTGATCTGCAATTTGGAAACAGAAACCTACAGTGAAAAGACGGACGTGCTATTATTTTTCTCTTTACATTTGAGCCTGGTGTTGCACTCTCTCAAATCACCTTCCTTCCTTGTCTCTCCCAGCTGGGAGCACTCATGGGGAGCCCCTTGTTTAAGTACAAGCCGTGTTTGTGACCACCGTGGTCTCTGAACACATTTCCACCACTCGACTGTAGTACACTGCAATGTTATTCACAGCATTAGGTTTTTCAGTAAACATGGGACTCCTTTGGGCAAAACCACATTAAACATGAGACTGATTAGGCTTGGGGGCTATCAAAATGTCCCAATCATCTTTATCACTGTCTATCCATTAGAAATGATCAAAGAAAATACAATTGTTTAAAAAATACTGAACATAATTTCAAACTGCATGGGAAAACCAGTAACACTCTGCTTTGGAGTAAAGCCATGCTTTTACTTAGTACTAAAAGCAACCTAAGGCTAACCATGAGTTGGTTACACTAAGTGGTAGGCTGTGTTTAACACCATGTTTTAGCTGCCATTTGTTAGCCCGCTACATTTCCTTTGCGAAAAAGATAAGCTTTGGTCTGATTGATTCAGTTGCTGCTAATGATGGGCAAGGGATTTTAGAAAGCATCCCTGGGGTACCGACAACACTGCTGGGCTGTTTTCCTTCCTCCCGGAGTTTTCTTGTGGCAGGGGACAATGTAATTCTTTGTCTTTAGCAGTTAATTTGCATCTGTTGCTGTCTCTCATCTGTTGTTCTTATTTTCCACATCTGAGACTGTCATACTTTGTTCTTGGCATAATGGGTTTCGGTGAGCGTGTGTGATGTCATGAAGAGGATTATTAGCTTCTAAATTATGACAAGGGAGAGCAGATGAAGTCTTAAAGCAAAAGATCTTATTTCCTTGAAACAACACTAAAATGAAATTAAATCAGAGAAGGAATTGAAAAATAGGGAATAGGAGGTATAGACAGAATTGTTTATAATTAGCTTGTTGTTTTCTTCTGTATAGACCAGATGTTTTTTGCACTGTTTGTTAAATAGACCCATCATTCCTCTATGAAATAATCTCTTACAAAATAGACAAAAAAATTCCTTCTTTTAGATCACTGTTGCTGTGCCAGCAGAAGAATAACCATATAGGGCAGCAATTCCAAATAGCAAATCTCTGAGGCTCATGACTTTTTGGCACCTTCTGGGACTGGAATGGACTCTGTGGGTCCCCACTCTCTGTACAGACACCAGGAAAAGCCACTCTGCCTGGAAGCTGCCGGAGCTGTCTGAGAAATGCTACCAGAAATGCCACGTTCTTCCCTGAGACCTAGGTGATTTAGGGCTCCGAACAGGAACCTGACTGTGGCTGGGTTACCTTGCCATGAGGCTATGACAGGCATCAGATCTTGCCCCTTCTCACAACAGGGGCATTTGCCTCACAGCTGAGTGAGGAAGCGGCATTGGTCGTCTTCTTGCCCACTGGCCCTTGTTCACCTGCCCTTGTGAGGTATGGCTGGACATGAATTTAATCCTTCCTTCACTCATTGACTTTGGGGTAGTCTGTGGGAAGAAGAGGTGTGGCTCGCCCTTCCTCCACGTGGAGCCAAAAGCGTTATTTATTCGACTGGTGAGCGAGTGACCATGACTTCTATGAGTATTGTTTACTCTGATATTGGCCAGAGGGGCAGGGACACCACCCCAGCCCTTCTCAGGGAGTACCTGGAAGCAAGGCACTGCTGCCTTCACCCATGTTACACCTTCGTGGGGTGGGTGTGTGCTCTGCTGCATGTTCCAGATGGGTTTTACATGCAAGATATTGAGTGTCTGGCTTGTAGGACCCCATGAAGTTTAAGTATGGGCTGGATACCTTATTGTTAAACTCAATCACAACATGCATTTGCATGTCCAAAAGATAGCGTTTAAGAAATTTAGGTACTTAAGTCTAGATGCTTGTATGATAGAACTGGAAATCATCTAAGTAAAAATTTCCAGAGCCTATGTCTAAGAATTGGACTTAGGGGCCTGCAGAGACAAGGCAGTGATGGCTTGGTGCCCAAATCCTTTTTGCAGCTCTCTGTTTGGGGCACATCGAACCAGGTGTGGAGTGAATGCAGAAGACTTTTAACCAGGCTTAGGATGAGATCTCCACTTCTTCTGAACCAGTAGAAAATATTTTCTTCATTGAACAGTTGAATGCAGAAAACATGAGTTCAAAAAACCAAGCCAGTATCACTGGGAGCCAATATACAACAACTTCACTTTTCAGGTCTGCAGAGCATTCATAAATGGTTTCTACTGAAAAAATGGGCATATGAAATAAACTCCAAGAGCAAAGAGTCAGCATCTGAATGGATGAAGTAAGCTGCCAGTCTTCGAAGTAGCCCCAAACGCACCCTGAAATCCATACTCACACTGGTAACCAAAAAGCTTTGCACTACAAAGCTTCGGCTGCTGAGACCTCACCCTTGAAAAGAGCTAACTTGGTATCTAAGTTCAATTCGTTGTCATCTCAGTACAAGACCCACTTGAAAATAACAAAATGCATCTGGTAGAGACTATATTTATATTTGTAGTTGCTGCACAGTTTCAATTTTTGAAGCCAACGGAGTGAGTATAAATTCTGTGTTTGTGGCGTCCGGGTAGTATTAAAACATATTTAAGCACTTGGATTGTAAAGTTATGAGTAATCTCCTCAGGACAGGGATTTTGGGTGGCAGAGGTGTGACTGGGCATCCACTTTCAAACACTGCTCTGGCAAAGGAGGTAAAAATAACTAAGCTTTTCTTGGGGCAGCTAACACCCGGGCAACTTGAGGCTTTTCTTGCAGAAGTCTTTCAGCCTTGCTGTCCATGTTGTGGGCATACATGTAGTGTGCTTGTATGAGCCAAGGTCAAGCTTTTATTATGGTCAGTAGAGACCTAGGGATGCAGCCAAGAGCCCAAATGTGAGCACCTACAGCTATTTGAGATGCCATGGAGTATCCTGGCTGGCTCCAGCTGCCTCTCCGGTGGGCTGTGGGTCTCCTGCAGAGCCTGGGTCCTATCTGCAAGCCCTGTGCGGACCCTCAGACACCCCTGAGCACCAAAGACATCTTACATGTAGGCATCTGAATTTAGGTGTCTTAATCTAGGGCTGGATCCCTGCCAGGGGCAGGTTTCAGGTGTCCAGACATAAGAAGGTTGTTCAATTTGAGATGCTCAAGGGTGCTTCTGCAGGGCTGGCACATACCACCCAAGACCTGGGAAGTCTGCAGCCTTTGGGAGAGCATCTGGAGACTGAGGGGATGCCCGAGGGCATCTCAGATGCCACTAGACACCCATGTGTGGGCAACTGAACTGCTCCCCTAATGACACATCATTGAACTGGTAATACTTAGCAAGCACAGATGAGCTTATCTGACATAGCGCTGTGCAGGACATAGTAGGTTACTCTTCTAAAGATCTTTTAAAAATATATCTTTATTTTTCCTGAACAACATAGAGCTATAAAGGACATGCACTTCCTAGCTGAATTACATTTAAACAGGATTCCTGAGTAGACTTCATGCAGCCCCCATTCTCTGTTCTTTATTTATCCATAATTCTACCTTTTCTTATTCCCACTTTCGCCCTTCTACTTATGAAAGAAGGAGTGCTGAAAACACCCTGGAGAAGTGTAAATCATTGTAGCTTGCTTGAATTTGATGAAGTTAGGAGAATTTATATTAGGGAAAGATTTTGTCTTTTCATCTTCAGCTGTCAGGGATTCCTCCAGCTCTCTTTGCTGTAATACCCCAGAGGTGCAAAACTATATGCTGAAAAAGTATTGCGTAGTTTATTCAGATGGTTAAGAATTATCTGTTTATTATAAACCACAGAATTATGTTGAGAATTTATTAGGTTTAAAGATTTTGAGAAAAAAAAATGCATTTTCTTTGTGATATTTTGATTAATTCTGATGTGACATGAAACTCATTGTGTGTCTTGCACAGAACACACTCCCATATTATATGAAAGAAAGACTTGGAGAGCAGTAATGGATGTGATGTCTAAGGGTAACTGCACTGATGTGGAAGAATATTCTTCATGTAACAGAGGCATCACAGCCTTTAAGACATAATTTTCTGGGTATGTAAAACACAAGATTACTTTTCCCTTTCAGTATAATGGAATCTTGTCAGGAATTATGAATGACGATTTTTATTTTTCAGGTTTTAGCACACTACTAAAGAAGTGGAATTTTTTCCTTATGACAGAGACAATGGCTAATACTTTACTAGGCATGAAAATAACACTAACAAAGATTGGATGAATCTGCAAAAGTCATTGTTAACAGAGCTGACAACAGAAGTTAATCTTAACATTTTTTTGCTGCTGGCAAACTAAAAGATATTTTCCATTTCCCGCTGAAGATGTGTCCATGAGATCCATTGTAGCACTATGGTAAATGGGCAAGAGTGAACTAAAAATGGGATGCTATAAACTGAATTGTCCGAAAGGCTTAAGAAAAATCTTCCAGTAGGTTCCTCATATCTTCATCCTCGGCCTCTTTAAACTGAGCTCAGTGCACACATGGCTTCCAGTAACATTACTGGGAAATGCAGTGTGGCGGTAACAGCATCCACTGCCCATTTTACTGCTGGAATTATTTCTGCCCTTCCCCGCCTGTCTGCAGCACCCACAGCATCACCGCACTTTCTGACAGGAAAGGTCGCCCTTCCTTGGTGAGGCCAGGTGGCCACTGGTGGGAAGTGTCACCGGTGGGAGGTGACGTACCCAGGCCCTGGGCGCAATGCCTAAGCGTGGCAGGGCTTGGCTGCTGGCGTGGGGCTGCAGAGCCATGGGAGGCTGGTAGCTCCTGGGCTGTGCGTAACTCTGACTCAGGTTTTGTTTTCTGAAAAATGAAGATGATGAAGGAGGCTGAAACCTACAATTTCTCACTACCGTTTCATACTCCTCCTTGAAGATCGGAGTTTTACCTGCTGCCTCCATCTGAGACCATAAGGGAAAGGGAAACCAAAGCATGCAGAAGGGGGAAAAGAAGAAAGCCTGCTGCTCCTGTGATGCAGACCCATTGCACAAAGCAGCTGGAGAGGGGTCGAAGACAGTTTTCATCCACTGGGCAGAATCATTTGCAGAGGAGACTTACAAGAGGGAAGAAACTTGCAGCCAAATATGAATTTAGGAAGACTAAAATTTAAGTGCTGCAAATTCAACAGAGGACACATGAGGAAGCCTCTTGATCCAGCAAAACTGTCACTGCAGTAAAAATAATAAGCAAAAGGTCACTGATTATGAATGGAGGATGAGAAATATTCCCCCAAGTGCTACTCTGAGATACAGGCAAGAATTTGGTGGGTGACACTGATTAATGATATTGTGCACTAGCTCCCGTTGAAAGCTTATATTTTTTTTTAGCAGCAATCTGGTACGAAAAACCAGGGGACTAGAAGCAGACCTGTTCTTTGAGAAAGCTTTACAAAATTAAAGGTGGAAACATACCAAAAAACTCTCACAATGCTTTAGAAAAAGCTTGGAAGTCTTATAATAATGTAGGGTTTTTCAGTGCACGAAGGACTGTGAAGGGCAACAATAGGAGCAAACAGGACCCCATATTTTTGGACCACACAGTGTTCGTGACAAATTCAGTGAATTGTTGGAAACGAGTCTCACAAAATGTTGGCAAAGGCAAGTAATTTCATTTTCAAATTGCTTCTCTTTTGGGATAGAGGAGTTTACTTTTTTCTTTCCCCCTGGACAAATGACACATTTTCTTCATTAAAAATGAATGGTGGGACATGTGTTTCAGTGGGGGGGAAGACATTAAACATTGAACCCATTATTTCTGAGTTTGGCCAGAAAACTGAAAACCATATTTTGCACAAGTAGCAGGGACAGAAAATGAAAGTTATAAGGCAGAGACCAAGACTGCACTGGCATCAGTGTTAGCATCTGTACTGCAGTCAGTTACGTTAGAAGAGAGGAGGAAAAAGAATGAAAAGAAATCAGGTCAATTAAGTGTCAGTTGTCAAATGAGCTCATAATTAAGTGTGAGTAGAGCAAAAGATGTGTAGGTGTTTAAAGGAGTTTCTGGTAATAACAGCCAGCATCAAAAGCTTCGTTCTGTCTTGTTCAGAAAGCAAAGAAATTGGGAAATGCCTTGATAGGCCCTTGCATGAATCCAAGAGGTAAGATAGCAGTAATGCATAGGTATTTACATAACCCTTTGCATAAAACCGTCTCTGAGCATTTTACCTATTTTTCTCTTTCAAACCACTGTGCTGCTTAACCTTCCCACAGGCTGGCAAAGCTACCTCAGATCATCACAGGGGATGAAGAAACACAAGGACTGTGCGTAGAAGTGCAAGTCCTTTGGTTGAAAAATCTCATCAGTGATGGGGTGCCACATTCAAAGAAAACTTGACCTCACTTCTTATAGTCTTATTCCTTTCTAAATGTTAAATGGTTTCAGTAACTTTCTGCTATGGCTCTTTTATCCAGCAGAGACCACAAGGGCTGAAAAGGGTTTTAAGAATGAAGCAAAGAGGTTTTTACAACCTCTTCCTCAGTTTTCTCCCAACATCTTTCTATCCTGAACAACCTTCAGGATGCATTATGGAGACTTGAGAACGCTCATGCTTTTTTTCCTTCTTTCTATTTCAACAGTAAATTTTACCTAAAACTGATCAGCTCCAGTTCAGAGGGGATTGTCCACACTTTTGTGGTAAGAGTTACCTCCATGGTCCCGTGGGCTGTTATCTACCTTCTGTGCTTTCTTCTACAAATTCTGCAGATTTTTTCCCCCTAAGTTTCAGCTGTCACAGGTGATTGCAAGTTTTTATTAGCATGTAATGATTTTTTTTTCTTTTTTAAGTTCTGCTAAGCACTCAACCCTGGTAACATCTTGTGGTGGGCAGTGCTGCAGATCGATCATGCATTGTGTGAAACCGTTCCCCTTCACTGTTTGTAAAATCTCTGCCTCTTTATTTTCTTTTAATGCCTTTTTGTTTCTAAAGTGCAGATTTCAGTATCCAATTTACCTTCTCTACAGTGTTTATTTTCAATATATCTTTCATGCCCTCCCGCTTCGCTTTTCTCTGAACGAAGAATTCCTTATTTTTCAGTCTCTCCTAACAGGCATCTGACTGACTGTTTTTCATATGTGCTTTTCTACTTTTGCTCCATCTTTTCAATGTAGAACCAATGCAGTTCAATGCCAAATTTCAGAGGAGTCTTAATATCTTCAGTGTCTGTCCTCTTCCTTATCAGTGCTGGAGTTTGGGGGTTTTGGGGTTGTTTGTTTGTTTGTTTGTTTGTTTAATTCTAAATATTATTTGCAGATATGTTTTTACTGGATAGTACATAGGTCAGGGTGGGACTTTCCAGGGCTCAAATTGAGGAGGCGCAGCTGGGCATCAGGCTGCCACATTTCTAATGCTGAGCCTCCCCCAAGGGCAGGGCTGGGAGGGAGCCACTATTTCTGGAAAGCCTGCAGGACTATCCAGGGTGAGCTGCTGGTATGGGGCTGGTCAGGGGAGCATCCCAGGGACAGGTCAACAGCTCCCCAGCCTCCTCCCTATGGTACAGACTCTGCTCCTGCCATCCCTTAGCGCATTCTCTTGCTCGCCCTGTTGCCGAGTTTGGCCGTGATAATTAACGACCTGCACTTCCCAGGATCGGTCAAGGACTCAGTTAAATATAGGCACAAAATTAGCAGTGGCAGAACTGCTGTAGTAAGTTATATCTCAAAAGGTATTTGAGGGTCCTTTTGCACTGTCGACGCAGCAACTTCAGAATTTTGTTAGTATGAAAATTTCCCTGCTATTTTTGGGTCTGATCTGAAAGTTCATTGACCAAAAGGGAAGATTCGCACCAGTTGTTGTGGTTTAGATGGGGACTGCCTTCTACTGCCAGTCAGTTTCTGGCTTCCAGTACTGAAAACCTGGGGCAGGGGGACAGCAGTTCTCTTTGAAGTATCTCCAAACTCCCCCATTCTGTTGGATTTTATTCGATTTAGACCTTGCTGGCTGTGTTTACCTGAAATGAGGATAGGGAAATATAGTGCCAGACAGACATAGTCTTTGTGTCTCCACAAAAGATGCAGTAATGAAAACAGCACAGGGTTCACAGGAGGCGAAGACCACGTCGTCTCGGGGGGCCTGTGCCTCTGAGACAGTTGCTGTGACAAGTGGCTGCCTAGAGGGAAAACCACCATTAGGGCTGAAAGCTCTGCGAGCTGCACATCTTCCAGCACGGAAAGCAAAACAAATGCTTTTGTTGGCAGCTTCAAGGAACGAGATGAAGGCAATGCACAAGAGGTGGCAGCAGTCTGTAGGGACAGCTTGCCCTGGTGAAATAATGAAGGAATGGAAAAAACAACAGAAGCTAGTTCCAGCTAGAGGAGCTAATTAAACAGACCAGGGGAAAGTTCAGACGTATGTCTTGGGTGTCAGGTGGTGCTGACTGTTTGTTAACCAGGGATATCCAATTCTCGCAGAAGCACCTGGAGAGAAGGTTTGTCAGAGCCATGACACGTGTGCAAAAAGTGTTGCTTTAAAAGACAACAGCTGGAGTTAGGAGCAGATGGTGAAAGCGCGGTGAAAGCAGGGATTAAAACCAGAGGGCAGAACGGGAATTGTAATGCTGGTACCAAACATTCCCAACGGGTGAGATTCGGACATCTGTGGAAAATAAGAATGCTGTCTCAGGTCCCTGTTGCATCCCAGAAATAAGGTTTGAGTGAAGCATGGTCCTTTGGAGGGCCACATATGTGGGAACCATATGACACCCAAGGAGAACAGCTAGTCTTTGGAAACTGGCTCAAGGGATTTCTGAATTTCTAATAAGTGGTCTGGAACAAAGCAGAGAGAAAATTAAGCAAAGCCCCAAGGAAAGGGGCGTGTGTGTGTGTGAGCCTGCAGCTTGTTTGGTTTTGCCGTAAGCTTTGTAGTGATTCCTGCATGCCGAAGCTCTAGGTAATTCAAGGAGGAGGCAAGGTTAAAACAGCAAGAAGGTCAAAGAATGAAAAATGAGCAGGCATAGTGTGATTAGGAAAGATGAGAGCACCTTGTGAAGCTCAAAGCAGGTAAAGAAAATAAGATACTCCTGTAATGTGTAATACAAGGTAGAGAGAATGGAAGAATGAGACAGATGAAGCTGCTGCTGTAAGATATGGGCTCAGAGTCAATAGAAGGATCTATTCAGACAGGCTCTAGGTGTTTTAAGTCTGAAACTGTGATTCAGAAAACCCTGTCAATTTATTGCTTCCTTCCAGAAATGTCTGTCACGCAGGCCAGAAAGCTCCCTTGGTAGCTAGGCGCCTCTATTGTGCCCCCCTGATCTGAGCTGGACTTTGCACTGGGTGACAGGCCTTGGTTATTCAATGGCAGGGTCAGGCTCCTGCGTGCCTTTTCTCCTGCTGGCCTCATGCTTTACAGCACAGCAGGACAGCTCAAACAAATGAGCCCATGGTAGGATTTTGGCAAATCCTGGCGAAGTTGGGGCTCCCCAGCTGCCTTGCCTTGGCTGCCATTGCTGGTTCGAGGGGTCTCCTTGCTTGCTGCGTCTCCCTTCAGTTGTCTATAGGTCTGTGTGGGTATGCGTGGGTTGGCAAGCCAAGAAGATAAACTCCATGTTTTGATTGTAAAGAGGAAGACTCCTGGGAACCTGGCTTCTAGGCTAAACCAGCATTTTCAACAAAATTTTTGCTGGAGATAAGGATGACGTGCTCTCCCAAATGGCTTCCACAGCCTTCTAGGGCTTGAACATAAGAGCGATTAGCTTCCCTAGACATTTGTTGTCATCCTGACTAGTGCAGAAAACCCACAAATGAGATGAGTATGCTAATAAACTTGAAAAAAAAATAGCTTTGAGTGCAGGAGATGTTTATACTTAAAAGAAGAAATAGGTTGCCCCTGCCATTTGACAGCATTCAGGCCCTCTGCTGAGGCAGGGCAGGTGGTCCTAGAGACCTCATGCTCCAAATATATTTCCCAAGTTCCCATGTAAGTCCATTTTCCTCCGCAGCCAAGACCCATGTCAAGGGTCAGCATTGCTCTGGCAAGTGTACAGACAGCACAGCCTTTCTGCGAGCCTGTGCATTAGTCTGGACGACAACACGGGTATTGAAAACACAGGCGGCAGCAGCTGTCCTTCCAGCCTTGGCAGATGGGGCCAGGGCGCTGGCAGCCATTCTCCAAGGAGTACGGAGGCAGGCATGAGCCTCCCAGCACTTCCACCTTGCACAGTGTTTTCTCCTGTTCAGAGGCTTGTGGGTGCACTGTCACTGGGCTGCCTGCTGCGGGGGGGTGGTGTGGGGTGCACACATCGTGCTTACATGGGGCTGCGTGCCCCGGCCCTGCGAGACCCTCTGAATTTTACCACAGCATCCAGGCACAAATAATTAACACCAGACTTCTGCCCTGGGGCATGTGTCAGCTGGAAGAATATCACATTTGGGGACAAAGAAGAAAAGAAATTTTTTTTTCCAGAATGATTTATCACCAGCCCTTTGAGTCTGACCAGACGTCTGCAATGCTGGAAGCTGTCCTGAGGAAGAGGGATTTATTTATTTAAAGAGGTACTAAACTTTTCACAGTGAGCAATGTTTGCTAAAGACAGGTCTAAGTCAGGAGCTGCAAGGCACAACCTTTAGCTGTCTGTCTGAGCACTTGCCTATGTGTGTGTGTGGAGCCTGAGCAGATCCCCCCCCCCTTCCCTGTACTCAGAGAAGCAGTTGCTTCTGGTCTGAAACAAGTGAAGAATTTCAGGGCCCAGAAGGATTTAAAAAAAAAAAAACCAAAGTGACCCCCAACTCTGTAGTTTAGTATTTACCAGGAAATGGGAGATCCTTGGAATTTGCCTTAGCCCATATTGCTATTTTATATTTACATCATGGGATAAAACAGTGAAACAGTTTTGGATGCTGGTGCCAGAGCCCAGGACAGCGCTATGGAGGGTAAGCTGCTGTTGTGCACTGCCTGGGGCGTGACTTCTGCATTTAACATTGCAGCTTGGCGTTGCCCAGCCAGGGAGGGCTACAGGGTCACTCAAGCCCAAATTCCTCTCCCTGGGGAGGGTTCCAGCCATGAGGCTGCTGCTGTGTTTGAAAAGGGAAGGAGGGGAAAGCTGTGATGCACAGGGAACTCTGTCCTGGCAGATTGTTTGTTAAACATGCTCTGAAAATGCCTGTTGAATCACACCACCCAAAATACTGAACCAGAGCAAACAGCTAGTACCTCGCCCCAAGTGAGGTACTGAGTTAGCTGAATTGAGTAAACTGAGCTCAGACAGACACTTTACTAAAATCCCCCAGAGGATTATACAGTCAAGTGGAGATGCCTCAGGCTAACTCTGGTGCAGGATTTAAATGCCGATTAAGTTGGGTGTATCAATACGTAATTTTAGGGGGTAGGCTTTCCAAAAGAGATTTCAAAATTCAGCAAAGTGTCTGCCAGACCTCTGCAAGAGCAGGGGGAAAGGAAACCTAGATCTCAAAATGGGATTCAGAGTAGCTGTCAGGTTAAGCATTAAGTCACAGGAGGTATGAACCAGGCATGCAAGGCACCTGGGGATCTGAAGTCCTGCAGCACCCAGGCCACTGACACCATCTATGGGGATGCCTGAATACCCCTTTTTCTCCCTGGAAGAGAGTCTCATGTCTGCTTCTGGGAAGAAGGGGCCTCTATTCATCCAGTGACTGAGAAATAAATCTCAGGTTTATTTCTAAATCTAACCCTGCAAATGTTCATCTCAAGTGCTGGGTAGCCCCTGTTACTCCATCTGCACTGCGGGTAGCCTGTCTTCTGCATGGACCTCTTGGATGGGCACTGTAGCTTCTCTCCAGCCCTGTCTCTGCCCCCATCTCCTTTTGCTCCTGTCTGGAGCCCATGGCTGGACCCTGGACCTGGTACATTGCTTGCTGTGTCGAGGGCTGTTGATGGGCCCTATTACCAGTCCCCAGATCTACCCACCGTGGTCCAACCCTGTGGGACTGCACCCATCGCCAAGGGCATGGTCTGTGCTGGTGTCCTCCTCGCTCCCAGCTCCCTCAGCTAACAGCTGAGGCCACTGCTAGCTGCTACACAGGGAAAATGGGCTGTCCAGAGGGTCTTAGCCCTGGTGACCGCATCACCCAGCACAAGCTGCAGCTGACAGGTAGGACAAAGGAGCTGCTAAACAGAGGACCTACAACCTTCAGGGGAGCCTGAGATGGGGTGGCACCTGAACACCTGTCCCAATCTTGGAGGATTCCCCCATCGCAGGGGTTTAGATCCCTGTCAGTCATTTGCTGGTGGCCCAAAAGGGAGACTCAGCTAGAGGCTGCCACGCCTTTCTAGCTGGCTGGAGAGAGACAACTTTCCTGACCAAAATCTGCCCTCCATTTCAACTCTGCTGCCCTCAGCCACCAGTGGAGGCCACCCTGCGGCCCTCTGGTCTGTAGGCAGCCCAAAAATCCTATCTGCACCAAGGCCTGCAGAGCAGGGTGAAGTGGCTGACTGGTTAAATGATTCAATCTAACACATCCCTCCTCAAGTCACTGGTACATCATCCTTGGCTCCCCAAGTAACAGCCAAATAGAGAACTTCCATGGTTCAGTTACTACACCTAAGCACTAGCCTGATGGCTGGCGTAGGAGTTTGGGATGAGCTACAGCCAACATGTCTCAAAATTAGCCTCTGACAGCTGGGGGGAATGGCTCTTCCTTCAGCTCCATAAGCAGGAGCTCTGTGGGCTTGTGCATCTGAAAACAAAAGCACACAGTTCTTATCCTGTCATCCACTGAGAGATGTGGCACATCCACATCTGGCTGGTGATTGCTCTCCGTGTTTCTGACAGGTCCTGCTGCAACATGTGTCTTGTCACCCCCAACCACTCTGGGGGACTGAAGAGGCCCCAACATCCCTTTGCAGTTAATGCTCTGATGTATATTCCTTGAACCTAATTAGATCCATAAAGCAGAAATCAGTGCACGTTGGTGTTAAACCCCGATGAACAGAAAACATGTTTTCCAGAACGCGTCTCCAGGTGACATCCACCATCATGGTGACTCTCTCTGACCCAGCGTTGCTGTCCCCAGTTGGCAGAACAGTCTGCCTGATTCTCACCAAAGGGAACAAGCATCAAAAATAACAAAAGCTACCGAAAACCTCTAATGAAATGGTCCCAATAAGGTTTCTAATTCATTAGCTGGAAGCAATTTTGTAACTTTGATACCACTCCCCCTCAATCGACTTCCTCTGGCAAGTGCAAAGGCCCTGGAAGGCTCCACCAGGCAGGAAGAATGGGCAGCAGGCCCACGGCAGCAAACTGTTTAATGACTGGGTTGCTGTGTGAGTGACTGTCATCTGTGAGAGGGAGATGTTTTCCAGTTTGTCCTTGGCAGCCAAAGCTCTGCAAGCTAGTGCTAGAGGACAACCACACTGCGAGTACATGAGGTTTCAAGAAATTTTGCTTTTGCTTTTAGGCATTTTGAGTGATAGGTGCTCTTGCAAAGATCAGATTTGGATCTGCCGTTCCTCAAAGGTCAAGGAGGTCTGAGCATCTCTAATCAGGAAAAGCAATCCCTTTAATTTAAAAATACAGCTGGAGGTTTGTTTGTGTACTGCCAACAACAGAGGTTTCCCAAGCTCTGCAATTTATGGGCAGCGATCACAAATGTTTATTACTTTTTTACTGTAATGCAAAGTTTTCCTAGTACCTGTGTCTACCTAGTGAAAGGCAAAATGAAAGGTAAACCATACAAGAGCTGATGTATCGGTCCCTGTGAATAGTCTTAGGTCTACAGCTTTATGCCGCTCATGATGAAAACACATTTTTCATACTGAGAAGCTTTAAACCAAAAAGCAATTTCAGCAGCAGAACGTAAATTATTAACACTAAATCTATGAAGTAGGAAGTATTTAACAGCTTGGCCCAGCTACTGAAATAGATACCTGCACATACCCACATTTCAAAGCTTGTTCTCCTACAGCAGAGCTTTCTCTGAAATATAACACTACCAGAAACCATAATATTCTGTTGAGGAATGACAGTTTCATTTGAAACAATCAGAAGACACTAAGTGTTGTTTATCGGCTCCTGTTACAGCTCCAAAGGATTCTTAATGGTGAAATGCCTGAGCTTGTTATTCAGTTTCTTTCCCAGGAAGGAAACAACAGTCCACGTTACAGCACTTTTGTCACTTGCTGTCAAAATGACATGATGTTGCACACCAGAAATGGCCTAAAAGCATAAAGCAGCACAGAAAGCAGTTTTTCACCAGCTAAGTATTTTCATCCAAACTTCTAAAAAAATTGCATTAACTGGTGTATAAATAACTAATGAATAAATTCCTCTGTTATTTAGTATGCTCATGGTTGTTCAATGACTTTTAGGTGGCAAAGCAAACATTAATTTTTTTGCTGTTGCTCGTCTTCCGACACTTTCAAAGTCCCAGAGGAGAAGAAAATATATTTGATGGCATCACTAAAATGCAATATATCTTAACGTTCATCTGTTCTTCTAGTGAAGAGATGTCAGAGGTTAAGTACAACTCTTTGCAGGGAAAGAAAAGCAGCATGAAAATGATGGTGCTAAGATCTACATGGAATTTCCACTTATGAAACCAGGTGGTCCTGCTGAATTAAGGTCTTTCATGCAGCTCAACATACAGCTGGTCTGTAGCTTCAATGTGTGCAATCTTACACTTGTAATACAACCTTGCTTCGTAAAACCAGGAAATTCCACCCCCCTCAATGTCTGGGGGAATGCTTACTTTGGAATCCACACAGTGAACGTTCATCCAGTCTCCTGAAGTACTGAAAGCGTCAAATCAAGATGAATACTACAAAATCAAGCCCTTTCTATTGGTTTTCTTCTGATTATTTCCCCAGTATTTTGACAGTGATTCTAAGATGAAAACTATAGATATTTTGGACCTAATCTTGCCCTGTTTAGGCTACAGACAAATATCTAATTTAATGCTTCGGTTAGCACTATCAGACACCTACCTAATACACATATTATTTTAAATAGTATGTGCCCCCCCCCCCCCCGCACAAGGGGTTTAGGAATAATATCTCTTCTTCCTTTTTGTGCATAGAAGGCCTGATAGGCATTGAAAGTAGTGCACATGCACAAACTGTAGTCTTCTAAACAGCACACTGCAGGCTAGAAATGTCACACTTGCAGTGACACCATCTACCCAGTGACTCCAGCTCTCGTGCTGCATCTGCTGCGGAAGCCAAAAACCTTTAGTGAAAATCACCACGAACTGACTCTTGCCATTCAGACTTCCAGCATGAAACTTACCCTGCTATGGGTAAGGGCACAAGCACCAAGTTTGTTCCTTGCCTCTGTTAACTCCTGCTATCAAGGCAGAGGCATGTCTACAGAACAGATTCTCACTGACATGTTATTGCTCAGCTTCGGTTTTAAATGTTGAATTTTCAGTTTATCTTCTTATGGAAAATTAGGAGAAATGGCCAAATCACAGTCCTCCTAGTCCAGAATTTCAGTTCATTTCTGCAGATGCCAGTAGCTAGTCCAGCTTCCTCGAGGGAACTCCATCACTGGGATTTCTCTGCCATGAATAAACTGAGCTTATTCAGAAATGACTGTTCAGGAATAATGTTATCTTGAGGACACACCTTGGTAATCTTCAGAGACATGAGAATTGGAAAGCCACCCCACCTCCCCCTCCTGCAAGGGCAAGGAAAAGAAAAAAGCCCAAGGGATGCTTTTTCTTTTCCTGGCATGCAGTATAGTAAGGCAGAAGTAATTAAAAGCACATACGGAGAAATGAACAAAGTTACCAAACCTGGCTGTTCAAACAGCATGGACTGTCCAAATCCTGAGAGGTTTGTGCAAAGAGGCAATTGCACAAAAGCTGTCTACTGAAGATTTTCAAAGTAGAAGAGCTTGGCAGAAAATTGGGTGGTTGTTTATTAGCTTGGCTTCCAACTCCCTCCCTCTACCGGCCACCGCCCCCGCCCCCCAAATCCTACTCAGCTTGGAAAACCCCTTTCACAAGAGAGGTTGTCAGGAAGAGTCTATAAGCAGATCTTTTGGCAATCCTGAGGGGCTACCTCAGACTAAAAATAAATAAATGACCTGACAACACAGGTATTCAAAAGTTATTGCTTGACACATCGAATCCAAAAGTACTGCTGCTCATGTTTCTGCCTTCCTACAGACAGATGGCAAAGTAGGGTCAAGTCAAGAGAATCCTGGTGAAACAGATGTCCTAGGTGCCAGGAACAGGCGGCTCCAAACTCGTCTTGAGCGTCCTTATTCTTACATACCACAGGCCAGCTGCCCTTCTTCCACCATTAGATCTGGGTGGTTATATTACTGGGGAGGGCGCAGCACCTACCTAAAGGCAGTATCTTTGGGGTTTTTTTTTTGTGTGTTTTTTTTTAGCTACCCAGATGTAAATTAACTCCAATGTAAAGGAATTCAAATACCTCTTTCTGTGAAGAATATGAAAACTCTCAGCTTTTAAAAATACTTCTTTTTTCACATAAATCAACTGTGTTGCAAAAGTATTCTCATGGGAGCAAAGACAACTAAGATATCTTTACATTAGTATCAGAAGGAGCAATATGTAAAGAGTTCATTTATTTCCACTTAAAAACATGTTTCGGTTCATGTAGCATAAGCCTTTCACAGGACTATACAGCTTTTTTTGATTTTGATCTTGGCACAAATCATTGGTGTCTATTTTTCTAAGAAACATGATTCTGAAAAAGCAGATAGTTGCGAGGAGGTTGCTTTGCCCAGCTAGTGAATTTTGCTTCATGTACTAGAAGTAAAAGGCACAAAATACAGAGGACCTTCATAAAATGGCATTTCCACTGTAGAGAGGAGAAGTTAACCTTGAAAGCAGACTAACAGAGATTTCATTAGGTTTTATATAGCAGGAATGGATTGGCTCCAGGTCTACTTAATCCAAACCCTGAAGGTTTAAATCCCACTATATTACAGGAGCATTACTTGCTCAGAGTTAATTACAGATTCCAGCTGGAGCATGACCCCTTCTGCACCGAAAGGAGCGACTCAACTAATAGGACAGCTCTGCAACATCACTTTTTTGGCACCTGAATCCTGGACTTGGCATACCTGATTGAGATCAATTAAAATGTAGACATTAAGACCCCATTACAGAAACGCAATGCCTTCCCAATAGAGATACCAGCATTCTACAAGGGATACTCTTGAACACCTCTTATTCTGTCAGTGGTGTCTCCAGCAAGCCAGCTCCACCTTCAATAATATTGACTGCTACTCAAAGAGAAATGCTTGTTTCCGAACTCCCCACATTTCAGGTCATCTGCCCTGATACTGAGCCATTCAGGGAACTCAGGTTCAGCAGAAAGCTTCAGGAGGAAAATGAATGGTTTGTAATCTGTGCCAGAAATTTTGTGTTTGAGCAGCTGCAGAACAAGGAAAAGCATTTTTAGGAACCAAGACCTGAAGAGATGATTGAAGTGGCTGTGCCCAAGCCTTTGCAATTCAGCGCACCGACACAGTTCAGCTCTATTTCACAAATGCCCGAGGACCATGTTTTCCACACACCCTATCCCGCATAGCTTTTGTCGCAGAGGCGAAGCTCTGCTCTCTTGATGGTACTGTAACATTCAGTAAGAGGCCAGATGCCACAGCTGTGAGGTTTAACAAGTGGACATGGCACTCCTTTATGTGCTTTGTTTCTGCCATGCAGGGAAGCTGTTGAAAACCCCAGATTACAATAGAAAGCAGTTCACATACCTCTGGGAAAAGGGGGATGCTGAACATGAACCCTGTTTTTACAGCTTGGAGGGAAAAAAAACCCAACCCTGCCTCGGCTTCTGGAAGAATATATATCAGTTCATCCAAAAGTGAGAAGCAGCAGTGTTTTCCGGAGGGGCAACAAGACTAATAAAAATTGGAAGAATATGTTTTTGCTCTGCAAAATCAAACCCTAATTGTTGCAGTGCATCAGAGTTTAGACAGCTAGTAGGCAAATACTCACATCTACTTTACAGCTCTACAGCCTAGAAGGGAAAGATATGAAATGGCAGTTCAAATACTGCACCTGTGTCAAATCATTAGGATGCCTGACTACCAGCTCTTGTTGTTCTGCAGCCAGAACTAGGTTATATACGTATGTTCAGATTTTGGCTTGTCAGAGAACATTCTGTCAAAGGCATTTAGGAAAAACTGAACTTGAGCGATCTGGATAAAGCTGTGGTTTTGGGATGGTGGGGTGTTTTTGTGGGTTTTTTGTTTGGTTGGTTAGTTGATTCTTTTTTCTTCTTTTTTTTTTAAACCAGTGTCCAGTCTACTCTTCAGAAATAGTTGAAGAGCTAACAGCAGATGGGTTGTCAAAGAGTATCTGTAAGGCTTGACTGAGATCACAGTGAGAATCTAAGAATCCTTCAAGTTTTCCATCCTCCAATTTTCTCTTCTGTGTGGAAATAAATGACAGAAGAGAAAACTGGTGACATTTTTAATTCTCTTTGGAAAGAAAGAACAATTTAGCAACATTGTCATTATAGACTGTAACACACGAACAGCATGTAATACAAGCTTTTTAATAATATTTGACTTAATTACCCAGGTTACTGTCTCTTCAGTATTTCATGGTTATCACTGAACACCTTCAATTCACATTCTTAAATAAGTTACTATGTAAATAAAGTATGCTCAGAGTTCTTGTACGTGGACAGTACTTACATTTAATTACGGATGATCTGGATATGTTTATAGGCGCAAAATACATTAAAATTGTTTACAGGAAATAATCTCAACTAGCACTAACTCTGGAATCTAAATGTTCACAACAGCACTGACAGTAGCGCAGCTATTTATTTGAACATGCTTTTCAAAATGCACTTTGGAATGCAGTAGAAAAGAAATTCAAAGAAACGCCAAAAAGAGGGAAGCACAGCAGATCAAAACTCCATAGCAGGTTGTATCAATAAAATATTAGACTGCAGTTCTTAAACGTAAGTACTACACTGAGTAGTAGTCTGGTTGGTCTTAAATGGTGTTAAAGCCCTTGTTTTCTAAAGGAGACAGTAATAACCATTTTGCCTATTCAATCCAATCAAGATTTAGGCATCGTGCTATAAAAGCAAACATATCTGACACTTCTTCTATAACTTTAGCAGTTGGCTTTCCTGCTCCATGCCCAGCCTTGGTGTCAACATGGATGAGAAGTGGATTGGTTTGTTTACGGCTTCGGCCCACAACATACTGCAGAGTAGCGATGAACTTCAGTGAGTGTAAAGGGACCACGCGATCATCATGGTCTGCTGTGAGAAGCAGTGTAGAGGGGTACTGGATGCCATCTTCTTCTGGTAGTTTGATATTGTGAAGCGGAGAGTACCTGAGAAGAGCACACAAATGTTTACGTATTTTTTCCTCAAGACCCAGCAAGAAGGTCGTCTCATGCTGAAATCGTCAGAGTGGCATTTGATAGCGCTCAGAATTACTACGGTTCTCAGTTGCATAAATCAGAATTGCAATACTGGCAACTGATCAGTCGTAGTGGCCACAGGTCTCTGGCTCTCAAATGTGAAGCAAGTATGTTTCCTTAATTTCAGATAGGTATATGCATACATCTCACAGAAATGCCAAAAATATCAGGAATGGGCAACAGGGAAATTGCAGCAGAAGCTGTCAAGTCCATGGCAGGATCCATCCTGCTGGGAAACTGGGAAATCAAGACTTTTTCCTAGCATATGTATGTAGTCCAGGTCTGCATGTGGATGGCTCCTTCCCACGCAAATTTGGAAACAGTCTCTGACGGTAGGCCACAAGGGCTGTACAGTTATTAAATATGGTCCCTCCAATATTTAGGCCACCTTTGAACATGCATGTACTCTGAGGGAACACCATACAGGACACAAAGGAGAACTCTTAAGTTTTCCTGCTTTCGATAAATGACCTTGATTTCTATTTTTTGAGCAATGAATAATCTGACTTGCTAAATTTGCTTTCTTTGCAGGAAAATTTACATCTTTTAGCTACTGTAACATAACATAAAAGGTGTATCTACGTATCTCAACACAAAGTACTCTCTAGCATTAGAAATTAAATGTAATAGTAAGTCACAAAGAATTGCATCTAACCATTTCACACTTCATTTAGACAAAGCTAGACCTAGAGAGAATGTTACATTCCTTAAATCAAGAGTAGGATACTATTTTTCCCCCTGTTTCATGACAGGAAATACAGAAGGAAATTTTGCTTTATCTTTGAATGAATTTCCCACTTGGAAGAGTACCCATTAAGTCAGTCCAAATTATTTTAAGAACACGTGACAATATTTGAATGTCTAACCTAACGGATCCCTGGCTTCCTCACTGTCATTTAAGGAACAATGTAAGTGAATTTGCAGACTATGATTTGCTTTGAAAAGGAGTTAAATGGTAGACACCACATGCCTTATATATTTTGCCTTACTGCACTATATTTGCCTTATATACTTTTTGGGTACCTGTAAAGGCAACATCTAAACAAAATTACATATATATCCTCCTACATTTGATAAGCAATTGCCAGCTGTTGGAAAGAAATATTTCAGGTATTGCCATATAAGATGTTTCTAATATTATTTATTGAGATTTTGTGAGTGAGCATGTGGTGTAAGTAGGTACGGAGTGACTCCTTCCTACAGATGCATTTCTCCTAATCACAGAATGAATTTAAAACTTTGCTTCTACTTTGGCTCTTCAGAAAATCTGAATTCACAGACGTGCAGGCAAGTTTCAGTGTCCAGAATCATGACAGTAATTTGGAACATTTTTATAACAGTTAATATTTTATCTATTACCCAAGATCTAAGTTATCTATTGATAAAAGATGAATTATGAAATTTGTTAATTGTTTTGTGCTCTATATCTACAAAAATGTGTTTGCCACTGAAAGCTTAAATTGGACAACTGGAGGTTTTCAAACAATGTAATTACAATGGGCTCAAGTGATCATCTAGTATTTGGACCTGACATTGAGGGTTTTTTTTTAAATAAATGCTTTAGATCAAGTTAGATCTCAGTGTACTTGTAGCACATGTGCGTTTTAATGTCTAAACACTCTATTAAATTTCAGACCAGCCAAATTGTTTAGTGTGTCTGAAGCATTCTCCTGGAATGTAAGTCTTCATTATTAAAGGAATACAAATGCAATAACAGAAGATATCGTTTCAGAAAAATATTTTAAAATTATGGCACTTATCCTAACACACTCATTATTAGCCATATCCAATGTGCAGATCATTTCTGTTCTCACACAGCTGTCTCTCTCATGTATTTTTTTTTTAAAATAATCTTTCCAGACACCTCAGCAAGAAGTTAAGAAATGAATATCCTGTTATGGTTTACTGCCATTCAAATTCCTACAAATAAATCCCATCCACATTGTAGAATATAATTCACAATGGTGACTGTCTCTCCCCCGTCATAAAAAATACAGTTTATGTATTGGTTCACTTGAAAATATTCTGTTGTGACAGCCTGAAGGAATCACCATTCAGAAGGAAAACCTTACAGGTTGTTAAAGCTGCTAGTGGAACAAGGTTTTTGAAAATATAACCAGTTGACTCAACGGGGCTTTGAAGATAGTCTTTCATGCAAGACTGACTTGTAAGGAAATGCTGAACTCCCCAAATCCACTGTGGGGAAGGATGAAATAGTTCTTAGAATAGATATTGATCATGACAACCTGAAACTGTTGAGCAGACTATGCATTTTAACAACCACGGAAGTACTTAAAGACACTTACTTGCACAACCATTCAAACTGCTCTTTACAGTCGGAGCAGCCATAGTCAGTGGTCCAAGCATGGCCAATGGTGTACTTGTGGAATTTGAGCATGTCCATCACTCCCACTTGGGCAATAGCACAACCAAATAGGTCAGGGCGCTGATTAGCACAGGCAGCTTTGACAGGAAAACAACTCTATTAGTATTCATATCTTAAAGAAATAAGCTCAGCAGTGAAAGGTCCGCTGCCAAGTTCATGAAAGACCAAGTTCCAAAAAGCTGTCTTTCATAAATTCAGTTTCTTAAAAAAAAAAACCCCAAACAAAAACCAAACCATTAACCAACCCCAAAACATAAAGCTGTTAAGTTAAAACAATGTGAGAAGAAATATAGATTACCATAGATGACCTCTGAGGTCCCTTCCAACCTGTGATTCTGTGATACAATACCTGCAGCCAAAGAACTTCAGTATGAAATATCTGATATAAACCCAACTGCACTGGAAGAAGACTGCCAGTGAATATGAAGTTACATAGACTTTCAAGCAAAACTGAAAGCAAATACACAAATGGCTAAAAATTATATCTCCCAAAGATGGTGTGTTCAAAAGAGCTAAAGAGCTATTTTCCTGTTCTTCAGGCACCAAATATGCTGTTCTATGAAAACTGCCTTCCAAACTAGCAAACTGGGTTTAAAGGACAAATGCACTTTTAAAATATGTGAGCTTTTGGACTACTGAATTGAAGTTTCCTAAACCATTCACCGTCTAAACTTTTAATATTAGTATCAACAAGGAAAAGCGCATTAAGGAGCAAAAGCCCTCCATTTATTGATGGAAGTTTTCTTCCATAATTACTACGTAAACCCATATGAAGAGTTTTGATAAAAGCAGACTACTACAAAATCAGAGGAATAACCTCATTTTAATAGAGCAAATTACTGTTGTATTTTCTTTTTTTATTATTTCCATCTTCCTACTACTGGAAGGGAGAATTTCTTTAAGAACAATGCTTGCCTCATGTATTTTAAAAATAACCACAGTAGGCCCGTCTAGCTCACTGTTCAATTTATAAGAGTGGCAACTGGCAGATGCTCTGGGAAAAGGTGTTAAGCAAATACTGGGAGGTATTTCCTGGACTTTATAAGCTTTTGAACTAGTTGTTTAGGTATTCCCTGAGTTGGAGTTATCTCCAGCCATCCTGTTAAACAGCCATCAAAACACATATTGTCCGTAAATACATGTATTTCCTTTCTTAATGTTTAGTCATCTAGCATTCATCATATCCGATAGCAGTAAGTTCTTCAATCCCAGTTTCTGTTGCTTGATTTAAATCTGTTGCCCGGTGATTTTACAAATTCCCCTGCTTTTTTTGAATTTTAATAAATAAGGAGCACTGAGATTTTCACATAACTACAACAACGGATCCCAGAATCCCTTTCTTAATTCAGAGCTCATCACTGTGCATCCACATGTAGATATACTCTTTCCCAGATTCTTGTACCTCCTTCATTTTTGTCCATCGTGAAAATGGATTGTTTATTCCCATTCTTTGCCTCCTGCTAACCAGGATATTGCTATGACACAACCTTGCTTCCAGCTCAGCAAGAACTTTCTTGCCTAGCTTTATGCAAGGGACCTTGTCGAAAGCTTTTGAAAATCCAAGAATAACTCGTCACCTAGATCACTGTTACAAGTACCATATGCTGCCTGACTCCTTCAAATAGCTCTAATAGATTTGCAAGATGCAACTTCACCCTGCAAAACTCTTCCTTATATGTCAGCTATTATTTATCAGTTTCCTGATTAGAGAAGTCAGATTTACTCATCTGCAGCTTGTGGATCACCATGAACCATTTAAAAATTGGCATTACACTTGCCCCCTTCTGTTCCTCAGATATTCAGGCTTAGTAGCCTGCAATTCCCTATCGAAGTTCACTTAGGATCTTGCATGTGCACCATCTGTCCTGGCAACACACTACTTTTCATTTGATTAATTTGTTCCAAAACCTCCCCTGCTGATGCTTCAGCTTGAGTCAGCTCCTCAGAGTATTCCCCATGAAGAGAGACTGTGGTGTAGGGAACTCCCTACCCTCCTCAGGAAGGAACACCAAAACAAAGAGACCATTTAGTTGTTCCTGTCTGCCACTAACTTTCTTTAGTGCTCCTTTTACACCTCACTAACCTGTAAGTCCCAGAGATCCTCTGGCCAGCTTCCTGCTTCTGATGTGCATAGAAAGCTTTCGTTGCTAATCTTTATATTGGAAGCAATTTGCTCATCAGTCTCCTGTGGTCTGTTGGTCCCTGTCAGAGTTTATGCTCTACCCTATTTTCTTCATTTGAACGTGATTTCTGTTCTCTGAAGGATGTGATTTTACTTCTGGTCATCTCTGATACGTAACTATGCTAACTTTTCCTGGGTCCTTTCTGAGCCATTTTCATATATAGTGCCTTAAATAGCAGCCAGGTAAAAGCTCTTTATCCTTTTAACTGAAGCTTTTGATCAGATCTCTCCCCTTCACGTTATTCCCTTTTATGAACATAAATTGTATTCTGTTAGGAAAAAAACACCAAAACAACTATAACAACATTTAATTTCAGTACTCTCTATTGCAGAGTGCCTCTTGAAGCACTGTGTGTTGCTCAGGATTTTATAAAAAATTGCTGCTCCTAGTTCCCTAAATAGTTACTTCAGTAAGAAATCACTTAGAGACACTCATCCATTTCCATAGCCCCTTTGATTAGCCATAATAATTATATGCATTAATAAACTGTAACCTGGCACAACAATTTATTTGTGAATTTTTCTCCTCTCCACATATTTTAAGCTTTAAAATTCAGTACAAAAGTAAGATTTTAAAACCTCAGAACTGTTTGTCCAAGCAAACACGAGAGGTCAAACGTTGCGTTTGCATGAAGGAGGTTTTCAGCTCACAGCTGTGCTGCTTTGCTCAGCTTTGGGATCACACTGCAGGACAAGGAAGTCTTGTTTTGCAGTTGAATGAGGCAAGAGCTCAGGGCTCTGCGCTCCTCAGACACCTCCTGTTAGTAAGACTAAAAGGAAACAGTATTTTGGAAGAGTGACAATACTTGTCAGATCTTTTCTTCAAATAAATAAGAAGTTAGAAAATCTGGCAGTGGGTCCTTCCACCTAAAGCATGAGTTATGCTCTCTAGCGTTGCATAAACAATTACTGCAAAATTTAGTTCTGCTTTGATGAAAAAGCACTTAAAAAGAATTTCTTAAATTCACCTAATTCTACCCAAAGAAAATCCCTGTCTGGCTCATCAAGAGCATGGAAATCCAGCTGAATTGTAATCCATCTACAAGTGCAAGGGAAGGTTTCTAACAAGATTTTTCAGAGCAGGGAGGTCTAAATTCCTGACACCTGTGTCCTTACTGGATTGATGTACACTCTGCAGATGCCACTTGCTTCCCCCTACCTAAACAAGGAGCCCAGCTGACTTGTTCAGCCAGAAACACAGGTTTTTTGATTAGTAAAGCTGGGTAGGATGAATCTCATCCTGACTAAAGCTGAAGTCCATGTAACCATAAAATAGTATTTTCAGAATGTAACGTGTTGAAAGTTTAACTGCCTTTCCAAATATATATTTACACTCACATAAAATTGACTTGTGCAATGCTTGCACTCCCAATAGTAAATCTACTCATTTTCTATAAATCAGTGGTTTATGAACCTGAAAGCCTTTTTTTTTCCTTCTTACATGAGTAGCTCAACACAGTCATACTGTCACATACCTTTCATGCTATTTAAAAAAAATAAAAACAAACACCAATATTATTCATGTTTCCTCCCCCTTTCACAATTGAACAAAATCACCTCCCTTTTTCTTCTACTACTTCCAGATACAGAGATTTAATCAGAAATAAATTTTGTAGCTCTTTAAGTACTCCTTACATTATCAGACCTTTTTGTGACAAGCTTTTCTGTTTAAGAGGAGGCGATTAATTTCCTTGGATTTCAGAACACAATATGCAAACGATGCATTTGCAACAAAGTGCTAAATTTACAGACCCCCTAAAAAGCTCATGACTTTTTCAAGTAGCTGTACTTGTATTTTATGTGTCTCACATAAAATGAAGACAGACATTAGTGATTTTATTTGTGGTCATGTTTTAACCACCCAATGAAAGTGGAGTCAAATTGTTACGTGTCCCTGTACAAAGACTTTAAATGCAGAACTGCCATGTTTTCATTTACCCTCTAAGAACAGGAATGCATGACTACAGAAAGAGTGAAAGAGAAATTCCGATGAAGGATTGCAGGACATGGGGTTCTGGCTTACGCTACAGACCACACAAAGTTTCCCGATGCTACATAACAGATTTCTGGTTATTCAGTAATTATTCTGTAATGGTGAGCCTTAAGAAAGAAAAATCAAACCCCAAATGTTTTTTAAAGCATTCTTACTTAGTGTGCGATTCTGCCACAGTGTTAGCTCTACCACACAAGACAGCAATTTTAAGTATTGCTTTTAGCAGTCAGCCTTTGCTAGAGACTGCAGAATCCCAACGTCCTATGCCAACAGCAAATGAAGTACAATTGTATATATTTAACACCTGGTATAAATTAATACATTGACATTCTGGCAACTTTTGAAAAGAGGATCTCATGAATTTTTGCCTGGTTACTTAGATAAACCCAGCACCAAACCCAGGAAATAGATGAGCAGTTCTTACCAACTAAGAGGCCCCCATTTGAGCCTCCATTAATAGTCAACTTCTTTGGGGATGTGTAGCCTTCCTTGATGAGGTATTTAGCAGCACACTGAAAGTCATCAAAGCAATTTTGTTTGTTGGCCAAGATACCACCTAGCACAAAAATAAAACACATCGTTTGATGCCATGAAATCCATTCAATACCATCTCTTCAGAAAAATGTGTGTGCAAACATACCTAGGAACAATTCTAGTTTCATGAACATTTTAATAATTGATGCAGCTCAGAAACACAGCAAAAATGAAAGATTCTTTCAACACAGAGAGGGTATAAGATGGTTCTGTCAATAACTCTAATGCTTTCAGAATCTCTGAATAATACATACCTATACTGTGGAGTGAGTGCCAGGTAATGTTCCTATCCAGTAAAATTAAAGCTAAAAGCTTTGCATTGCAAAATATACACAAAACGACCACATACAATCCACCCGAGGTTTGATCTAATGGGAATTTAACAGCATTAAACTCAGTGACAGTTTCTTAAGGCAATAAATCTTCAACTTATAAAATAAGCTATATAAAATAAGCACTTCTAATTTCCTGGACATAGAATATGTGGCTGGTAATTTACTTTTTTTTTTTCCCATTAGCTGTTTTCAAATCCGATGATATATAGCTATGGTCAAAAAGGGACTTCAGAGTTGCATCTTGGTTTGAAATCTTATTAACTATCAATATGGAAATGCTTAAGATGCTGCCATCCTGTTGAACAAAATTCCAAATGCGATCAGATGTATGAGGAATAAATAATGAGTGAAAATGTAGGTCCAGATGACATCATTGGTTAAGACTTCCAGTTCTCAAAACAAGAAATTTTGCAGGGTGGGATAGGGAAGGAAAAGGATGGGTTTGCCCTGCAATCTTTCAACTGTTTGAGCAGAAGAATATCAAAACCTAGAGAACTCACAGTTGACCAAATCTCATAATCTTCCCCCTTTAGACATTGGTTTGGGAAGAGACTAAAACTGACTGCTCCTTGAAGGTTATCCTACCTTAAGACCTGGTATGTTCTTTCTTGGGCAATTAAATGCTAGTAAGAAATGGGAACTAGGAAGAAATTCCTCATATTCCTGTAGCAAAGGCTGTGGCCCAGCCAGGTAAGAGGGGCTCAGTGGATGCAGAAGTGGAAGTCCAGTTCCTTCTACTTTGTTTAGTATTGGATACTAGAGTATTAGTTACTAGCACTGCATAGTTAGCTGGATATTTATTCTAAGTTAATTAGCTAAGGTTCCCACTATAGTCCAGGAACCTCAAGAACAATTAATTCTGCCCTAAAATAAGTGAGATGAGCTGTAATCTGGAGGTATCTCTTTATCTCTGTTGTCCATCCAGTGATCCTAGACACCCAGTTTACACTGGATGCTTCATTTCTATGTTGCAAAGGTTTGGGAAGGTAACTCTGACATTTAGTCATACAGATCTCGTAGAACTGGGACCAGTAAATTTTTGATTTTTTTTTTTTTTTAACAAAGACACATCATTCTCACATTAACAAGACCATTGAGAAGAGCCATACTGGGACAATGAAAACGTCTTAAAATGTGTGGCAATAAGGGAGAAATAAATCTTACTCTGTGCTCAAAATTGTGGTCTGTTTTAAGGTCAGGATCCTATCTATACAATTAAACCTAAGTAAACAGACTTCTGTAATTGCTTGTGGAATTAACAAAGAGCAGATACATATCTTATTATGCAACTCCATAAAAGACTTGGGTCAAAATTAAGCAGGAAGTAGGTGGACCAAAGAAGCATTATCGTATTAAGATAAATTTTATTAAAACCTATTACAAACCAATCGGCAAATTAAAATTAATGAAGGATACTTCATCTTTAGCAATTATATCCTATATCTGCAAGCATATATAGCTTCTATTTATGAAACTATTACATATTTAACTCAATTTTGAGGAAATGACCCAGACAAAAAGTTACCGCAAATGAAATAGTAAAACCAAGATGTAGTGCTCTGGGAATACCATTTTGTTTGATAAGAAGGTATTATGAATTACTCCCATGGCAAATTACTGCATCATAAACACCACTGTTTTGGTGCATTTCCCTTGCTGACAACATCTCCAGCAATTTATCCACCAGATTCTTGGGATACAAATAAGGCATCACCATTAAATAACAATGGGTATGTTACAGAGATGAGTAGGACTTTTTCCAGCTTTTTCCACTGGTGAAGAGATACACAAAATTGTCAACAATACAGTGAGTGGACAAAGACAATCAAAGGATTAAGACAAGGACTGAATGGGAAAAACATGGAGAGAAATACATCAAAGGAATTACGAAAAGGAGAAAAGGAGAAAAGAGGTTGATTTTTAGTGAGTGACTTGGTTTCCTTGCAGCATAAAAGTCAGCTAAAAAAAAACCCAAAAAGGTCAAATGCCTGCCTAGAAGAAGTTGGACCTCCTAAGGGAGTGTGGAGGGGTTGACATGTCACTGCACTTGTGGAGCTGACTGTTCTCATATGAACTTCAATCACATTCACTAAATATAAGAAGAGGGTCTATTAATAAATTGTGCAAGAACAATCTGGAAGAGGTACGTTCTGAACTCAAAAGTTCACACCTTCTGCAAGGTTCTGCAAATTGTTTATTTTTTTTTCTGTAATACCAAAAGAGTCTAAATAGCCAGTGCTGTTGTCTTGGGGATCTAGAGTCTGGGGCCATGTGCACCTGCAAATAATGAAAGCTAGCCAGGTCTCCTGCAAAATAGACTTTTTTTTTTTTTGGGGGGGGGGAATCAGTTCAAGATAAATAGCTGCATTTTTAAATCCTTAAGTCTACGGAACTTGACCTTGCTTAAAAAAATGCAATAATTTTATTGGAAAATATTGTGTTTGTGCAAGACTTTTTAAGTAGGTTGCAAAAATCAAAACAATCTAACAAAAAACATCAGGTAACATTGGACAACATACAGATCTAATGTATGAGTAAGGAAAAAGTTTACTTTTCTACCGAGTAAGTAAAAGGCAAAAGCAGATGTGAGTATCGAAGAGGAAGTAAGAGAAAATGTTGTCATTTTCCTTGCTGAGCTTGTAGTTTTGTTGCTCTGCTTGGACTGATTTACCTTTATGCCAGGTCTCTCCATATTCACCACCACCCCTGATGTTCGCCACTGCTAGGACACCCCCTAAGTGTCGCACAAAAATAAGTCTTGACACACTGAAAAGTGAAACAGAGAGAGGATTATTTTTAATTTCCAATTTTTATATCCCTACCACTTTTACAAAAATACTTTGAGGAAGATCTCTCCCCAAATCCATGATGAAATCATAAATGAAGTCCCCCTTGATGGCAAAGCCAGGCTTTTTTCAATGGTTATCCATGGAAATGAAACCCTCTGCAGCCTCAGGAGAGGAACGAACCAGTGCTGGTCCATTCTTCCTCCTTTAGTTCTGCACTTCAGAGGAGAGTGGCCAGTGGTTCTGCCTAACACAAGACCCCTCAGGATACGTCACTATTTTTTTATCATCTTCAAAGCCTTCAGTGTGGGGACTAGAGCTATGCGGTACCACTGCACCCTCCTAGCTTTCTGAACTGTTTCTCTTCTGTGGGTCCTCTGCATTTCAGAGAGTAAAGGAAGGCTTAGCCCAAATGAAGAAAGCAAAGAATTAAAACTTAAGATCAGCACCTGATCTTTGTTTATGTGCAGATATTTTCAACTTCTGCTCAATGTACTTTTTTTTGGACCTTTATAAAACTGTCTCTGCAAAGAGAAACCCTGCTTCTACCACTGTTTTGTGCCAGGGTCTGCAGTCAAGTTCTGGCCAACCCTCTTCATATTTATTTTTCACTTACATTGCTAAATACAAAAAAAATGGTAAAAAATAAAACTACAAGTTCTACCTTCCCTAGTATCTCTACAACCTGGCTGAAAGCTAAAGTAACTTTTTTTAAAATGTCAAATTGCAAAAGTATCAAAGCTATTGCTATCTTTTTAAAAGCGACTGAAGTAATTTAAATTATATTTAACAATTAAGAGGAGAAATAGTTCTCTGATCCATTGAGGCAGTAGCTTAATGTAGCAGAAGCTCCAGATGGCAAACCATGCATATGCCAAGGAGACCAGAAAATATTAAAAATTAATCCCAATAAGTCTTTTTTTTTTTCCCTCTAGTAGGTTAGATTTCTTATTTACTTGAAATCTTTGCTTATCGAAGAAAACACTGCCTGCAGAAATTAATCCTATTCAACCACAAGAGCAAGGATTGGGCCTTTTTACCTTGAAATCTCCCTACTGCTTATCAGGAACATCTTGAAAGACAGTAGTTCCACAGTGTCTCTCATGTGGATGTAGTACCAAAACAGGTAAAAGTTTTGTACCTCCCACATCAATTATCTATGTACTGGCACTTGTTCTTGAGGGTATATAGCAAGGACTAAGGAAACAAAAAGAAAAGCAGGAGGACAACTGATAAGAGATTTCTGTATTTTCATAATGCATCAAAGGAAAAACTTTCCACCCAGGCTGCTTATCTGTGGCCATCAGATGGCTCATGAGGCTTCTGTAAAATCAAATCTGAAGTCCATCACTGTGAATTGTGTTTTCCTTAGATTGCTGTGATGTGGTGATCAGATGCAAGATTGATATTCTATAAGCACACTGTGCAAAGGTCAAACTCCAGGATGCCTAATTTCGACAGGTTGCTCCACAGCTAACGTGGAGTAGCCTGATAGTAGGTTGCCTCATGAGATTGTGGCTTCTTAATTTTTGGTATGTTAGATCCACAAACCCCCCCCGAATATTCTGCACTTCTTTTCCCTGTCTCTGTCCCAAACAAAACGAACTTTTTGGTCCAAACTTAACTGTTCTCCTAGTAATCAAAGGGAGCAAGTATAGGAATTACAGGTAAGACAAGAGCTTGCTACCAAAATATATTGCCTAAGGATATTTAAAAAATAAAAAATTCCAGACTAGAGCACATCCTCTTCCATCTGCTGAACGACACTGTGCCCATCTGAGGGATCAGCATACTTAACCAGCAAAGAATCTGTGAGCAACGCAAAACCAAAGAACAGAATGCACCCTATCCCGTCCATGGACTCTAACAGAGATGGTACCTTGATAACAATTTTTGGAGGGATCTAAGTGACTTACGATCTCATAGGATATGCAGTACTCTTATTATAGGAAGCTAGTTCCCATTTCCACAAGCAACTGATTTTTCTGTCACACAGACCCTCAATGTGATAAAGCCCAGAGTTTGATAACTATAATTATATTGCCCAAATTATAAGTAAGGTTTATTACATCTGTACTCACTCTCAGCAATACTACTGGGATTTAGACGCTTCAGAAAACATTACCCCATATACCCCAACACATACATCCAATAACATCACTGCCAATGACTATCAATGAACACCCGCTCCAGTACTGTCAGTAGTAAAGTGAGTCAAGACCCTAACTTGACCAACACTTCGAGGTAGGTTTGCCTAGAGCCTGTAACAAGCTTTCTCAAAGTGACTTTTAAGTTCAAGGAATGAGGTTTTACAAGTATATAATCAGGACTCATTAACTTTTAAAAAAAGTGAAAATTCCAAGTGGTCAGGCAGCACAACATTCAAGGCTCCCGCTTCCTGTGTTCTTCCAGGTGGGTTCTTGCTTCCAGATTTGATTTCAAGTCAACTTGGTGTCTGAGTCTCAGCAAACTGTCCAGTCACCCTGGATGCCTATAAAATGTCTCATTCTGCAGAGGAAAGTCTGGTTCCCTGCTTTTCCCAACAGTCTCCATAGCCTTTTGCTCATTATCCCTGTTTTTCCTTCTCTCCTGGGAGCAGGGTAAGGAAAGAGTAAAGGAAAGGGCAACAGGGTCAGGAAGAAGCCAGTGGAGGGAGCGGAAGATAGGTCCTTCCCTGGAGGGCTCCTTCCAGACCCTGTCACTCTTAAGGAGCATAACACAAGAAATAAGAAAACAGTTTTTTTCTTTTTTTTTTACAGCATAGAACAACGTGAGGAGCTGTGCTTCAAGGAGTAAGAATGCTTTCCCAGAATTACTGATCTGCTGTGAGGCATTACAGCTGACAGAGAAATGCAGGCTAGTGCACTGGTGTTGGGGAAAAAATCCTGAGTCAGTGCACTTGGTTGCTTTCTTGGCTTTTGCGGAGCAGCAGGGAGTGGTAATAATTACTCACAAAAAAGAGTAATCTTGCATTCTGCAGGCCTGGCTGCTATATTGCCTGACCCTTCTGTGGTCTTACAGTCTCTCCTTGGACTACCTCTTTGCTTAAAGGCTTGGAACAACCTGGCCCTGCAGCAGTGAAATGCAGTTTTGGAGTCTGCTTCACAACCAGCCATATTCCACGATGCAGTAGATACGGCTTCTCCTGTACCCACACAGGAACATACAGAACAGTGAAGGGAAACACGTTGGTTCCTGCAGGGTAATTAGCTGAATTAGAGGTCATTTGTAATGGCGTTTCCCCAGCAGCTCTGCCACGCCACTGGTGTCAGTTCCATCAGCCTTAACTTGTACTTGCTATGCAGGCTGTATGATTAATGACAGTGCTCTAGCAGGCATCATACTCAGAATGCTACCAAATGCAGCTCTTCAGTCCAGAGGAGCATATAAAAGATGCATGCTTGCATTCAAAAATAAACCACTACTGTAACTGACTTAATGACTTTGGCCTGTCATTCTCACAGTTATTTTTGGATCCACTAACCTGTTGGTTTGTTTCTATTGCTTTCAGTGGAAAAGATTTTATTTTCGTTTTTCTTGTGTTGGAGAAAAAATGAAAAGCAAAATCAGCTTCTGAATTAAGCAGAAATGAGGTCCCCAAGCCAGAGTGTTGGCTCATGTTAACAGGTGCGAAATACCAGTGACTAAACATTGTACTGGCTTGAAGAAATACAGGACAGAAATGAACCACTGGGAAGGAGAAGGTGCAGTGTTTTATGAGAAGTTATGAGCCTTAAGTTCAAATAAAAAATCAAGAACTTTTTTGTTTGTGTTTTTAAAAGTAAGCTAGTTACTACATGGCTGCATTTCCATAGCCATGTCTCGGCTCAGGATCAGGTGAACTGTGTGGCAAGCCTCGGCCTTGACCATCCTGTGCCTGCTTTCTAGTGCTCGTGCCTGTGCTCACCTACAAAAAATGACTGAATCATGATGTTGGACGGTGGCTGGAGCAGCACTTGGACCTGGGAACTACCTGTGGAATATTGCAGTGCATAGTAGCAGGGATGTAGTCAAACATTACTTGAATCTGCCAGGTAAAGGGGGGGACTGGATGTCCTGCCTTTCTGGCCTAAATTCTCAATGACAATTTCCTTCCCCTGATCTTTTCTGCCTACTTTTGGAATACACTTCCTCACCGAGTACTCAGTTCTCAGGTTATTAACCATAAAGACATATTTCAAAGCTTTGGCTTCTCTTATTTTTCTTTTAGAAAGAAAAAGGCTGCGAAGGGACATGTTGATATTACAGGGGAAAAATGAGGAGGGAGGTGTGGCAAATCATGCTTTATTTACATTGTCGGATAATGTATTTTGATCTGGGGATGACCGATTGTTCTCTGTGCATTTACTTTTAAGGGACTGTTACAGATTCATCTTCTTATTTTATGAACTGTATAATAAAGGTTTCATACGGTTCAGAAAGACACAGGTCACTGCTTCCACCTCCCATCTTCCTCTCTTCTGACTGCCAGCTGACTGACTGGCGCTGTTTGCTGGACTCCTATGAGAGTCAATTTTAACTTGCCAAAATGGCAGAAACCCACACACCTCTTTATGTTGGGCTAGTTTTCTGCCATTCTTGTGAGGTAAATCAGCTTAGCAAAGGTTCCAGCAAGCACCAGGGCCAATAAATGGCAGGTGGAAGGAGGCACCATGAGATACCTTCCCCTTTTGCCAGCAGCCAGCTCGTGTCAGCTCTGCAGTATGTGAAATTTTATCTTAAATCACTAGGTACGTAATATTTACTTTAAAAAAAAATTGTAAGTTTTATCACAGTTTTCAGCATCTGTAATAAACTGTACTAAATCAGTGCTTGAGCTTAATCTAAAAAGGAATTTAAAAATTATTCTGGTTATGTAATTGTGTCTCAGAAACCACAGGAAAGTAAAAATGTAGCTTTACAAGGCAGATAAAAACCATCCATATAATCAGAACACAAGATGGGAGGTCCATTTTTAGACAAGGTATTTGCTAGAAAGAACAAGAAACTGTAAATGCTCATTGAAAAAAAACAATCACAGTGACCCAGAAGAGTGAGCACTACAAAGGATTTCTTGAAGTGTGCTGACTCTAAAGCAAAACTGGTAGCACCTAAACTTAGTAGGGTAGTTTCGTAATAAATGATTTTTGTGTTGGTGAGCTGCTCTTCCACTACCTGAAAAATCGCTCTCCATTCAGTCCTTTGTATTTCTGTTTTCCCCTGCCTCGCCCAGGAACATTTCTTAGGCATTACAGATAATCACTGCCTCTTGGTAAGCCTATTCAAATTCCCTTGCTGAGGAAATAAGCCTTTTCTTTAAGGAGATCATCTATTCAGTAAAGCTTATGGCTTTTGAGGGCTACAAATCCTGTTTTGCACACAGCATTTTTGTTTCACAATGCATTGCTCTGCATATGCAGAGCCCATATCATGTGCATCTCACCACAGAATCGTCTTTCCTCTTTCCTGATTATATGGGAACACAGTAAGGTTTTGCTTCTGCTGTAATCTCCTCAAAAGTATAATATGAAAATACAGCAAAATTTTAGTTATTTACATTAATTTAAACAAATATTTGATTTTCTATAATATTTAGTCATAGGCAATTGTGTAGCTTGGAAAAAAGAAAACTTCCTAAGTTATCAGTTCAGTAAAGGGCTCAAATACTTGCTTAATGTAATATGTCCATACGCGCTTCTGTTGAGCTCAGTGACAAAGCAGGAAGAGGTTAAGGTGTGATCCAAAGGGCAGGGTGCCTGCTGTAAACCTCAGAACAGGACAGCACTTCTCTGCTCTGACACAAATTTCTTCTGTGACCCTGGGCAAAACCCTTGGATTCAGAACTAACAAAGCAGACAAATGATGCCTGGACACTGATGTGCAGTCCTTATGGCCCCCATCTTGCGTCTCAGGGACCTGAAATGAATTACTCTGTCAGATCCATAGTACACTCTGCCCTCAGTCTGTTAATACCAGATACTTCAGAAGAAGGTATAAATTACCCTGCTTACCTGTAGCTTGGTGTAATTGATATGTTGAAGCCTCCATATCCATACAAGAAGGCAGGATGAGAACCGTCCAATTTAATTCCTTTCTTGTGAATAATAAACATTGGGATCTTAGTACCGTCTTTGCTAGGGTAGAAAACCTAAGACAAGAGAAAAAGAAATCTGAAATGCTGTTATTATCGTAACTCTGCACAACTGCTGTTAACAAGAATCGGAGGTGACCACTTCCACGGTGTCCAATGGGTAATACTTTCCAAGCAATCTGCACCAGTTGCCCAGGTCAGGTTCAGGAATAGCCATCCCTGCTTGGTTGCTTAACAGCTCTGGAAAATGTATCAAAATGAGACAATACAAAAGGTATGACAGTATAATTTTTACGTATCTTATCTATCAATTCTACATACAAGGTGGTTTAAGAAAACGCTACAAAACCAATAAAAGTCTCTGCAAGGGAAGACTGGCATTGTGAAAAAGCAAGGACTGCATGGTCCACCGTATATGAAAGCAGCAAAGGCTGAGCTGGCAAGGAGAATGAACAGAACTAAAACCACATTTCCAATCTAAAATTATAATTTCTAAACATTTCTCCTTTTTAAAAATTCAAAATTTCAGACACTTGAGAACAATGGACAGAGAAGAAAGAAACTCATAGTAGTGTGGTGACTTAGTGAGACCCCACTAATCATTACATTGTTGTGCATTTCAGAGAGCTATGTTTCTACCAAATAAATACGTAAGACACTCTGAAGATCTGATCTTGTACCACTGAAATCACAGAGAATTTCTTTACATCAGTTGATGCATCAGTCTTTGGTTGTAAAAACATAAACTTAAGCACATGCAGAAGGCCAAAGATATTTAAATAAGTCACTGTATTTTGGTTTTAGTATTAATACATTGGCATTAACAACATTTCTCAATCTGAGTCACTCCACACATCGGATTCAAGTCAAAAGAGTAAACTTTGAACAGCCGTTTCTTACTAGGCCTTGTGAAAACAGCAAAAAGCTGACTACTCAACACATGTACATGCAGCATGAATTCATGAAAGCAAGTCTGTATCCAGCAAAAGTGGACTAAGAATTGGCCAGTCTTTCTAGGTTGTCTCAATGACCACTGCACCTCATCAGGGTGGTAACATAAGCCATGATAGAAACTTTTGTAGCACTCAGTGCATTTTCAGACATTACCTGGCAACGAGAACCAGGAGCCCTAATGCTGTAGAACCCCCAAACCCATCCAGCAAGACAACTGAAAGGGAGAGCAGTGGATGTTGTTTACCTTGACTGTGATTCTTTGAACTACCCACAGGCCTTTCAGGAAATCAGCTCTCAAAACACCAAGTATCCACGTAGCACATGTTTTCATACGTCCTTCTATTACTGCCAGAGCACTGTGTGAACTTAAAAGCTGTATTCCATGTACACAAAGATAGACTGCAATTGCTTAACACAGTTCCCATATCTTTTTGGTTTGATGCATGTATCTGCCTGCATGCTCTAATTTAGGATCCAGGGTGTCTTATTTTGCCAGTCAAACAAAACACGTGGGTGCGAATGCAGTTTACCGCTTGCCGTAAAGTTCTCGTTGACTACTTTTGTTTGCTTTGCTTTTAGCATCGTTATTTGCAGTTCCTAGTCTGATTAGAACAAAGAAGTAACAGAAGAATGACATTCTTATTTTGTTGCATGTTTACAAGCTCTTGTGCTTTTAAAGGAAATAGACGTACCATGCTTTATAAAGCGCACGATCAACAGGAACTATTTTTATAACACACGAACCCCAACAGTAATATGAATCTGTGCAACACATTTATTCTGAGCATTGCCTGTAATGTGAAACATGTAAATCCACCTGACATGTTGAAAACAAAATAATCACATATAATTTTAGGCTAATCATTGCTAAGGAAATGTGAGAAATTTCAAATGAAACCACATCTACCTCTGACAGCTTCACCAAAACCTGTAGACGTATTCCAGATAAAATTCAGTATTTCACAATTCCCAGCAGATGGAAAAATTCAGAACAAAAGCCTGAAGGCATCTTTACACAGAAGAAATCACTGTTTCCAACTTCTGCAACAACTGTACCTATAACTGCACACTATAAACAATTAAAATATCTGATGGACAGGAGAACTGCTGAGGCTGGTGAGGAGGAGTTCCAGAGAGACTTCCCTCTGAAATGCTATCCATCAACTCCAGCTGTTGCTGGCAATTCACACGAAGTGAGCAACTGGCCCTTCTGTGTTTCCAGTCACTTACTGCTGTTAGCCAGTCCTTTCCTGATGATTAAAGGATGCCACTAATTTTCATGCTTCTTTCTGAACAAGGGGCTTTTTTGTTTGTTTGTTTTTAAACAAGTGTCTGAAAACTGATTTCAGCAGGGCTTTTATCATCATCAGTTAAGCTTAAATAACACACCGTTAAATGAAAACTCAACAACAATAAAAAAAGGTGCATGTCAAGGTGACATTTGCAATTTAAGAGTTTTCACTCCTATCTTTGCTAAAATAATGATTACCTCTCCCTCCAAGATGAACAAATGGGAGGGGGTTGGAAATCAATTCAGTGAGACACCAAGATATGTGAAACTATTTAAGCTTCCCCAAATAGATTATTTTCAACAACTGGTTCAATCTCACCTTTAAATTAGGTGTTATCTCAGAAGGAAGTCCAATGGTTTGTTCATGTAACCAATAAAGGGACGTGCTTCTATCTCAAAGATTAAGGTAAACTGCAAAGGGCAAGCCCTAAAAAGAATTTCCCAAGGTGATATTTCATGCCTAATTTTAGAAGCTGTCAGCTTTTACAGGAATGCTCATAAAAGGGTACTACTGTTTTCTGCTTTATCATAGACAGGAGTGATCTACTTGTACCAGCCACATTATATTACTACTGCTCATACATTTTCAAATAAAGACTCGTGTAAGTACATCCATTAGCATATGTAAGAAGAGGACAAATTACCAAAATTATTTTGGAGGGAAAAGGATGGAGAACAACGCTTCAGACATTATTACGAATGCTGAAACTCACCATTCAAGGAGGCATATGCTAAAAATAAATATCTTCAGCCTCTAGGAATGCACCGGCAATGCTTTGTGGTTGACAGGGTACTCCTGCCACATGCAACCCTTCGTGCTATTCTAGGAGCATACCACTGGAGCAGTACAGCAGCCCTGAAATAGTTGTAGCTAACTTCAGCTCACACTAATGTCCCTATCTGTAACACAGCAGAGAGGTCTCAGTGCCAGAGTCACTTTCAATTTAAATGCTGGAACCTGAGGCATAAACCTATAGCCTGTATTCTTATTATTATGACCCAGGGAGAAAGCAACACTGTTCACACAATTACTCATTACTATAAACTCCGTGAAGATTAAGCTATATAAGCTACACAAACAAGTCATTCTTCTTTAGTGCATACATATATATTTAAAGAGTGGTGTTTTGTTTGGCTGGTTGTTTTTGTTTTGTTTTTTTTTTTTTAACTTATCATTTGAAAGCAATTTACACTCCATTTTCACCTAAAAATGAATGGAAGTGTACTTCCAAAACAGCTTACAGAGTAAGTTTCACAAGTAAATACAGTTAATGGCTATGTGATAGGATTTGTAAATTTACTTAGGAGTTAAGTAGGATAAAAAAGTTCCGTACATTCACTCCTGGGGAGGTCTTTGTCCTCCTAATTATTATTTGCTTTAAATGTGCAGTATTTATGTTAGGTGACCCTTCACTTAGGGAAGAGGGGAACAGCCAGGAGGCAAAATTAAGTATTTTAGCTTTTGAAAAGCTAAGAGGATTTGAAAATGAGAGGTTGAAGACAAAGTTTTTCTTTCATTTGTGTATAGAGATAATATGGCTATCTGTTTTATATATAAAAGATAATGGCTATAGCCAGACATTGAGACTTAAAACACAGAACTAAAAATAATTTTGGCAATCATCCACTATGCACTTCTCTTGTCAGTATTTTTGAATATTAAAGCGATATAATCATCACAACAAATAAATAAAACTGAGCTGCCTGAATACTCACAATGTGCCACATAATTAAAAATACCTAAAACTACAGAAATTGAATAAAAACTCCAACTTTTAAAAATTAAAAAACTCAGCAATTTGTGGGTATTCAGTTTCATTTCTTCTCCCTTTCAGAAATGTTTTCTGTTTATATAATGGAGAGAATAAAAGATGTATCTAATTACAAGTGTTCAGGGAAAAAAGGGCTTGCACACCTGAAATAATTTTACTTTTACAAAACCAAAAATCTTTCTGGGCAAAAACCAACCGCAAACTTGTACAGATTTAAAATTAAGCTTATAAAGGTAAGATTCAACATGGGATTTTGAAATACTGCTGTAAAACACAAATAAAAAATAATCTTATCCAACCAGGCCTAATGCATATATTTTTAAGCTGTGAACAATAGCTGAATATTAGAAACCTTTTATAGTTTTTCTGACTTGCTCACTGATGGCAAAGAGAATGAAGCTCCAGTTAAAAAGTAATTAGTTTGGCTTTTCAGAAAAAATTATTTCCTGCAGATAATACATGAATTTTACATATGCAAAGAAACTTTGACTTCTGGGACTTGAAAACACCCCCTAAGTCACAGTAGGCTAATTATTCTTAGAAAGCCACTAGTGATTCTAAATATGTATCTCAACCTCTTCAAGATTAGGTATTACATACCAGAGATATCAGCTCTTTCCATGTCTTTGTGTGCTTGATCAAAACCAGGTAAGAGTTACACTTTTCATTAGACTGACATCCATCATGCAAAATGCCAAAGAATTTTACAAAAAGCAACTAAAAAGACATATAAATCATGCTGGAATACTCCTTATTAACAGTGCATGTTCAATAATTTAGGTTTAGTAACACCACGACAATGCCTTCAAAATGAGTTTTGTTCCAATGTCTTCTATATAGTTTTACTGAGATAATTCCTTTTCATTTGAAACAAATACAGGGTGTAGCAGTCTTGTGAAATTTAGAAATTGTTTTCTGCTTCTTGATAAGAGCGGCTGTCCTCACACGTGGCCACCGTGATTCTACTAGCCACAGCAGCCACCACAAAGTTGCAGGCAGTGCTAGAGAAGCACAGTATCCTCTTGAGTCCCAGCAGACAGAGGTACGAGCAAAGCACACATGGCTGTGTTGAGCAGTTGATCAAAGTGAACGACTACTTCAGTTTTTATTTACTGGAACTGTGTTTCAAGTATCAAGTTTCACTTAAAGTGTTTCCTTCATTAAGTGTGAAAGTGATGATTTCTCATCACACTTACACCAACATTTGTGTTTTGAGGTTTGGGGAAGAAAAGCATAAGGAATTCACAGTAAATTACTTAATGTCAACCACATTTTCCAAACTTCGCAAATGGTTCGTGAAAGGCTCACCAGTTTAAAAATCCCCCACAACTATCTTTGAAAGATGTCTGGAAGAGTAAACTTAAGGGAGTAGTCCCTGGAGAAAGTCTTCTTGCAGAGATGGTGGCATCAGGGTGTTCAAACTTGTATTTAAGTACAGAGAGAACGGCACCTGAGGCTGAACAATGATATACAGCAACACCTCTCACTGACAAGTCCTAATAGCTGCTACTCAGTGCTTCAGGAAGGGAAGTCACAAGGATGCTGCCTTCACACCAGCAGGTCTGAACACTTCACCACTGGCAGGCAAGAAGAAATCCTCTCCTTGAGATGCCAGGACAGAAATCTTGTCAATTCAAAAAGAATCATGTGCTGCCGTGCACACCACCTCCCCACAGCCTATTCAATCCCTCATTGACTCCGACCTTACAAAAAACCAGATACTAGTCGGGGGCTAAAGACTATATACCACATCACAAGCAAAATCCCTTCTTTATTGCAGCAGTGGCATGGTCCCAAGACCACCAGGGGCCCCACGGACAGCTCTGGCACCCAGCCAGGTGCCACCTGTAAGAGCAGCTCTTACTAACCACCAGTTTTTGTTTTCCTATATACAGGATGAACCAGAAGTCAGGAGAAGTAATAGAGATCTATTACCACTACACAGCAAATCCATGGGATCTGAGGTTTCCTTTCTTCAGTGGGGAATCCTCATCAATCTTTTTTAAGCCTCTTAAATTAGCTTCTAAGCAATTCTGTGTGGGTTGCAAAGCTTGCTTAATACAGAACTGGACAGGGGCCAAAGTAACTCAGTACAGTAAAAATTCATGCAGGTAAAACCCAGAAAGAAGAACACCCACTGCAGACATTTGCAAAAGCACTATGAAAATAATCAAGAAACCTTGAAGAAATTGTTTCACCACCCACCCACCAGGACAAAAAGCAGCCTCACGCTGACAGAGGCAAAGTGCCAGGAGATTTTTTTTTTTTTAGAAGAGATGTCTCCTTACTAAGTTCAGCTGCCTAGCTGCAAATGACTACAGGGAGGTATCTCACAGGGTGGTGGGAGGAGAGAGGGGAAGGCAAGAGAAAAATATAGCTGAAAGTTCAGAAATCCTGCAGGACCATCATGGCAGAAATTGCTTTTAAAGTGTGCTTTTCTGGATGAATTAAAAGGCAGCATTCCCTTTACATAAAGCCTTAGTGGAAAAGGGCATCTAATGAGACCCCTCTACTCCACTTTTGCAACCTGAAAGACTTCTTGTCTTTTCTCTACATGTTTACCCTCTGCTCCTTTCAGTGTGATCTCAGAGCTTCCTGCAGCAGAGTAATTAGCATCTGCCATGTGCAGTTATTCCTTTTTATTCATCAATTTACCTTAAAGAAAACTTAGCATACAGTGTAGACATAAATATCAGATTGGTAACGTTTACCTTTTGAGTTAAATATACATTGTAATCATGTTAAACAGAAAAAAGTCCCAGGGACAAAGTTACAGTCTCTTTCTTGAATTACTTCTGTGCTTACACATTCAAGAAATATATTACTATCAATTGGTACAGCATGAGATAAGCAAAGGGCTGTCTCAATTGAAGTAGCACACTGTTATAAATAAAAACATAAGTAACAGCTGCTGGCTAGCGTAATTTCTTTCATTAAATTAAGCTTTACTTCATTGAGAAAACTGCTCTGAGAGGAGACAACTCACAGTAATAGTATGTAGGCATTAGAAAGCAAACACCACTCATTTTCACCGTGCTGGAAATCAGTTCAAGTTGTAATGAAAAACTCTCTAAGGATAACAACGTAGAGACAGCTTACCATGGGGTAAGCAAGGGGAAGAACTTACCTTCTGCAAGCTACTTCACAATAACTATTCTTATTTATGGTTTTAGACTGTGGTAGGTGCACACATGTAATTCAACATGCTGAAAGAGATACATTCACTCAAACAGTAACTGGCTAATTCTGTTTTTCTGTTTCTGACTCCATCTTGCTCAGCTGTTGAGCTTTTACAAGCTTCAGAAAGATGACACAACCCCTGTTGTTTTTCTTCCTAATGCAGGGGCATCTACATAATTTGTGGTGCTCAAATTTCACCTGTAAACCTGTATCCAAAAATTCTCACACAGAACAAATTCAGTCTTGACACTGGTGATATCAAGTGCCCAGCTTGTGTCAAAGCCCCAGCAGGACCCACATATTCCACTTATATTTCCAAGAGCTTTATTTATGACTTCCCATAGCTGGACAATTTCAGTGCACTCTGCTCTCTCTTCCTTAGAGAATCATATCCTGTTTACAGATGTCAAGTTGGCTACCCAAAGCCAGAGGCGCTATAAATCACTAAACACCTACAAAAATTCTGCATGTGGCTAGTACAATATTGAAAAAATAGCTGATACTCTTCATTCCTACTCTTTGAAGAGAAACTGAGAACATCTATGCTGGACAATGCATATTTCAAAATCAGCCCCAGCTCACTCATCCTGTAAAATTTTATTCTGAAGAACTTACTGAAATAAACAGGTCACTTAAAAGTATTGTGACGCACTTCCATGTGCAGTTTCTCACTCAAATTATAGCTATAAATAATTTAATTTCTGAGATTTAAGCTTGAATTTAAAGTTACCCTTTGTGGCTCTACATGATTAAAAAAAAAAACCAAAATGGCAGCAGAAGAAAAAAACCAGTGAGGATGGTCAAGGCTAAACTAGTCCTAGAAAATATCTGGGGTGCTAGCTTAGAACAAAATAATTCTAAGGATCAGATGCTATTGAATTCAACAGTTGTGTCTTGGTGACCACCTCCTTGCTGTGTAGACAGTATTTCAGACTCATCTATTGTTTTCAGATTTGCAGTACTCATTGTACAATGAAAGAAAAAACACCCAGTGAGTGTAAAAGAGAGTGACGAGAATGAGTTTTTATGACACTGTTGCAGCAATACTTAGGGAAAAACATTAAACCAAAACTCGTATAAAGCAACCCTGGAAAAATTTCACTTGATGGTATAATTTCCAGACAGACATCATAGCAAGACTTCAAGATTCTTCTTAAAAGAGAATACCACACACAAAATGTGCTGATGCATCCCTGAAATACAGTTGGAACACTTTTAAAGCCATAGGACTAAAGACAGCTTGCAGCAATCTTTTCTTTCTGGGGCAAAATGTGAACAAGACAATTGAACAAGATTGGATTGTCACTCCAATCTTCAAAAAGGGCAAGAAGGTGGACCTGGGGAACTACAGGCCAGTCAGCCTCACCTCCATCCCTGGAAAAGTGATGGAGCAGTTCACCCTGGAGGTCATCTCCAGGCATGTAGAGGGCAAGAAGGTTATCAGAAACAGTCAACATGGATTCACCAAGTGAAGATCATGCTTGACCAACCTAGTAGCCTTCTAGGATGGTGTGACTGGCTGGGTCAACAAAGGGAGAGCAGTGGATGTTGTCTATCTTGACTTCAGCAAGGCATTTGACACTGTCTCCCATAACATCCTCATAGACAAGGTAAGGAAGTCTGGGTTGGATGAGTGGACAGTGAGGTGGATTGAGAACTAGTTCAACAACAGAGCTCAGAGGGTTGTGATCAATGGAGCAGAGTCTGGATGGAGGCCTGTCACTAGTCATGTTCCCCAGGGGTCTGTACTGGGTCCAGTCCTGTTCAACATAGTCATCAATGACCTGGATGAAGGGACAGAGTGTAACCTCAGCAAGTTCGCTGATGATACCAAGCTGGGAGGAGGGGCTGATACACCAGAAGGCTGTGCTGCCATCCAGCGAGACCTGGACAGGCTGGAGAGCTGGGCTGAGGGGAACCTGATGAAATTCAACAAAAGCAACTGTAGGGTCCTGCACCTGGGGAGGAACAACCCCAGGCACCAGTACAGGCTGGGGGCTGAACTACTGGAAAGCAGCTCTGTTGAGAAGGGCCAGGGGATGCTGGTGGACAGCAAGCTGACCCTGAGCCAGCAACGTGCCCTTGTGGCCAAGAAGGCCAATGGTATCCTGGGATGCATTAAAAGAAGTTGTGGCCAGCAGGTTGAGGGAGGTTATCGTCCCCTTCTATTCCACCCTAGAGAGACCACATTTGGAGTAGTGTGTCCAGTTTTGGGCCCTCCAGTTCAAGAAGGACAGGGAACTACTGGAGCAAGTCCAGCAGAGAGCTACCAAGATGATCAGGGGACTGCAACATCTCCCTTATGAGGAAAGGCTGAGAGACATGGGTTTGTTCATCCTGGGAAAAAGACGACTGAGGGGGGATTCAATACCTATAAATATATAAAGGGAGAGTGTCAGGATGATGGGACTGTACTCTTTTAAATAGTGCCCAAGGCCAGGACAAGGGGCAATGGGCACAAGTTGGAACACAGCAAGTTCCACCTGAATATAAGAAAAAACTTCTTTCCTGTGAGGGTGCCAGAGCACTGGAACAGGCTGCACAGAGAGGCTGTAGGGTCTCCTTCCCTGGAGACATTCAAAACCCACCTGGACACGTTCCTGTGCCCCCTGCTCTAGCTGTGCCTGCTCGAGCAGGGGGGTTGGACAAGATGATCTCCAGAGGTCCCTTCCAACCCCTGCCATTCTGTGATTCTGTGACAATAAAATTCAGCAAACTTATATCAGTCGTAAGGAATTTAACTGCTATTAGTCACACTCAACAGCTCAAATGTCTAAAAATCTCAAGTCAACTTTAGTGAGTGTTAGGAGTTCAAAAAACACCAGTAAGCGGAAGGAAAAAGTCAGAGATGTTCCTATTGGTATAAGATTCCCTGATTTTAAGCATTCTACCATCATGCTTTGAAGATTTTCTGCATATTGTCTATTTTCAGCCATGAGCAGTAATCACTGTGCACTATTACTTTCCAAAATAATTGACAAATTGCCCGAAAAGCAAGCAGTTCAGGGAGCTGTCAGGGAGAATTTATGTATCAATTTTTCCCTGTCTGTGAGTACAGCAAGCCAGAACTAAGGAAATAATCTCTTTCTTTATATCATTCATCTACTCCGTTGAAAACCTAGTTACTATGAATTATAATGATATTTCTAGGAGGCTTCCCTTGTCCCATAAATTTCCTGGGAGATGTCTCAATGACAGAGCAGAAATAATTAATCTAAGGAAAGATGATATTCTATCAGTACCTCTGGGCAGCATTGATAAAATCAAATCAACCACTAAATGAAGATGCAAACTAGATTACCCTTAATAAAATTGTGCACTGATGAATTTGTACTGGATCATAGGCAGACAAAAACCCACAGAAAAAAACTCACATAATTAGTGACTGAACTGTTTCTGCTGAGTGGAAACTGAATTACTACCTCCCTTCCTTTTCCTTGGAAAAAAGATTCTTCCAGAATGCCCCATGATTTCATAATTTTACAGTTTTTACTACTTCTGATCTTATACTGAGGGACAAGAGAGAAGTCTCCTGACTGGTCCCACTCATGAGTGCTCCACATACACAAGTTGATAACTGCACCTCTGGATACTTATCAAAGCACTTCGTGTTTAATTTGTCCTATGTCTTCACCAGTGAATGACAATTTCAGGAAAAAAACCCCAAACAACCAACACCAAATCCATCTAGATAAAAAACCAAGAAGCTTTTTTCTACTCTGCCTTACATGTTGTTAGTGCAAATTTTTTTGTGTTTGCTATAAATGGAGGCTATGCCATTTGGATGTATCCAGCAACACCAACATATTATGAAGAGGTTTGACTGTGCCACAGAACACTGATAAAAGATAAACCTTTGAGAAGTTCTCCAAAACCCCATCATTTCTATTTAGTAAAAATTATTTTCTCAGTACAAACTGAACTGCTCATAACTATTACATGACCATCTTGGTTAACAAGCAACCTTTTCTAAGGTAATCATGTTCAAAGTGAAAGCAAGAGCTGTCACTTTAGTTTACCAGATATGCTATCATTTTCTTCCCTTTCTTCCTTTAAATCACAGAGTCTGCTCCAAGCAGTGGCCACGGTGTCTCATTTACTTTGCAGAAGCTCCTGGGTTTTGAACAATTTAGTGTAACTAAGTCTGAATAAAGTTTATGTAAGATCTCACCAACATTTGAAATTGTTGTTTTCTGTTAATAGTCACTACCCTCAACTCTACTGATCTGTTTCCCACCATAGTGATGAATGTTAACTAACAACAGCAAAAAACCCATCCTAATCCACCAAGCAGTTTTGGCCCCGGGTGAGGAGAGCAAGTAGAATTTTATTGGGCTGTTGTGATATATATTAGAAGTTTATCTGCATTTTTCATTAGTGTTAGATATTACCAATTATAACTTGTTTTTGTCTCCTGTATGTAGTTAATGCATAGTAATAATTCTTAATTTTCCAAATGCATAATTTATTTATCTGTCCTGCTTTCAAGCTGTGGTTGGTAAGGGCCCTGCAATGGCCTGCATTTGTATGCTACCCAGCACACTGGTGAATGCAGCCCAGGACTAAGACTCCAAAGTGCCACGATAACGCAAGTAAATAAAGGAGCAACAACCTTCTATTTTGTTCTCTGTAGGCTGCTGTGCGACCTTAAACTTCTTTGTATCAGTTGCATGCCAAGCCTAATAAATGACTGCATAAGCTAGTTACCAACTTGTGTGTGCCTGGAGGCCTGCAGCTCTGAAACACAAACCTCCCAGCTCTACCAGAGCCATTTCTACTCTGAAAACACCCCAGTTCCCCAGTAGCCTACAGGGACACCATTCAAAATGAGAGATGCATCCACTGTAAAGTATTTAAATGGAACAGGGAGCTGCGGGGAAGTTTAATTGCTAACAGGAAGCACTGAGACTCTGCAGAAGAGAGGGGACAAGGGAGTGCTTTTTGGAAGGAGTAACAAACAGCACACAAAACTACCTGAAAAATTAAAATGCTATCCAGTAAGGCCAGAAATGCAACATACTATACTCTGACAGGTACAGACACCTACAGGATAGGGAACAACTGACAAAAAAATAATTCAGAAAAGTGTCTTAGAGTTATAGTACACACAAAACTGGTCATGAATTGTTATGTAAAAGGCAAACCCTATACTGGGACATATAAGCCAAAGTCTTACCTGCAAGGTGAATGAGTAATGCTTTCTGCTGTTTTGAAAAGCCTCAGTTAGAGTGCTGTGTTCAGTTTAAAACATGGCATATCATATACAGGGAAAGAAAAAAGAGTGATAGGAGGCCCAGAAAATACAATCTGCCAGAAAAACTGAACAGAGTGCATGGTTTTTGGGATTTCTTTTAGCTAAAGAAATCAAAAATTGAAGGGACACATAGTGAGTGCCTCTAAATTTGCAAAAGTTTGCTGTAACTAGAAAGAGAATTACCTGTCTTCTGTGCCTGCGAGCAACACAAAGCAATGCATTTCAACTGTGGCAAGGGAATTTAGGTAAGCCCTTGTAGCAAACCCCCTGCTCCCTGCAGAAGCTTTTTACCAGTAAATACAGTGAGGCACTGGGACATATTGCCTAGGGAGACTGAAAGCTTTTAGGCAGAAGGCAGACAAAAGCCACGTGGGGATGGTGCAGGCAGAAGTGACCTCCCACAAAGCCCAACTCAGATCAGCATGCTCTAACCTTGGTAGCCACAATGGCCAGCTTTGGGACATGGGTACGTGCCCATATTGCCTCCACCTCCAACTGCATTCAGGCACTGTAGTTTCTTCCCTTTCCCAATTTTTCTGTCTCTTGGTTATTATAGCAGCTCTGCCATGGGTTTCTCTGTTCACAACTGCAAAGTCACCTGCTGGGCAGTAACAGCTGGAAAAGCCAGTATCTTACCTCCTGGACTGCAATGGATTAGATCATCTTTTGAGATTGCTTTTACCCATGTTTTATATGATTTCAAGAGGAGAGGCTTCAAAAGTAGAAGCAGAAAAGACAAAGGGACTGGAAGAACAGCTTCCTCCCTTCTCCCTGCCTTCTACCTTTCACAAAACCATGATTGTTTGAGAGATGTGAAGGCCATCCAGGGAGTTTACATATATATAATAAAATTTACAGGAAGAACTGGTGAGAATAGAGATACATTAAAAATATCCACCACCTGCATTGAGAATTTGTACTAGTTAAATTTCAGAAATTGGTTTCAGTTTTCAAATATTAAAAGTTAAATGTTAAAATTGAAAACAAAAATAAAATATTTTAGAACTTGCCCATATATATATTACAGATGTGTAAACACCTATAAAAAGAGTGCACAGTATTTTATTCTCAAGTAGCATGGGCTTCACTAACAAGTAACACAACTGCAATTACTATTGTTATATCTGCTCGAATTCAAAAAACATCCCATGGCAGACACAGATATATACCTGTGTATATAACTCTTACTAAATACAAGTCCCCTTCTTTGGAAACCTAATGACTACTCAAGAGACTTACATGACACTGCTAGCACAATACTGAAAAAGACAGCCAGAAGAGCCTAGTTGTCTCTTGGTGGCCTGGTAAAGGAATTCAATGTGTTTCCCTGCTAGATCAATGGTTTGAATGCTGGCCCGCACCAGTGATGACTGACAACCGTGATCATCTAATGATTTTTTGCCAGCTGTATGAATAAAACCAATTATTGTGGTCCCAGAGCGATCTGCCCTCAATGCAGCATTATCATCACAATTTAACACCCTCCTGGGTAGGCTCCATGAGGCAAAGTAATGGGTGGGCAGATGGTTAGAAAAATTCCCATACTTGCAGAGGAACACTCTCGTTCTGAACAATGCTGGCACACCAAAGTTTGACATTTAGCCTCAAAAAAGGGACAGAGAAAAAAGAAGTGGTAGCTCCCACTTCCTTCAGTAGAGAACTACACAAGCAGTTCTTGGTGGGCTGAAATCTTCCATTTTTATGACTGTTTTGTCTGAGCAAGAAGTGAACAGGCACAAAGCTTTGGAGCAGTTTTTTTGTGGAAGCACCCTGTGTATTTGATCCTCCACCACTGATGGAATTGGCTGTCAATTTGCACTATACAAGACACACAGACACCACACTGATCAAAATACAGTGTTTTGTCAGCATTTAATACTATTAGAGATATTGAGAGTGGGTACTTTTTATTGATGCTGAAGTTCTATGACCCACTATTTGTTTAAGACTAATCACTGGCTTGATTATGTTTTCAAGCCACATCTGAAGACTCAGCTCTGAGGATCAGCAAAAAGAGTAGCAAACCATCAAAACATAACCCCAGTGCAACACCTCATCGATGTGCAACCATGGACAAATTTCATTCTGAATGTTTCTGCTCCTGTAGAAACAAGCTAATAATACTCACTGCCTTTGAGAAATAATGCTGATATGCTTATACAAAGGGGAGAAGACTAGTCGAAAGAAGATTCCTACTGAGAATCATTAAACAGATTTCTTACTTATCTTGAGAGTAAGGGAGTTAATTAAAATAGTGATGTGTTCATGGTTAATTACTGGAACTGAGATCAATCACAGGAGTGAATACGAAAGCTGGAGAAAAAAGAGAAGGGAAGACATCTTCAGTGATTTGTTTAGAAAGAGGACAAGAAATGAGCATTTTCACTACAACATTCTCATTTTAATCGCTCTATATCAAAGAATCTATCTACTGAGATTCCTGAAGGTTTAAACACACATGTTCATTTAATATGTCCAAGCGAATAACTTTTAAAATCTTCTTCCTGATGGCAAAATGTATTTTGTCATTTATTGTCAAAATCAAAACTATTTTTATTCATAATTAATAATACGATTATTTAAGACACAGAAGGCTGTAAAAACAATGCTTTAAGCTCCATTACAATTGCTTAAGCTCTTGATTAAAATTCCTTTGTGTAAAAAGAGATTCTCTACACTACATTCAATAGTTACAGCTCTGTTTTAATCCATGTTATTTCACCGTGTGTTTTAAGTGATCTGGAAAAAGAAACAGAGCACAGAATACAGATTGGGATCAAGTATGCCAACTAACAGCTCCACTTATTAGAAAAGCAGAAAACAAACCACTCCAAATTCAAACAAGTTCTACTGAGTAAGACATACAAATAGTATTTCATAATGAGTTTTAAACTACTAAGCAATCACTTCTGTCAGCTTAAAACAAATTAATGTTTTTATGAAGTCTTGAGCATGAAGGTTCTACAGACACTAACATTTTAAGAAGCTCTTCAATTCCCTGCACAGGCAGGGACAAAAATAGCAGAAAAATAAATCTAATATTAAAAGCTTGGAACTAGTCAGTCACAAAGCCTATATGACGAACCAAATGAACAGAGAGATTGGTATTTTAGTATTATCCCCCACACTGTGTGGTCTGGTATTCTGCTAATTCTTCCTAAGAGCAGTTCTGTATTCTTCCATCCCAAACCACATTTCCATTGTTCTGCATTCTGCTGAGCAAAAACTCCCAACACCCTAAACTGTGCAGCAATTCTCTGTGGCATGTAAGAAGGGGATAAAGCCAACCCAGACATTTAGACCTTAAAGCAGGATTTGAACTGGAACAGTGAAGAAAGCAATGCAAAATTCTTTCACTTCATCCTCTTACTTGAAATACAGAGAGGATCTGGTTCCTACTCCAGACACTTAGGGAATCTCATGGTCTACCAATATTACGGTATGAATTCTCTGAAGTGCATTGGATGGAGCTGCTTAAATATAATGGGTGTAGAGCCAACTGCTACTCCTCTGCTCAGGCATAAGGATTTCAAAGTTCAAGAGCATGTAAGGTCATTGTGGGAAATCCTTCACTTGATACTCTTATAGACATAAAGTCTTTAACACCAACAATTCCCCCCCTAAAATGGAGTGTACTGTGGCTGCAGATATGTAACATATTTGATACACCACCTCCTGGTTTTCAAGAAATACAGTGCCTTAAAACTAGATGACTACATTTTCACTTGATGTTTCTTCACTGATCTGCAGTTAGAAGAGGTAATGGGAGATTAAAGTGGTGGTTGTAACAACCACTTGCCAAGGGTTTAAGATGTTAAGTTCACATCGACAAACAGCCAATGCTGCCACAGTTGTCACTGTGATTTTATTGATGTAATCCAGAGTGAGACTGTTGTCTTGGTGCCAAATCCATAGCCACTGCCAAAATACTGGCAAAGATCAGAGCTGAGGACTTCAATCTTCTTCCTGGGAGCTCTTACAGAAGCAGCTCAAGGCTCATTTCCCCCCTGCTAGAGGGCAGGTGTCTGCCACACTGTGTCAAGCACTAAAACTGGTACGTTTCTTCACATTCTGCTCCACCCCCCCCCCCCTGTATTTCTTCAATTCCTTCCTCACTGCAATATGGAACCACATGGGAATAAGAGACAGAAAAAACAAGCAGCTACTTGTTTCCCCCCCAGTATTAATTCTACCATCCCATCCCATGAGATTGAGGCAGGATTCAAACCCCAGTACTGTTAGAAGCAACAAAGTCCAGCTCCTCACAAATCAATCCCTTTTTGGCTGTGCTGGATTCTCAGGTGGGGGAAGAAAAGGATGCCAGAACAACTTATTCCCCTGAAGAAAAGGGGAGAATTTTTTGTCTCTGCTCAAAAACCTATGTAAAAAGTACACGCTTCTCTTCTCTGGTATGAGCGTGCGTTTTCTCAACAGAGTTAAATTCAGAGCTTCTGAATTTCTCTCAAAACTCCAGCGATCTATGCAAATATACTTCGACAAGGGAAAGAAACAACAGTAAGACCATCTTTATATCCACACTGAAAAAAGCAGTGATATCAGCTCTTGCACTGCTAAGCAGGTTGAGCCTACTACAGCTTTCACAGGACACTGCTTTCCTCAGCTGCCCTCTGTTACTTTGTATTTTAATGAGGGGATCTAATGCTCATGGAATGGCACCACCAGCAAGGGCGAGATCCAGGAATAGGGTGGGCAGGTGCTGTGCACAAGTTTCTCCCACAACTCTGCCAATCAACCTCAAGCCTGACTCATCTTCTCTCAGCATTGTATTTTCCTGAAAGAGATTAACTGATGCGCCAAACTGCACGGTGTGAAGTTCCGCTAGGAATTAGAATGACTGTAGACAAATTTTCCCTACCAATGACTCATAACTTGAAATCAGTGCTGAAAGGGCTTAAAGATGGGGGTGAAAGACTGAAGAATAAAACAATAAACTCCTCATGAAAATTACTTCACCTACAAAAATAATTTGTGCAAAAGAAAAAGGAAGAAAATCATCCCAGCCCCAAGAGAAGAAATATCCTTTTTAAGACTTGTCCTTCTTTTGCCTCTGCAACAATATCTAAACTGCAGCTGCTTTAAATCAAACTAAGTTGTAAAACTAAGTTGTGTTGTGAATTTCACCATTCTTCTGTTAGAGATAATCCAAAGTGCATCTGTCAATAGAAACATCTATTTTTGGTTTGTCGCAAACTATTTTAAGGACAGTACTGGAAGGTATTCAAAGAATGGCAAAAGGAGCCAAACAACATTTTTATTGTTGCAATTTCAACACTTAAAATGCTGCATATCAGCCTAAAAGTAGGTGAGTTGTGAGCCAGGCCAGAAGACTGTTTATCTATGATAAAGCGTCACTTTGAGGTGTTAATATGAAGAGGCATTTAAGAACTTCGTTGGCAACTTTTAAAAGATAAAATAAAGGCTTTTTATTTAAAGCAACCATTGAGTTAGTTATGCAGTAAACAGCTTACAGCAAATGCCATTTATAAGTTCCTGCAAAAGTGTTTTTTCCTCCTGTAAATCCCACCCCAGGCTACTTCCCAAAAAAGTCTGTCATTGTAATGGATGGAAGCGTCCAAGGAAGCAAAGTCAAATTTCAAGAAGCGTTTGGTAGAGGAAAAGTTACTAATGCAACTTACTATATCATTTAACAAAAGTAGCCAGGTTAAGTATTTCATGTGTGGCAAGCATTTTAATCAGCCTGACTTTTTCATGAAGGTCACACAGAGCCTTTCAAGGTAAGGGCATGCGCACAAGCTGCTTCACAGTATGTTAGAGTATGTGCTTGCAGGGTGTCACGTAGAGCCAACAATGTACAGGCGTGCTCTTACCCTGGTGTAAATGTCAGGTACATAGAAACAGCTCTCTCTTCAGCGCAAGATAAGTTGGCTTATTTGTTCTTACTTTGGGCTGCCAAAGGGTAAGAACTTAACCTCATGGATGACAAAGCAGCTGCTCTACCATAAATTTACTTAGTACATAATTACATAAATAATTACATAAATTTACTTAGTAAATGAAGTAGTAAACTTCATCGCTGGTCCACAGTTGCACTGCACAGCATCTATGACATACTGTAAAGTGGATTCAAAAGAGCAAAAACCAGGCACTGTGGCCTTTTCCAATTCAATGAATTCAGGTTTCATATACCCATGACACCTTACGCTTCAGTTCAAATCTTTTTAACTCAGTTGTGTTCAAAGACTGCTAAAGAACAACTCATTAAATTTTCATATATGCTGCACAGACAAAGCTAGGAAGATTGCTAATCTTAGTAGGTATTTCTTCAGATATATGACAATAAAGGAGGAACCTTGGCAGGAGACCTGCCTTTCTTCAAGGACATGGATCAGGACAGAGCCAGCAACATTTTTGTTTAGCACCTAGTAATTCTGATAGGAATTAAAGTTATGAAATAAATTCCCTAGTGTTGTTCAACCTCCTGTAATCAGCAGTCTTTGCCTATTCTCAGTATGTTTCTTGCATTCTTATTTCTGAGTTTCTTCCACAATTCCCTGCAAGGTTGCCTGAGTTTTGCAATGGCTATGCAAGGCTTTCATCTAGTTTGACAGCCATTTATAAACTGCTTTGATAAGCTGCCATCTCCCTTTCCTTCCTCCAAGCAGAAGCATCATCAAGGGCCCAAGTGGGTCCCCACAAATGGAAACGAGGGCTGGAGTCTGGCAGAAATGTGTAGCACTGGTGGGCCGAGTCACTACAAAGGTGACCAGGCAGCCCCAGCCCTGGCCCTGACAAACAGCCACTTCCACAGCTCAGCTGGGATTTCTCCATGGATCTGAATGACACAGGCAACTAATTTCCAAGATGTTGCCACATTGAGATCATTTGTCCATAAAAAGCAAAACTGAATGAGTGGTAAGCCAAGGGCGCTCTTTATAAGCGCTGATCCCAGTGTAACTACACAGGTCACATTTCTTTAGAGCTGGTACTGAGCAGGAGTGAGTAAGGAGGAAGCCAGGAACAGTAATATTGACTTCCACCCTATTACAGGCCAGTGGTGAAGCTCTGCCAGTTATTTACAAAGTGAAGGTTTCCAAGGGCATAGCAACAGCATGCTTCCTCCTTGAAATTATTTGTATTATTGTTCCACTTTACCTTAATTTAGCATGTAATTGATTTAAATGTAAAATGAGATTTTGTTTTTCCAGACATTTCGTAAAATTTGATTTACTAGAAAAATACATTATTTCTAATTTATGGCAACCCCTTCTAAACCCTTTTTAATTACATGGATATTTGTGTTCCATTATTATCCTTCTGAGTTTGATGGCAGTATTATAATTGTACCAAGTTCTTTCCTAAAGAGAATGCTGTTTTCTTTCTCTTTTTCAGCTCACTATGCCCTGAAGATATCCTGCAGAAGTCCCTTAATGAATTTGAGTGAAGCAGTAAAAACACATTCTCTGTGACAACATTTCCAGCAAACTGCCCTCTACAACACTCTTATTTCTGTCTGGAGATGCAGAGACAAACAGATGGGGCCGTTTACAACCACCTCATGCAGACACACTACTTAGACAATCTGCCCTGTGTATGTGCCAGAGGCAAATTTAAAAATAAGAGATTAAGAAAAATATCTAATCTTCTTTCAAAGGCTCCAAGCCACGCTGTCATACTGTTGCTTAACTTTATCTCCTAGGTCATCTCACCTTTTTCGAGGCTAAACTTATTTAATTTCCACTTTAGGCATTGCATCTTGTTATACCTTTGTCTATAGAAAGAACAATCCTCTCTTCCACCCTTACTCTACAGATGCAAAATCCTACATATAAAATAATTAATAATCCATCCTCTAATATTTCTTCTATAAATTATAGGTATTAAATATGCTAACCATCACAATACAATGACCGTTTTTCTAGAACTCTAATTATTTTGGTTGAGTCACCATTCCAGAAGGTATTTGAAAGACATGTAGATGTGGCACTTAGGGACATGGTGGTTTAGTCGTGGACTTGGCAGTGTTAGGCTTATGGTTGCACTCGATGATCTTAATGGTCTTTTGCAACCTAAATGATTCTATGGTTTCAACAAATATCTATGAACTCTCTCTAGAAGTTCCATATCTTCCTTGAAGTCCTCACCAGGGCACAGTATTTCAGCAGGGGCTTACCAAAGCTGTGTTTAGTGTAAAGATCACTTACTACTTAAGACGTATATTCTGCATAATCTTTTTAGCCACAATACTTGCTATGGGATCAAAGCAGTTGCCTATGAAGAGCCCTGTATTTTTCTGAACCTGTTCCATATCACCTATAGCTTACACTGTTTTCCATAGGAGCAATTTCTCTTAACTTTGTAAGCCTTAAACTTAGCCTTCACTTATGTGTGAGGAATAGGCACCTCCAAAGGAGCCTTCATGCTACTAAACTGGGGGACCTGTCTGAGCCTTTGGTGTATCTACAATAGCATTTCATTTCAAAACATAAGTCGGGTTCTAAAGCAAGTCTGCTCACCACTCTGACTTCCCACACTAGAGATGTTTCAGCATATGCTGACTGGATTCCTTCTGGATGAAACTCAGGTAGCAGATACACTCCAGGAATGCACTGAAAGCACTTCAACCAATAATGGAGATCCAGTTCACAGGACAGACTACAGCTAGTCCAAAGTAAAAAACTCTCAAAACAGACATTGGATCCTCAGCACAAGCCATTTCACTCCTGCGATTATTATGCCACTGTTACCATAGATGCAGCTTATGGTCTTCCAGGGATTGCAAAGGGAGCTCTGGGACATAAGCTGACACAATCTACCTGACTTCAGATTTTGAAGTGGGATAAATTCCCCCCTGTTTCCCAGATGTCTTACCCTCACTTGGCTATACTGAAATGCAGCTTGTCATAATGGGGCCAATTTAACAAGTAGTTCACATTGTTATAAATCAATAACCCGCTGTCCTCTGCACTTCGTTATCTGCCAATCTTTGTTGACTCCGAATACTTGATTAGCAAAGATTTTATCCTCTAGATTCATGAGGAATTTACTGAACAGCATTAGACCTTGTTAGGAAAGACCTCACTCATTTCTCTCCATGTTCATGTCTCTCAGAACCAGCTTGTAGATCATCCATGTCTGTAATTTTAACTGCACTCGTGCAAACTTTTAAATCCACCTGCCTTCGTTTTATCAAGGCAAAAAGCCTCCTAGGAAGTCTGAGCCTTTGATGGCTTTATAAACCATCCATGCCATCTTGCCCTCCCAAGAGGCAGCAGGCATATTTGACAACACCTGTTTTTCATGAAACCAAAATAGGACAAATATGTTTGTCTTTTAACCCTTTCATCATGGAGTCCCAATGAACCATCAGAACCTTGGGAAACCACTGAAACAGAATTAATGCACTGCCAACTTACTGTTTATTAAGTACTGAAGCAATATCCCATGGACCCAGATCCTATGGTACTAGGTAGTGTACAGATTGAATGGAAGGGTCCCTGCCCAAATTGTTTAAACATCTAATACTAAAAGGTGTTAGACCTCTACAGTAATTGCTTCATGGGGTTTTACATTAGAAATGTTAATTACATACATGTATGTATTTTAAATTGCTTTTATCTTTTACTCCTTGTTCTAGTTATTCCAGCACTACAAGCAAAGGGTCTAATTCCGCTCTTATGAAAATCAGAGTGAGTTGCTCCAGGTGTAACTGCACTGACGCATTCATGGACACAATATACCATGGTACTTCTTGGGAAGGTGGAGAGAATGGGAAATTCTTACACACCATGAACAAGCAGTATTTTTCTGTTCACACTACTAGATATTTTCCTGCTTTCCTTCCAAATAATAATGTTAAGACCTTTCATAGCTCTATGACAGATTTCATATTTGATGCCAGCTACAAATGGACTAATGTATTTCCTCGTTTCCTCCCAATTTCTTCTTGAAGTCTTAATAGAGATTAACAGTATGAACTTGTGGGGAAAATCATCGCTATTTTTATATCAGAGTGGTGGGAACAGAAGTGTTTTATCTATTGTTGCCACCTCCCCAGAATACTGTGGAAGTGCTGGGAAGATGACTGGCTATTCCAAGTTTCCACTATTTCTCCACTGCCTCTTAAGCCTTGCCCTATCACACACTTGCCTACTGGAGCCATGCCAAATTGCCCAGGTGAGAGAAATACATAACCATGGAGAAGTAGCAACTTGATTTTAAAACAAATATCAAAGAATACCATAACATGGGTAAAAAATCAGAGAACGTATTGCCTCATAACGTAAGATGACTGAGGAATAAGTCTGCCCCATTACTTGCAGTGGCATCTTCCAATCTCTCCAACAAGACTTAGTGGAATTCCTTCAGAGTGCACACAGGTTTGCAACCCAAGAGCTAAACGAACACTCTCACCTTTAGCCAAGTGCAATTTTATTAAACTCTTGCATAAGTGATTGCAGCAAGACAGCAGAATTCATTTTTATTACCTGAATTGTCTGGTAAACCGAAGGATCAAAGCCTTTCACAGTCACCTCTCGGAAAACTCTTGGCTCCAGTTCATCTTTGGTCAGATCACAGTGATATATAATACCTAAAACACAGCGCAAGTTTGTCAGCTTAGTGTATGCCCATCATTAAAAGGATGCTGGTTTAGGCACTGCGATGGTATTGAATGGCAAAGGTAACTCAGCAGGGTGAAAAACAGTAGCTCCAGACACATTATTTCAATTAATATACACTTTAACATATACATATATGCTTTTCATCTAGTAAGGGTGCAAACGGTTTCCGTACAGAAAGAATAATTCTCACTGAATACAAAGCCAGGTATCCAAAGTGGGTTAAGCAAAATGGAAAAAAGATTTTTTTTCATCAAGTTACATAGCACTTATTGAGAATGATAATGTTGGAAGAAAGAAGTATGAAGTAAATTTTAAAACCTCTCCTCTAGAATCACCAGACTGAGAATAAGTATATCAAGAATTTAACTCAGCTCGACATTTGTCTCTTTATGATAAAATATTTTGAGATTAGAATTCAAACAGACCCGCAGAGAACAGAAAGAGCTGAGCATCCACTTGAAATTGTGGCAGACTAGCATAGGTTACCTATGTAACTGAACAGAATTTGGTCTTGTATCATTTATTTTACATTCTGATCCTGCAGGTTTGAAGGCAACTTCACTTGCTTGAGTTGCACCTACGATTTCCAAAAGATTGCGCACATGAGAAAATTTAAGTCTATAAGCAGTATAAAGCTTCTAGGTTGCAGCAGAGGCAGAATCACAGAGACTGCAGAAATCTAAACATTACATAGATGTGTAATTGGCCAAGAAGAATGTTGTATTTAGACTATAAATCACATTCCCTGTCATTTAACCTCAATTAAATTAGAGCATGTCCCATACAGTGTGACTATCATTTGTTTGCACATGGGTTAACGCTCTACGAAATCCTAAAATTCACGGATATACTACAGATACATATGATACAAAAAAATAACATTAGTGTTAATTATTCTTTGTTCTTCTGCTTTACAACAAGCTCGTCTCTGTAGAATTTTAAACGTATATCAGGGAAAATAACACTAAAAATTAAGGCAACAAGACCTCTACAGGGATCCTCAATGTAGTAAAATTCACCAAGGTGGACAAGGCTTGATTGAAATACTGCTGTATTGTGTATATTTTTGATACTTTCAGGAAACCAGAAGTAATTACTATAGAGGTTATGGCTATAAAAATTATATTGAAACATGAAATAATGAGGAAATATATCTGATACAAGGGAATTACCTCACTAAATCACTTTTAGAGACTGTGGAAAAAAAATCAAAGATACAGATTGGCAAAGGAACACAGATGAAAACCAACATTTCTAATAACTGATAAAACCTCTTTCCGCAATGGTGAATTAATAGGGGAATAAAAGTAGGACTACTCTAATCTGCTGGGAGTTTTTTTCTTCATTTGTCACAAAGTGACTAGCAAGCCTAATGCAGGATGACAGGTACAAACAAGCATTAAAGCAGCATTTCCCTTAAAGATTAGGATCCAGAAAGTGATACGAAAGCACAAAGGAAAGCACACCAGGTGGTCACAGGCAGAACAGTCATTTGACATATATACAGCTGCCCAAGCTGGATAACGTATTGGCAAACGTTACACACCAAGCAGGCAGAATAGCTGCATATTAGGAAACCAGATGATGAAGCATAAGCACAGTCATAAACTGCATTTCAGGAGTCCATCAACCTAATATTACAGTAACATGTAATTGAACCCCTGGTACTGCATCTCTTGTTCTGTTACAGTTTTAGTAGCATGGCAGTTAATATCCAAAACCAGTGATTTAGGGACTTGTGCTCTTTTGCTGGGTGCTAAATAAATGCAGAACACTAGGGTGCTCACTTATGTGTCTGCCTGGAGTGGACAGCAGGAATAACCATATTTTTCAGGGAAGAGCAAAAATCATTTTTATGGTGTCTGCATCTATGGTTTTAGAAGTGCTTTATTCATTATTTCATATATATGTTTACTATCACTTATGTTGTAGGTATGAAATACTAGTATGTTAATTTGTTTCTCATTTGAAAAAATATAGTGCAACTTAATACAGGGCAAATTATATTGATTTCTAATAGTAAAGTAGGAAGATCTAGGTTAACCAAAGACCGTGCTTTTTACTGACAGTGTGAATAGAGGTTGCATGCAAATTAAAAAATATCCATACACCTACCTAAAAATTACCTGTCTCATCTGGTTTCCTTACCCTTTCCATATTCCCATACATTTTACCTCCATTCTTTCACTTCCTCTTTCTTCTAGATTCCTGGTCGCTCTGCCCCAGTTAACAGAGCTACACTATGGTGAATCCTCTGTAGATGTTAAGCACATGTATGAAAAGGAGAAAAAAAATCTGCCCAAGCAACTGGCAGGCAGTGAAAGCAGCCGCTGTTGGCTGGCTGACAAAGCAGGGGCTAAAACAGATCTCAGGGCTCTTCCCCTCCACCTGGTTAGCAGCTGCAGAGGCTGTATTGGCTCAGCTGAGATGAACAGTGCAGGCTTATAGGACTGGCAACTGCTGGCCCAAGAGGTGGGATGTGAGCAAGTGAATTATCTGAATCATCAAGGTGGGATGAAGCTAGAGGTAAAGCAAGAGTGTCCTCAAGCTCCTCCCCAAATGTGATGGCTGCAATGATCTGGATGTTGCTTAAAAAGTTTGTTTAAAAAAGAAACTGGAAACAGAATCTATCTTATTTCTGGTTATGTAAACAGTAAGATAATACTAGGAAATTCATCATATTTCTTATCTGCTAAGTTTAAAATGCAATTTTGATAATTCTACACAAACAGCAAACCTATCAAAACTGTTACACGGCCATTTTGCAATGTGGCTGTGCTGTAACTGAAACAGATCAAAAATATGTCAGATGCCGTAAGAACATTTCTGATCATTTTATGATTCATGATCACTCACAACCTTGGAAGAAGATAAAGATTCTGAAGCCTATCTCCCCTCTCCTTATTTGAATCCTGTCCTGCATTAGCTATTCAATGTGAGAAGAGGAGGAAAGGAGGAGGAAAAGAGAAAAAGGAGCAAATAAATTTTCTTGTCATACACTAGCTTGAAAATTGTGTAGAAACTGCCTTTCTATTGAAAATCCTGGAATACTTATTGGTGTGCTACACACCTATTAATGATTTGGACAGCTCTGGATGTGCTGGATTGTACAAAGAGGATTCCTACAGCAATCCAACAACACCAAGTGTTGTAAGGACAGATAGTAAGGATGCTCTAATGAAGCTATGCATAAATGAATCACAAAGCTATCAGAGAAAGAATTTTTATGACTTTTATTAATGTTAAAAGTTGTGATGAAAAATCACATTAAATACAACAGAGTTTGTAAACTTCTATTTTGCTGTATGGAGCAAGAGCTGTGAGAATGCTACAACTTAACCTCTGGCACAAGCCAGTCTTGAGTAATTTCTCAAATATGAGTAGGCATATTATTCAGGCTTCATGGATCAAGGACTTCGAAGTGTACAACCACTACTTACTACATGGGGTGAAAGCAGTTTTATCTCCATCTTAGACATATGTAATAAGTACTAAACAACCGGCAATGAGAAGGATATTGTTACCAGGAAAATAAACAATAACTAAGGGAAAAAGCAATCTTACCTGGAGATAAAAAGGAAGTAAACTGATAGAATATTTCGGTGTCCTTCTTTTGGCCACTATATCCCACAATACTGCCAACCTCTAGGGGGAAAGTCTTAAGATGTGCACCAGTAGCTAGATCATGAAGTTGCAGGATATTCTTCACGTCATGCAGATAGCACAAAACCAGGAAGTTGGACCTCACACAAGCAACCCATTCTGCAGTGTGGAAAAGAAAAACAAAGCCACAGAAAATACAGTTAAAAAAATTGTAAGAAAGAAAACAATCAGACATAATCTGATTCTAAAATTCTTTAGCGTACCTAAATACATGCACCAAAATTTGACATGCTTTGAATTTAACCCTTAAATCTTTAAAAGTCACCTGCCTTCTGAAACAAAAAAAATGAACCCAAAAGTAAAGGCTGACATTCTTTGGAAATGCACTAACCATGCCACTTGAAGCTAATTTATGCAGACACAGGATTAAAGAATCACTTACCCAAGATGCTTATGCATTTGGGGTGCTTATAGATCAACACTGCTCTTAAACATCACATATTTCAACACAAAACCAAAACCATAGATCTTTGCCAGCAAAACTTACGGAAATACATTAAAATCTAAACAATTGTTATGATTCAGACTCAAGCTAAACTAATAGGAACAAAAAGACTGTTCATCTTGTTTTTATTGCTTAAGTGTTCAGGAGGCTATTCTCGTAAGCAAGCTCTACGAGCTGGAAGAAAAGGGCTGTTCTGAGGTGATATCCTCAACACACCATTTTCAGAAAAACCATGTTTATTCAAGAAGCTAGTGTTGTTAAACAGCATTCCTGAGGCTCTAAGATAGTAGGAACAGGACACAGCACAGTGAACTCAATCTGGCAAAAGGACCCCTGAACAAAGTGCTCTGCAGAGGTTCATTTCCTTTACGCCTCTCCCAACAGTCCTGGGCCCCTGTGGAGCTGCCCACCTCGGCTGTGCAGCTGTGCAGGAACGAGAGTTTCTGCTTCACAAAACCTTTCACATTCTCAGTTTGTTCCTCAGAAGAATTAAAGAAAAAAACACCAGAGATATGTGAACTTTTTCATGGAATGCTGATGTTTTTAATCAGACTTTGGAAAATCCAAATCGATTTAAAAAAAAATTGTCTGGGCTGGTAATTTCTACAAAAATCCCTGAAGTTCTACTTACCATCTCACTTAAATCCCCATCTTTATATCCTGTGAAGTGTAGAAACTCTTCAGGGCTCCAATTTACCCAGAATATATCACATAACATATTCTCTCCTGTGCCACTGCCTTTAGATCTTTAGGGACAAATCTATTTACTCATGCAGACAGGAAAAAGATTGAAACCTCTTCAACTCTCTTAGTATTCCTGTCATTTAAGAAATGGGTTACCCTACTTCACAACAAAAGTATTTCAACTTCTTCTCATTAATTCACAATCAAATAGAAACTAGACAAAATACAAACAAGGTTAAAAGTCAAGAAAAAATATCTGGAAGGAGTGAATGAAGGATATTCTTTTTGCTTGTGAGACTAGGTGAGGTGGTGATTCTTGCCCTCTTCCAACTATGTATGTGCAACTTCTCCCCTGACAAGTCAGACTGGAAACCTAAATCATGGGCAAGGTACCAGCATTAGACAATGCCCTCTCTTTTCTGCTGGAAGCAAAAAACCAAAAAGATGGACTCAAAGAAACAAGAAAAATCAGGTAGGACTGACTGGGACACGCTGTAATGTAGCACTGTGAGATGGGGAGTTTAAAATACCAACATCAGAGGAAAAAATACATAAAACAAAAGAGAAGTAAGGGAAAATTGACTGAATTTCTGTTTTACGCTATTATACATTGTTCACATTTTAACAGTTCTTTCCAGTTTCCCCAACGTCCTATAAAACCAAATAATTTGAATTCAAAGAGTTGTACTGAAGACAATCTTACAAATACATCTCTGCACATTCAGGTAACAAGCTCTTTCTGAATTGAAGGTCAAAACTCATTATTCTGTAACACTTGGTTTCTTTAACAGTCCCTGCTTCCATATACAGTTCAGGTCTGTCACGACCCCCTAGAGCTCAAAGATCTTCAAATCCTATAGTATAGTATAACACTAATTGAAATTTCAAGCATGAAGCCATGACCTGAAATAATAAGATACAGAACAACATAACACTGTTTATAAATTAGCAATTGATGTGTAATTTTAGCTCTGGAATGACTTAAATTTCTTAAGTGAGGCTGGAGAACAGAATAAACTTTGTAAGTTTAATTGTTGTATGCAATTACATATTTTGAAATATAGAATCATTCTTGTCTGTATGAACAAGGAGAATATGCAGTCATTTAAAATATTTATTACATTGTCATTGCACAAACCTGCCAACAACATTCACATGCATAACTGGTTTATTAACACAAAATATGAATTTAAAAAATAGCACCCCTACAGTAACATGCCATTTTTCCCTGCAGAATTAGCTGGTCTGCAATAAGTATGAGATCCCATGAACTCCACCTGGTATTCTCAGTAGCATCTGTAAGTAAAATGTCCAGTTTTACTCTAGAAATTTCCTGATGCTTAAAGTTTCACAAAATGGATTATAGACATACTCAGATTAACTTCAAATGTATATAATATGTAGTTTTGCTTCAGCAAAAATACTACTTAAGCAATCTTTATTTTAAAATTAAATTGTCATGACCCTTGATTCCTCACTAATCATTTGATGAAGCATTGCAGTTTAATGGATGCTTTCATTAACAGTCAAGGTACATTACTGCTTCAACTTACATATTATGAAGAGATATTACTCTTTCATTAAAAAGATTCAATTGCCCAGGGGTAAGGCTGCTGGCTTACATGAGAAGTCCTGCTACTGAAGAACTTGCCTAGGAAGCAGCAATATTAACTCTCCATCATCCCTTTGGTTTACAAATTAGATGCTCTGTGCAAGGTGAAGATAACAGATGAGAAGACAACATAAAATGTTTTTAAAACATTCCATGAGATTTAGGAACACAACTTCTGTGCATAATACCTGTATTATAACTGGGGTTGGTGCATTGCTAACTGCCTCCAAAACCTGGAGTAATGGAAACTCGAAGAAATGCAAAAATCAAAACAGAGCAAAACACTGAAGCAAAGAAAGAGCAGAAGAAAAAAAGACACTGAGAACCAACACCTACATGCATAGCCAGCTAAAACAACGCTGAACTATTAGCAAGAGCTACTTTTTGACTGCAACCTATAAGCCGAGTCTCCCATTGTTACTCACATTCTCAGCACTGAGAACTGCAGATACTGTTGAGTTTGTTGCATTAGCAGCCAGCCTCCTTGGTTTTGTTCATGCTTTGCAGAATGCATCCTGCATGCCTCTCTACTTCCTGGAAGCTTTAAAGATTGTGCCCTTGCAAACTTCACATGTCTAAAAGCTAACCCTGAACACCATTGCTGTAGGCTCCCTTTATAGACAATGGGCAGAAATAAGCACCTTTAGAATGCAGTTCACCCAATTATTTTGGAAAACCTGTTCTGGGATACTGTGAATTGCTTGCTTACTGAGCAAAGTGGTTTTTTAAAATGCTAACCATCTGAGATCTCTCCAATGTATAGGGCCAGTTTATTTTCAGTTAATACCGATGAACAGAACATTTATTCTCAGTTATACCTAAATTTATCAATTTTTCTCCAGCACACTTACAATCCACCTACTTAAAATACTCATCAGGCAAAGTATTTGAGTTAACATTAAACACGTAGAGGTTGCCTTTTCCCACCCTGAGCCTCTTAGCTCAGGCATCACAGAGAGATGGACACACTTGTATGTACTGAAAGCAGGTGTGAAGAATTATCCTTGGTACTGCCCATTTCTCTCTGAAGATGACAATGACCACCTTGATGACTACAATAGGCTACACACAATTCTTCAATAGCTAAATTCGGGATAGAGGAATTATACTTCTTAACAAGGCCTAGAAAACTGGGTTCAACCATCTGTAGGAGAAACGGTCTGCTTCAACCTTTTAGAAATTCTTATACTGCTACTTTCCAAAAACTCTTTCATTTTGACAGCTTCATTAGTAGCAAAGGCATGCCACTAACTTGGCCCTTGCAACATTGCTATGAACAACTTTTGAAAAGTTTCAGGAAAAAAAAGGTTGAATCCTCACACCAAACATCTGTGCCGCTAACCTTAATTACTTACAGCAGTTCTGACCTTTCATTTCTGCAGCAGTAGCTACAGCATGTTAAGTGTCCAACTGTTCAAACATGCTTTGACAGATGCAGGCTGAAATGTTGATGGAGAAGAACATGCTAAGCTAGAAGAGCTAGGCTGCTGTAAGTCTTCAGCAGAAACTGCTGAGTTAATTGCTGTACAATGTGCTTCTGCATCCACTCAAAGAATGAATATATTTTAATGGAATGTCAAAGCTTTAGCTGGCAAATAGACCTGGAAGGTCATTTTGCTTTCTCTGGTCATCACAGACTATGACCATAAACTTCACTGTCTCTGCAGATTAACAGGTATCCATGCTGATCTCAATTAAAACGACCCATAACCACCACTCAAGGCTACTTATGGGTAGACTTGCAAGCAAAGCATGAGCGATTTACAGAATAAACCATGAATCATTCTGAAACATGTGAGTAGATGTTGATGACCCCTCACAACACTTGAAAAGGCATATGTCTTCCCTCTGAGACACCACCCTCAGTAACAGCCTTCCATGTTTAAGTTAATGGAAAAGCTCCAACCAATTTCAACAAGACAAGGATTTTATACACCACATCCTCTCAGTATGAGACACACAAATAAGAGACGGTGGGGCGGGGGAGCAAAGCTCTTCTGAAGCTGCAAACATCAGGAGCAACACTTCCTTAAGTAACCTACATGCTTTAGTCATCTGTGACTGACGCAGATTTTCCATGGCAAACAGAGCCACAAAAGCCCTACCAGGGGGGCAGAATAAAACTTTCAGTCAGGGACAGGCATGTGGACCACATCCTTTCCCCATGTCCCCAGTGACTGGGGGACTGTACCTGGCTTGGCCAGATCTCAGGGGGTGCTTTTTGTTGCTGGGAAACACTGGAGCTAAGCCACATCCCAAAGTTGTGTTTGTTTTGGTTTTTTTTTAATACATTTCACAGTAGAAGCTTATCAATCTGGTAATTTGCGTTGCAGCCAATTTCCTCCTCTCTGCCACACTTCTGCGCTAGCCATCTCCGCTGGGTGCTTCCTCTGGGCTCTACACAGAAGGTCACACCACTGCTCCTCAGAACAACCACACAATCCTTCACATACCCACTTTGCAAGCAAAACTCCCAAGTGTGTAAAGCTATGGGTACTCTGAAAAGACACCACAGGGTAATGGAAAGCACAAGCTTCCCAATGACCAAGATGAACATGAGGGATTGCTCACACCCATGCACATCCTTGTCATTTAGGATCGACAGTTTTGTGGTATGCATTGCAGACCTTCCCTTCTGGTTTCACGACAGTGCCAAGAAGATAACTCCATTTATCTTGCAATGCATTTGATGATTCTGGGTCGTTGCTCAGTATATTGCCTCCACGCTGTATTTTCTACTGTAAGCTACAGTCAAAAGAATGAAACAAAATCTGAAAGAATGCCTGGGACTTTTTTTTTTTTTTTACTTAATGCTGTACTTCAGGTGTGGATAGGACAGTGACCCAAAATCTGTATTTAAAGTTTAAATATGTAAAAATGCAGCTAGAAATCTTTGTCACACTGTTGGAGCATAACAACATTTTAGTTGCAGTAACTCCCCTCCTAAAACTCTTAAGCATTTATGACTTAGCGAGCAGGTTAAAGGTATGAAGAAAAATACTGTTTTTCACTTGGGAGTGCACATTCTAGCTGAGGGAAGCATTTTACATGCACTGAGTTTAGGTGTGGAGATGTGTACAAGGTACAGGAGCATTGCTAACTTTGGCCCTGCTTGTTAAATGGCCCGCTGAGATTCAAGGAATTGTTCAAGATCACTCGCTTCATCTATGACACATTCAGGAACACATGTTATTTCTCAGCTCTCCTTAACTCAGGAGACCTATTCTGTTTTTCTTTTCATTGTCACAACTACAGGGCTGGATATAACTGTTACTCTCAAGTTGCCCATCTCCACCAGTACTGGGCACTTCTGGGTGGGGAGTGTCACAGTTCTCAGAATTAAATATTTCACCTTCTAAAGACAGCAGATTCATCCTATGCCTTAGAACTAGGGTCACAGTCTCTGTAATGATCAGTCCACATTTATGGTTTCATAGCTGCCTTTTAATTAATTCAGCACACCCACTTGTAGCTACGTGGTCATTTAAACTACTCTTTCAATGTTAGATGTAAATCTCCCCTCTGGTTCTATTTTAGACTCCTTGAAAATTAAAAGTAACACTTTATAAACAAACTCCAAAGGGAAGGGAAATGAGTCTCATCACACCCCAATATGTTCTGAGGCCCCCCTGAAATTTCATTTAAAAATAGCTGTCATTTATTTCTTCCCCTCAGCTCACAGAGTAGAGATCTAAATTTACCTCAACTCTGTGTGAAATCCCTGCTGAGAGTTGTAAAATGAGGTGTGCGTACAACCTCATTGCAGGAATATGGCTGTTTTTTTCCCTCCTGATTTCCCCAATTAGCTCATTTATAAGCAGTTCTGAAAACAAAAAGGTCAAAACCAATAAAAAAGTCTATCTTTAAGAATATGTTGGAGAAACCAAATGACATTCACACTGCCTTGTAGGCATATATGTATTTCTTGGTTAGATTATATTAGCTATGACATCTTCCCTAAGAATGCATTATGATGCTTCATGGAATTTCTCTTTTTGCCATTGATGGACACTGGCAGAGCTTCATAATTCTTAATCCTGAATTTATTATTCATAAATAAATCCATTTCTGTGTGTGCACGGAGCAGCTTTTATAAAACTGAATCTAAGTTAATACACAGAAATGAAGGAAGCTATGGCCACCAGGCAGATCACACCAGAGTAGGAGACTCTTGAGCTAAATATCTATATATTCCAGTAAAAAACACTTGTGACCTAGAGCATCACTAACTATAATGTTTATAAAGAAATTCTAATACAGCTAACTACATCTGAGTAAAGAGTCATTACCACACATATGTAAAACTGGACAAGCAGCAATACTCATTCACCCTTTGAATCCCTGCTGTCCTAGCTTTTGCAGAATGTGTTTCATTACATTGTGATCTCTGGATTACTCAAAATCAAATTCACTTGACTGCAAGGTTTTCAAGACAATGAATTATTAGCCGCCTTATCCTATAATTATGCCTTTCTAAACCAAATCTTGGAATAATTAAAACAACATTACATAGAGACTAGCTTGCTTGCTCACTTAACTGAATGAGTGGTGTTTTTGTTTATTCAAGGCCACAACTTCCTGAACAGGATAAAACTCCCTTATCTTGGTGCTGAGGATACAACACTAATTTGCAAGTGTCTGCCACAAAGAAGTAACTGAACAATTCAAACTTACTTTACTGTAGTGCTAAGGTCTACTTATAACTCATCTTCGTATGGAGACACTTCCATTTGTTAGTTTAATCAATTCCCTTACATACCACTCCAAAAAGTTAGAGAGACAAGTGGCCATATGATTGCCTACTCTGACTTCACATTCAAATACAGTAGAAGCTTAACGACACACAACAGACTCCTGAAAGTCATTCTGATGGTTTTATACAACAGATAATGTTTATCTTCAAGTGTTTAAGAGCTGAATGCCTGTTGTGTTTACAATCTGAAGGCCAATGCCCACAAACCCATTTATCTGAACTTTGTTTTCCAAATGCAGTTCTTGTTATGTTTATATAGTCAAGGCTGTCATGTATAATCCATTAGTGTTGCATGCATTGATTTTATTTTTTGCACATGTAGAATGAAAACAAAATGGAGTTGAGGTAAATACTGCAGTGTAGTGAAGAGCCGATGTGTCCTTTGTCTTAGAAGAAATATATAGTCAGTGCTTATACAGCTGCTGGTCAAAGCTCCTTTGGCTGCCTAGACCACGTCTCAGGTAAATTCACATGATAAACACATTTCATGTCAACCCCATATTTCTGTCCCCCTCTGTCTGGACACTTGCCATCTCTAAGTCAATTCTTCAACTTGGTCCCACTTTATAAACTGCTGTTCTTTGCAACTAAAGCACGGCTTCACAAACTGTCAGCAAATTCAAACGCAGTCAGAAATCAGACTTGGAAGCAATTTTTCACTTACACCTATTATTTATTCTCTGCTTAGGACTTGAATCATAGAATGGTTTGGATTGGAAGGGACCTTTGAAGGTCATCTAGTCCAACCCTCCTGCAAGGAGCAGGGACAAGTAAAGGTCAGATAAATCGTAGTTATATTTTGCACTGTATGGAGAACTGGCTACATAAATGTACACAAAACATCTATCAAAAACAGCTCAGAGGAGTTTCTTCTGTATTATCTGAAACTAATTCTAAGTTTTAATGGAATTTTCCCCAAAACGACAGGATTGAATACACCTTTATTTTAATTATATCAAATCCAAAGATTTATGTTTTGAACTTGCTTTTATACTTAGAGAATTCCATGCCCTTCAACTTTCCTGAGGCCTTTTTTCAAGTATTGTCTATTCCTCTTAACCCAGCAACAACAGAAAATCCTGCCCCAAACTCCAACCAACTCTGTTCATAGTGTGCTGCACTACTGCCAGGCTTGCTCTTTCTCTTCTTTCTGCTTACAAAGGCCCTTTTGCTGTCATCCCTGGCTGTCTAGTAAACGTTTACTACACTGACATGAAGCAGGAAAATACTTTCCCTTACTTTCTGCAAACACAGAGCTAAAACAAGGACAGATGAAGCAACTTCACTATGGCCACACAGGATGAGAGAGAAAGAGGTGGGGGGGGAGCTGGATCTCCCGAGTATCAACAAGTCTTTTAATCACAAATCCTAAACAAAATTTAAACACTGGAAAAGGTAAGAAAGTCATACAAGATCATTCAATAGACTAATTACTGAATTAAAAGCAGAATAGAAAGCCTTTTACTTGACATTAACTCTTACCTAGAACATCTCTTTCATGTTCAGGGACAAGAACTTTCCATTTGGATTCCTCTGGGTCACTGAAGTCAATGTTGATTAACCGGTAATTTGGAGAATGGCGGTTTGTCTTGAAAGTGAACACTGTTCCTTCATTGGTGACATACTCATACTCGGCCTCAAAGTTATCTATCAGCTTCACCCACTGAAGAATTCCTGCAAGATCAAACATACAATGTAAATTCATCTCCTGAAACAAAACCTCTTAACACCTGAGGGCAAGGTCTTCCTGAGAATTGCTGTAGGCTCCTTCCTGAACAACAGGACTGACCGGAAGAGGTACAGCTATGGAAAGGGCCAGATATACACTAAGAACTTACAAAGAATTCTCCAGATTAATAGGCTGCAGTAGAAAAAAAGCCAGTTCATAGACATGTTAGCATACTGGTTCTGAGAAATTTCTATCAAAATATATGCAGAATAATGACAAAACTATGTCTAGCATTTCACCAGCTTTCTTAAGGGGCTGCTAGAAAACTCAGATGTTTGCTACAGAGGTGCTTCTACCATGCTGACTGCCAAGGAGCCAACGCTGCTGAGCACATCAGGTTCCTGCCAACAGAGCTCACAAGCCCCCACTTCTACAGACTTCTTGAAACAGGGAGTCGCAGCTGAGTCAAAAGTCTCTGCACTAAGCTTTCAAGCTCAATTTTATTTTTAATAGCCTTTTAAAAACTACTATTTAATTATAAAATACTATGCTTTTTCTTTTTGCAACAAAAGTTACTTTTTCTTAAAGTGGAAAGTTTTCTGGGTTTTTAAGGAGGACGGAACTTCCCACATAATAGAAATTATGTTATTTGAATGAGTACAATAAACTTCAATATCAGGAATTTCCCTGTAAATTGAGAAACAACATTCCTGAAGTGCTGTTCTGCAGAAGCTTGTCACCACTAAAGGACAACCGTGGATGGTTAACTAAAATGTTAACTTCTGGGTTTGTGAAGAATGAAATTGCCTTTTCCCTATCAACCTTCTGAAGTATCACACTCACTAGCAGGAGTGTACTCCTCAATCATGAAATGCCTCAGTTTACTTACTCTGTACCACAGCTTTAGTATTGACTCAACCTGGAGTTGAGACTGAAAGACTCCACTGCTTTTTTAATTTACATTTTACTGTTTTGCAATCAGTTTAGAGGCTAGTAGAATGAAAAAGCAGAAAAGCTAGAGCAGATACGTAATATGCTTATTATGTATACAAGCCAACCTATCAACCAAATTTACTATTATAAGCATCATACATTAGCTATGCTGAAAAATCAGAATCCTTATTGATATGTGAAATTAAAGCTTTTATATCTTAAAATAACATTTGGCACACCCTCTGCCTCTTTCCTAAAACTAAAGGTTGGGTCTTTGCTATAAACAAATAAACTGTGCATTAATCTGTTCATGAAACTCTAACATAATGTTTGCATCAATAAAACAGCTCATCAGCTTATTTTGTAATATTAAAAGCTGAGCAGAATAATGGAAGTAGATCTTAGCTGAGCTGTAATTACTGTAAGTTTAAAAAAAGAAAAAATAATTGAGGAAGCAGTGAGATGGCTATGATCATTTTAAACCCATTAAATGCAGTAAGAGAGTATAGCCAGGCCTAGTACATTCATAAAGCTCATATCTCTTAATTGCCATTTTGGTTTAAGGAAAATTTCCCTGTCTCTTCATGCAAAGTGATAGATTAGCCAATTAAATTCTACTTTTCATACTGCTGTAATACAAACTTTCCAGACAATCCAGTCAACTTAGTATCCTGTCTCTGAGTGAACCAACTGCATGTTAAATCTTGATTTTCACTGAGGTCCAAAGTTTTGTCCTTCTCAAGAGATTTCATGTTGAAGAAAAATCCTGCTAAGTCCCTCCAGTTGCTCAGAGTTTTACAGAGAAAACCTGCTTTGATGGTCAGTAAAGCAAAGAAAATCCAACCTACAGTGAACTCTAATATACACCAGTGAAACTGGTTTAAGATCTCAAGTCACATGAACAAGCATTTCAGTAAATAAAAACTTAACTGCAATATAACACCATAACTATAGTGGAACATTTGTTTTTTAGTGTGTGAGAGAATTAAACCATCCCGCTGAAGAACAGCAACACTTCATAAAAAGGAGTCCCCAGGCTGTTGAAAAAACACCACTTTTTAAAATAACTGTAGTCTCCATGACTGCAACAGAACTTGGATTCTGTGAAGAGAAAGGACAATAATATGACATTAGGGATTTACATTGCTGCCTTGCAACTCATTCATCCACTCCCAAATGAACAGCAAGTAGAACAGTGAGAGGGTTGATATTCTTCAGGGATACACTAAATTATTATTACAAAATCAAGAGCATTTGTCTTGTTACAGTGGATGTTATACAGTCCTTAAATGACAAATATTGCAGATCACAGATGAATTACCTCTAAACCATTGTTTCACTGAAGTGGTTAAATACACTAATATCTAATCTAAGTTAAGAGGTGGTAACAAGGCAATTACAGGCAGCTGAAAGAGACCATTACATGAGGTATGTTGCTACTGTATAGAGTATGTGCTGCAGTTTTTCAGTGAGAGGAAGAAATCCTTTGCAATGAGAGATATATCAGACATAAGAGGATACATCTTTAAGGCTGGTTGCAGCTGATCCAGTTGTGGCCTGTGACTGAAAAGGATGTTCTAGCATTGCCTTAGATCACAATGCTTAGCCCTCTCCTTTGGGCTAGGAATAACAACTTGGTGACCAGCCCAGCCAGTTCACTGGGCACTAATATGGCTGAAAACTGACTGGAAGGGGAGCCATTTATCCCCAGGTCATACCAGTGGCAGCACAAGGAAGGGGCAGGCCCATGCAGCTTACTAGAATGGCACTACCCCCCACCAAGCACTCTAGCCTTGCTGCGAAGTTGAACTATCTAATCATTGCCATAGAGACGTTTATCCTTCATCACATCCAAGCCTGCTGCTTCTGTTTTGCTCATCTGCCCCAGTAGTGAGCTGGTTCGATGAGTTAAATGACTAAAAAAATTGTGCCACAAAAAGTTTTCTCTTTTGCTGCCTGAACCAGCGCGCTGCTTGGGCAGAGGAGTGCCACTACATATGAGGCAGCCAGGATGCACAAGGCAGCGGCAGACAGAGATGCTGAAAAGGAGCAACAACATTTTTCATTAGCAATGAGCCATAAGATAAGCTTGACTGCAGCAAAACTGCTGCCCCTCCCATTTCTCCCTCTTCCTCCAGCAGTGTGTCTCCACCTTCATGCTTGGTTTGGCATTTGCCTGAGTGAATAGTCCAGCTGATTAAATTAGCTAACCTAGAAGAAAACGTATCTCTCTCTCTTACAGGTTTTGTCCTCTGTGACAGATTAGAAAGTGCAATCACCTAACCACAGGGTCAGATGGGTGAAGATGCTGACTGACTCAACAAGAGGGGATAGTGTTAGGTAAGCTAGGAGCATGAGAAGATAGATGGGACATATCTCCTTTCCACGGCAGCAATGGGTTAGTCTGGCTCTGCTTGTCTCATAAAACTGCTCCCTTCAGTACCCAAAAGGCCCAGGGGAACGGACAAGGCAGATTTTTATTAAACACAGCACATTACACCAGGAGGACAGTTTGCTTGAGAACCCAATTTGAAGTGTACAGCACACCTCGTCAAGGATTCTGTCTTTCTGTAAGCATCACAAATACACCTACAAGTCTGCCTAGATAGAGAGAGACAGATATGCATTTCCAATTCAAACTCCGTGCAAGTAGACTAAGCAGAACTCTTCTTTTTCTTCATGTCTGTCTTTTGTTTACAAGTGTGACTACTGAGTACTACGAAATGTATTTGCATGCAGCTTCCCCTTGGCCTGAATTTAGGATGGATAATTCTGCAGTAATTGGTTAAACATTCAAAAGCATGGTGAACTATGTACTGAGGGCCTCAAGCAGTGCTCACTTCCTTATAGCACGTTCTCTGTACATGTGGAACAGAGCACAGTCTTACAGAAGCTCAACGGGCCAGGCTGAGAGCTGTTATCTAAGCATCAGAAGAGGATGTTCCAGCGATCAGAGGTAAGGAAAAAAGTGGTTTAGCATGCAGGGCAGATATGGGAAAGTGTGCTTGATCATGGAGGACCCACATTATAACTTCTGGAAGAAGAATAAAGATACCTATGCACAATCTAGATGGGGCAACACAATGCCTTCCAAGTAACTTGTTGCAACACTAAGTCACGTGCACCAGTTCCCAAGGGACCTCAGAAAGTCAGTGAAGGTATTAAGTAATATAGAGCCATAGTCAAAAAAGAAGATGCCTTACTTAAGTGTATATAGCTAAGGAAATACAGAGATTAGCTATGTGGTTTCACTAAGACAACAGGCATCTGGAAAAGGGTCTGCAGGGGTGGATGACTGACAGTCTTCTCAGGATCTAGGCAAGATGCAGGAAACAGAGGTTCAAAATAGACCACAAGTAATGATAAAAGGACTAAAACAGTTTTCATATAAAATGACCTACGAAAATATCTTATGCCTTACATTAGAGAAAAGATGAATACACAAGAGCGTGGTAAAGTATATAAAACAATGAATGACTAGGAGCTGTCGTACCCAGAGCTGTCAGAGCAAGGAAGCTGGTCCTAGACAGGTCATAGATTACAGCCAGTTCTCCATCACATGACAGAAAACTCATGCGATCAGCACATCCATTCTCACCAAATGGCCTGAGGTACATGCACACATGTCATCACACGACTGGATGCATACTCGCTGGTTACATACCTGACCAAAAGTGAGTGTGCATGGTATCATGTGGCATGCCTGTATGTATCCAGTTAGCAAAACAGGAGAGGGGTTACAAAGTCTCAGAAACAAGGATTGGTCTGTTGGTCCCCAAACAGTTCACACAAACCAGTTACTTCTCAACTCTGAAGCACTCCAGCAAACAGGGCACCAAGGCCCATGAAAGGCCATGACCTAGAGGCAGGTGAAGGATTCTTGCTTCTCAAACCCAGAACAATGGAAAATCATAATCCTACAGAGCTGGCCCTTCTTCTGCAATGTTCACGACAAAACCAACACAGAGTGTACAGACAAATTTTTTAAACAATTTTTTTTGATCCATACAAGATCAAGAAGGAAATTATATCAGTAAGCATCACAGATTAAGCCCTCAGTCTTGTACTGGCCTCTGTACATAGCAAAATGTTCATTGGTCTGCTGAGAGCTGTGTGATGAAGCAGGTTTGTAGCTGAACAATGACAACTACAGGAGAAGGAAAAGCTAATTCGACAAACTGATTATAACAGCAAGAATGATCACAGAAAGCCTGTTACCAACCCTCTTTCAGACAAAGGATAGAGTGGCTGATAGTCACTGTTCATCACTTCACAAAATGTTCTCAATACTTCCTTCCACATTTCATGTTTTATGGAAATGCCAAACAAATCATTTGTGGCATATAACCTCTTGACTGTGCCAGCTGGAGAGACAGGGCTTAGTTATCAGCTAATGGCAGTTTTTTTGTCTGATTTGTGGAAAAAGTTTTATGGACAAGATAAACACTTTCATTTGGCTTTTCTAATGTACTCTAAGCACTCAAAACTATCAGGTAAAGATATAAGTGTTAAACTCCATCAATTTATATTCCATTCTAACTTGTCAATTATATTTTTTGTAAGACAGTTTTTCTGGAAACAGGGGAGAACACTCAGGAAGTGAATCAAGAGGTTTGGCTCATAAAGACGGGACAGTCTTTCTACCTGGAAGAGTCACGCCGAATTTCACTATGGTACATGTATTGAGCAGGTAAACTTCTACTCCAGGAAAGATAATGATTTTTCATCTTAGATTTTGCTCTGAATTGATTTTCAGGTAGGTACTAGAAGATAAGCACATGTTTATCTCTGAATCATAACTGAAATGTTAAAAAGATTTGAAAAAAACAAACCAACCAACCCAGCCAGTTATCTTCAGCCTTAACAACTGAGCCTCCAACTTACCTACAGGTACGACTTTCTAAATTGAATTAAGTCTGATAGCTGTTCATCAGTTATTTGGAATTCAGTTTGCCTTTCATCTTAACGATGATGATTTCTCAATTATTTCAATACGGCAGATTTTTTAAACAGAGTGAAAACACAAATCACAAAAAATGCCTTTAAATCTAGTCTGCTCACAGAAAAGCCTTAAAAACAGTGTAATTATGGTTTTGGGATTCCATACCACGCAAAACTAACTTCAGAGCATATGGGTTTTACGTATGTGTTACACTGGAATTATAACACATCCACCTCCTAAACTTGAATGATTCTATGCATTCAGTACTACCAGCATGGGAGACAGAAGAGAGAGAAACATGCTGGTTTAGTTCAATACTTTGCTACTGACAGATTAATCAACACATACATCTATACAACAGCACATCCTAGTAGGATGTAAGAGGACAGTAACTTCACAGCCTTAAAACTTTCAGTTCCAAAAAACTGGACATTGCCAAAAAGCCTTACAAAAGCAGAAGTCACATAGGTACATGCATTATTGAGCACTTTCAACTTATTTACCTACTTTCATTTCCTATGTTTTCCCCATTCATTCAAGAGTTAAAGTACACATTTTACTGAAAATTTTATAAACAGAAATTATTGTCTCTCTGTGTTAGGTCTTAAATCCTGTGAAGATTAAAAAAAAAATATCTTACTTTTAGTTAAATCATCATACTATTTCCTTCTTACCTCACAGTATTTTTAAGGTAAATTTTACAGAGTGTCTGTATCTACTCTTTGAACTCTGGATTTTTTTTCATCTTTATTTCTAGAAGGAAATCAATAGTTGAACTCCACAATTTCGGACTCAGTGGATTTTTTTTTCTTTTTTAGTCTCAGGTAAATGGATTAAAATCACTCGTTCTTTCATAATTTATGCTTTTTGTATGTTTCCAACTCAAGATAATGCTCTACTCCCCAAATTTTATTTTCATAAAGAATCATCTGCATCCTTTATAAATTCAATTTTCCAGTATTAACTACATAGCCTGTAGTACATTTAAAATGGCTTAAAATTTGTAATACATTGGTAGCCATATATTTATACCTATACATATGTGTACAGACACATATATACATGTCAAGTTTTGAACACCTTTGCTATAGCAGAGAAATATCTCTTGCCCTTGGACCGTCAATCACTGACTGAAAATTTGTTTCACTTGCTAGTGGTAACTGGCAACCTCTTTCCACCTCCACAAACCTTAATCACAGGATACATAAAGCCTTTCAGTACAGGCGAAAAAAACCCAACCAAAGTCTCATGATGCAATTTAAACTTTGTCTAGTAGTCACATCTCCTTTTAGTATTCTCCGATTTGTATTTTCTCTTTTCCTTTCTTGGATTTACCCTATAGACTCTAACAGACAATGTTTAACTACTGCATGTCACATGGCCATAACCCCCCAGAAGTACTTATTGAATATATTCTCCCTATATTTCTCATCATATCAGATGGCATCCTGTATCTCACACTGCTGGATAATTAGACACAACAGAATTCAGTATTAGGCTGCTGTCACCTTTCAGAGTACGTTAGAACAATTTGAGTTTGCTTTAGGATAGCTACAGTACACAGCCTTCAAATAGTGGTATACAGCACCTTCCTTTGTGAAATGAGAGCAGGGCAGAGGAATCATGCCTATACACTGATGCACTGTGCCCATTCCTCCAGTCTGCCTCAGTGGCTCTATCCTGAACACAAACATATCCAAGAACCTCACTGCTTAGGAGATTTCTACCAGCTACAACATCTCTAACTGAAATAGTTCCACTTCACCTGCAAACCTCAAGCCAACAGTCCTGAACCACAGGCCACTGAACCAAACCATGCCCAGAACCAGCCATGAACAAAAACCTTGAGCCAATGCACTGATGTTAATCTCTTGCTTCCTACTTCCCCCGTCCATAGCTGCATCAACTGTACATCTCCACTTGATTTGCACCTTCCAATTGCTGAAGAATTATCTTCAGAAATGCTCTGAAATTATGTGTCCGCTACCAACTTCTACGGACATTACTCCTTTTGAGACCTCTGACTTTGCTCCACCAGTAGCTTTCTTCAAAAAGAAGCAACAAACCCCAAAGAACTCACACCCCTCCCCCCCCGCACCAGCCCAACTGCAAAACATAAGAGGCTGACAGATCATGCTTATGTGTAAATGGCAAGCTATTCCTCCCTATGTTTTATTGTCTGTATTTGGTATTTAGTGAAGAATTATTTAGTCTAATGCTTAACTAATTCAGTAACATACCACACGGATACAGAGGAGTATTTTTAAGGAAAAACACATACTCTGATATTTCCAATCTCAAAAACTTTTTTTTTTTTACCTCAGACTTTCTGCACTTGTTACCATGGATACCAAAGAAAATTGAACTTATTTTTAAAAATAATATGAAAAGCTTTAACCCTACTATAAAATTTCACATAATTTGTCACCAGAGAAGATACCTATGAGGAAAGGAACCACAAGAGGTTTAGGATGACAACAGTTTACATAGTCATCATCCTTTTCTGGTGTCCCAGAATACTAACAAACAAGGTGGTAGTGTATATGCTGACAGAAGTTTATGACCTGCAAAAGTAACAATTATGTTGACAGGCAGATGAAGGTTAATCTTGTATTTTCACCACTGCTACTCATACCAGTCATCAGCTCAATTGCACAAGGTTGCACAGTTGAGGGTGCAGTCACTGTATTTTTCATATGTGTCTGAGCTTTCACGCAGAAGCACATTTTCGTTGCTGAATACTGGCTCACTAAAGCAAGTCAGATTCATCAGACTTTAATAAAACAGACTCCTCAGACTCTGAAAATCCAATAAACTCAAAGGCTTCCAAATTTCAAGTATCCTCTATGAGAGGAGATTTTGAGAACTGGGCATCTACTCCAGAGTTTGTCACAGTACTAATCCACAAGTTTTTATGTTCAACAGAAGACAGAAAATTTCATGGTACACAGTGTGCTTGAAATTGGAAAAGACTGTTTCAGTGCCCCAGTGATATGTTCCTAACGTATCCTGGGAAATGAATGGCAAAGCAGAGCCCTTCACTCAGACATCTACTTCCACATCAGAATCTAATTTCTTTTTGAATCATGCAATACTCAGCTTGCTCTCAAGCTCTCACTCTGAGCCAGGCAGCTACGCAAAAGAACTCAGGGGTTTTTTGCCTCTTTCGTCTTCACAGCCACAAATATTTTATTAAGTGTTCCACTCTGGTCTCCAAAGGCAATAGATATTTTCAAACAATTTGGATTCTCTCTGAAAGTAAGATCCCTTATACTCTTGGACCTGACTTCACTTATGAATGTCTGAGGGACTGGATACTGGAGAGGAGATACTAAGACGTCCCTGAAAGGAATGCAACTTTGTTGTGCTTGTACTGAGAGGACTCTCAGTACCACTCACCCTGCAAAGGGTGAATGATGGCTACTCAATGATCATGGAAAGTTAATGTGTTTGCAATTTAAAAAATAAATAAATGGAAGGAGGCAATATACATTCCTTTGAGTTAAAAAGTTCAGAAATGTCAAGATACATCAAGGATTAGCCCAGAAGAAAGAAATCAAGCACTTTTATGAACAGAGGTTTCTCCATCAGTTTCAAGGCTTCTATTTACTTCCATTTGGATGATCACTCAAAACACAGAATATATATCCTTTGTTTTGAGAGAGTTGTAGCTTATGTCCTCATGCAGCACAACACAGAAAAAGAAAAACAGGAACCAAGGGTGATCTCTCTCTCACACCACACTTTCTCTAATATACACAAAGAAAAGTACAAATACATAATGTAAAAAATAACTTCATTGTGAATACTATTTATAAATGTAATGTCCAGTCAGACAGTAGCAGCATGAAGGTCTCCTTGCTCAAATTAATAGCAAGCAATGTAATTTTACTGCTAATGATTTGCCTCCAATTAAAAAAAAATTACACTGAAAGCAAAACTCCTTGGAATTGCCATTTAAGGGCAATTTTCTTAAAGTAAACACTCTATTGTTGAGGGTTCTACAGATTTTCCAAGAGTCAACTGATTTTTTTTCTCCCTATTTGTTAGGGAACTAGGATATAAAGGCCTTATTTCAATATTGATTTTTGAAAGGTTTTTTTTTTTAAAGTTACTTAAATTACAGAAAAGTCTTTCAGGAAGAATACTCTCCCTCTCACCACATTGCACTTTCTAGCTGATGTCTACTGTTTCCTCATTATCCTTTTTCGCTTGTTCATTTTCATTACAAAGGTTTTGATCCACTTTTTCAGGCTATGCAGCACATACCAACTCATCCTTTTGATGTCACTGTATATAGCACTGTTCATTGCTATTTATTTATTTAAAGAGAGCCTTATAAATTTCAAGACTGAACTAAAATACAAAAGGCCAGATAATTCTATTTTCAACATGAAGCAGACAAACATCACCTGTGTTTTACTACCTGCCCTCAAGCCACATACATGCTTTCTTCAGTGTGGGGAAAAAAAGAACCACCTTCTAAACAAAGGAAAAAAATACAAATTCTTATGGCTGATGATAACCCTGCTCTTAAATTCCTTCTTGCAACCTGTCTCTGCCAGTCTAGTACAAAGCAGTTCCAGCTGACAATGACTAAGCAACCAGCAAGCTGTGAACTTCAGGTTTTGCTCAATTTATATCGGATCTTTCCAAGGCTGTGGTTCTCAAATATTTCACACTAGCTCCTCTTCCAATATACATGTCCTGCCACCACCTCCCACCATTCAGGCACAAACTGCCAATCTCCAAGCAGTCCAGTACCCAAGCGTAAGATCCCCTACCACTGCCCTCTCTTCCCAAACTCCTTGTACCTCCAACTTTTATAAACTTGTGTTTAGCTTCAGTCAGTACAATCCCTTCCAATCCAACGACCCAGGCTGTGCTTTCCAACTAGCCATCCCTCTCAACTTTTTGCATTCTAGAAGTCACAGCAGCCTTTCACAGTTTCTATGTGCCCAGCAGTTATAACAAGAGCTACCTCTTCTGCAACCCACGCTGCCTTATATTCCCCTCTTTTTTCCCCTCTGTTCTCATGCTTCAGCTCCAACTGGAAGAGGAAAGTGGGGCTCTGCCCAGAACTCTGAATCAGTGACTCATAAATCAGCTCTATGGTGCTCACAAGAGGATCCTGATTTTTTTTATTAGGCTTCCTAGCTGCTACCATAATACAAAACAAAGAAAAAGGTCAATATTAAGAACAACTTCAAGACGACCATTAGGCCATGTCACGTTGGTTTAAGTTCATAGCCACAGCCAGTCAAAGAGCTTTCATTTATTTCTTGCTGCGCGCCAACAGATTAGTGCTAAATCCCCTCTTCCCTGCACCAAACCACACATTCAAAAGAATAAATAGTCAAGGCTGACAATCTAATTGAAAAGAAACAATTTCATTTCTCAAGGAAAAACCAAAATTATTACCAGGCACAGAAACAGTAAGAGACATGCTACAGAAAAAGCACTTTTCTTTTTTTTGTTGGTTTTGGGTGGTTTTGAGTTTGGGTTTTGGTTTTTTTTGTAAGATATATTAGCAAACCTTGTTACACACAATTGCTTGATTACTGTGTATCCAGCTGTTTGGCTAATATGAGGCATTTTTAGGTATACCAAGAAAAAGAATTAAGCAAAGCGATTACTGAGAGAAGTTTTCTTGTTTGACTAGTTCAACATACAAGCAACCTTGAGTGCTGTCTGTATTCTGGAAGACAAGTTTGATAAAATAGCTACTAAAAAAATTGTGTCTTACAATGCCAGTTACTGGGAAAATGTGTGGTTTTGTTTGTTAAAGAAATACTTAGCATTAGATCACTTTAAAATGTTTGTTTTAAGAGCCAAGGCTTGAAAATCCTACTTGCAGTTTAGCAAGACAAGTAGGGAAATCTGGAGTCTTGAATGAGGAATAACCTTCTGGACACAAACCCACAGCGCTGTCCTTCCTGACACCTCTGCTACTGAAATTTCATAAAGCAAAATTAAACTGTATTAGTTGGTTCAGTGGCTAACAAAGAGTGGTGAAATCCTGACAAGAATCCCATCATTTTAATTTTCCCTAATCTTTCTAAACCCTACCCCATAAGCAACTGAAGAGGCAAGCAGGAAGGGAAAAGTCCCCAGATCCACAGCTACTTGAAGGAGAGTATAGCAAGAGAGTTCCCCCAAAAGCTTAAAGAACAGCCCAGCTGTCTTCTCCCAGTATTTATTGTCAATTATGACCTCAGGTATCTAGTTTTGAGGAATGGAGTATTTGCAAAACACTTTGATATGAGATAATAAAAGTGTTTTTTTGTTGGGTTTGTTTTTTTTTTTTTTTCCAAAAAAAAAAGTGTATTTGGTTAAGTTAGTGGTAAACATAAAATTCCAGTTGGTAAACCTGGTCATTCTAACACAATGAGCTGTGTGCTGAAAATTAAGCCTCAAACTGGGTAACCCCAGTGTGATTCACAAGGTGCATGTAGTAGTAGGGGAGTAGGGGAAATAATATCCACCAAACCTCTTATCTTTTCAGACTAATTTAAAATTCTCAAAAAAAGTGCTATGTATTCATTGTAAGTTACTTATCACAGTGATTTTCTGTTCTGAAAAAGAGCATTCCTGGCACAAATAGCTCACAGTGACCCACTTAAAGACCTAGCAAACAACCTGAGTATTTGAAGAGGAAAATGACTCAATCTGTATACAGTGTCAAGGTTGTGAAGGGGGGAAGGGAAGCAAGAACATTTTAGCTACCCTGGGAAGCAGAAAAGATGCTCAGATGCACCCTGTAATGTCCATGGAAAGAAACAGAAACACTGCTGCGTAGCTTATCTTCCAGGGAAAACAAACTGACAGGGATTATTACAGAAGATTGCACTGCAAATTCAATTAACCTATAGCTGTTGACAAAATATCATGACTAATTGCGTATGCTAAAGGGGAAAGGGCTATCTGACACACAAAGTTTGAAGCATAGAAATAAGCAAGTCAAATCCTTTAAATTCCTTAAACATTTAGAAATAGTCTACTCCCATTTATTAGGTGTGATCTCCACTCAGAGGCAAGATCATTTTCTGCCCAAGACAGGGCAAGTTAGCTTCCACTGGTTCACAGCAACTGAAACATATGAAGAATCAATGAATGTGCAAGACACAACTGCCCTCAGTACAGCAGAACTAATAAAATGTCATGCTTTCACAGAGTCTTTAATGACATCATTATCTCCTCACTTATAATTTAAAGGGAGTACATGAAGAGAGAAGCCACAACTCATGCTGTGCAGAAAGTTAATGAAATGCATTAACTCAAGATTACTAAAGCAATAATGAAGTGGCAAATAATGGGCAAACCATATTTCATAAAAAGGTAACTTGTGAGAAAGTTAAGGCAAAGGTTCCCTCTACATCAAAGCAATTCACTTTGGATTGTTTGACACCTAGAATACTGTACTGAAATGCACAGAAATGACAGAGGTCCCAGCAGATGAATTCCACAAGGAACATGTTTTCCCCAAGTACTTAAAATGTCACTTTTTAGATTCTGATTTGATTAAAATATATATAGTATCTGCGCTAAGAAGCTCAGCCCAAGGCAAAGTACGACTGACAACATCCGCAGTCAAAGCAAAGACACAGTATGTGTCCTCCATGCTATGCCATTATGGAAGAACATCACTTCCTTGCATATTTTGTGATATCTCAGAGAGGTAGCTACCTATTGAACATGGAGTGCTTACATCCCATGTAGTTTCAGTCTTGTCCCTCTCACCTCAACACTGCCTATTTCCTAATTTCAGTAGCTGAGTAGGCAGGTTATCATGCATCCTTTTCTGTGGTCCCTGTCTCTGTTTGACTTTTATAGAATGGAAAAGTAGCTCAGGACTGCAGGTTCCATGGGGTAGCAAAGAATCTGAAAGATAAATATTGAAATATTTCAGTGTTGTTATGCCCAGATCATGTTATAGGTCTATCCAATACGGGACAAAACATGGAATTATACATTATGTTCCTTATTTGTAAGGCCCAGTACAGTAATCTTTCTTCACTAGCAAGATGACTGAAGGTGACTTCCATTTTGGAAAATAGAAGCATCATGTTCTGTGGAAAAAAAGGAAATTATTTAAAACAACAAAGACAACTAAAGGGAAGTGAGCTAAAACGTAAGCGAGGCACCTCAAAACAACATGGCATTTTGATTTAGCATCACTGCCTGCCAGACTATTAGTCAAAAAGCAAGACCAGTGGGTTAAGAAAAGATTAAAGGAGATGCAAAAAACCTCAACACCATCTGGGATTCTTCTGCTCTGGAAAGTAAGGCATTATTCCTTATAGATTTTTAGTAAAAAGGGCTGAACTTTTTATTTAATTCTGTTCTGGTTCTTGCTGATTCTTGTGGGACAATCTGGACCTTCCCTTTCAGCCTTTAAGACGGAAAAACTACAGATTTACTTATTTATTTGTATTGTCTAGATACCCAATAAAAACAGGATAGGCATGTAATATGAAGAAAGTTCACAATTTAAGGAGGCAAAAAAGGTTTTACAGCTTTGTTATTTCAATTGGATATGTTTATCCTATTGCTTTAATCTTTTCAAAACAGCCAGAAACTAACGTATTTAATTTGAAATGAAAAAGGAAATCATCTTCCTGTTATAAAACCATGCTAAATTTAAATAAAAGTAAAAAGGGAAGACTACGCTTTCCTTCCGTCTGCTGGGGAAGACATATCTGAACTCGTGTAAGTCTGTTATAGGATATATTGTGTTGCTCAATAATCCCCACAGTAGCTGACTCATCCCTGAATTCACAGTCATCTTCTGAGTTTTGTCAGGCAGATATTTGATAAGTGTTTTTCATTTCCACATATGAAACATACTGTTTCATTTTGCATTCCTGTTTCTTCTTTCTTTTCCCAAGATGGATCCCTCTTCCCTGCCCCCACCCTGTCCCTCCACTCTATCCTGCAAATTTAAGCAAAATTATTCAACCAGACACTGTGGTGTTTTGAAGGAAAAGATTTACTTTTAGGTCTTTCAGACCAACAAAATAAAACTTTCCTCTGAGTAAGCAGGTCTCTTAACACCTAGGTAAAAAAATTTTTTTTAAAAATTGTACCATGTTTCTAATATACAGTTAGAAACAAATCCCACAAATGAGCTAGTCAACCTTAGTTCTAAGAACCCTAAGTACAGCATATTTACTCTGCTGCAATGAGAAACTGCAATGTAGCTTTCTAACCTATGACTTCACAATATAAATAAATTCAGAACTATGGGAAATCAGTTTATATCAGACTTGAAATACTCCACAAGTTTATAACCCTCCCTCCTATACGCCCATTTGTGTGACGGCCTGAAGTCTGAATTAGACTAGCTCAGCTAGAACAAACAAACGTGCAAAGATGAATATAATAATGAAAAACTATATCATAATCTCTGTTCATGACAGAGAAGACAAAGTTGTATATGCTTATATGAAATCTGCCACCTCCCAGCCTCTAAGTATATCCAGTATAATATTGCCAGATTGCAGGGAATTTTCCAAATTTTTTTTTCTTAAGGCCTCCTTAAAATGAGAAAAATTATAAAAGCAATTACTATTTCTATATAAGCTGTAAAGCACACTATCAAAGGGATCCAAACTATGAATGGTTTCACGGAAACATAAATGTCTTTCACTTAATTCAAGGCCCTCAACCTAGAAACTAGAACATTATTATTCACTATGAGAAGAGTGTAACGTGTTATAGGCATGTAACGTGCCTATAAAACATCTGGGATAGGAACAGTTTATTACCCTGATCCCTTTGTAGTTAAGGGAAGCCCTACCTTTTGTTTTGCCCCATCTAGACAAGAGGAGTCAGATCTGCCTGTTCATCCTTGCAGCAACAGCCAGGATGCTACAGTAGAGCAACATACTCGGCACACTGATCATGTGAGCTTGTACAGTGGTAGATTAACTTTAAGTACATGTGCATATACTTAAGGACTATTTTGTCCCGCTGCTCTAACAGTATTTGTGTTCTGATGCATCTCAATGAAATTTAAGAGGATAAAGGAGACTCCTGTAATGAGTGAATTTTGCCTCTGTCCTTTAAAGGACAGGTCCAAACACTGGAAGTGTCATAGGATGGCAGGGATCTATTACAGAAGGGGAAAAAAAGGAGGGGTGAGAATTACTAAAAGACCATTTATAATACCAGAAAACAGTCATGCCCCTTCAATTTTGAGGTGCTTTCTATACATTGGGTCCTTCCCCTTAATTACCAGCTGTTATTTTTTCTTTCCCCATTACAAAATCATAGTCCTATCTCTGGCATATTTGATGAAAGCATTCTCTGGTCAATCATCTTCAACAATCTAGTAACCAGTTAACTGAATATCACTGTAACATGGTGTTAAAAAACAAAATAAATAAAAATACAATGGTCATCTTGTCAGCTTTCAGTTGCAAGTTCAGACTATTTGTACGTGTCTTTCCCCAGCAAGCATCTCCAAGTTGTAAAGGCATTCTGACTGAAATAATCAAAGCCCCTCCTCTTTCTAATTTAATGTTATTTCACCTCTTCTTTAAGGTCACTAAAGCGGAGTTTCACTGTCAAAGCACTCTGTCCTTAAAACATACAAGAAGCATCTATATCAGCTGTGTTAGACCTAGGCTACCTATAATATCCTAACATTTCCTCTAATTTTTCAATTTCCCTCATTCCCTCTTTGCCCATCAGTACAATTTCTGAAATAACTAATACTCACTTAAATAGTCTTGCAACTAGTTCTATTTTTTGAGATCTTCTTTCACTAACACCTGTGTCTTAATCAGGTAATTTTCTTTCTCACCTCAGCTTTGTAATTTTTTCAAATGCCAAGGGGGAGGAATGTTCCTGTTTTAATTTTTTAAAGTGGTTTTCATTTTTGTGGTCTTTCCCTTTTTCCCTCCCTTTAATTTTAGCAGCATGTGAGCTACCAGCCATGGGCACCCTTTGCAATCAGCAGAAGTCCAGACCTGTCCAGAGGGCTACTTGTATTCCACATGGACTGAATCATCCTGAGGACTCTTATTTCATACAGGCTCTTCCTGCATAATAGCTACAGAGAGAGCACAGGAACGCAGGAGCCTCAGCTCATGGTCTAAACAGGTAAATTCAGTTCATCATCTCCCCTAACACATCTAGGGTCTGGGAGTGATTCTCACTTTACCTCCAATATAGAATCTGGCAGTGACCAAATTCCTGCAGTACAGCATAATGTAAGAAAATTCATTAACCATCTCATCCACACTTTGGAACTCACAGCAGTCAATGACGCAGATGGTTATGGGACGAGTTTAATGAACATGTGAATTAGAGCAACTTAGCCATGTTATTACATACCCAACCTACATCTCAGTTAATAGCCCGTTCAACTAAATGGGCATACAAATTTAAAACCAAACAGAACTACCCGATTTGTCCACCCTATACATCCTTTAAATCATATACCACCACCTCAGCTAATACATCTTTACTATGATATTCCAGTGCATTTTCCCAGTTAGAGCAGTTAGACTTTATTTCAACTCTTGTCTACCACACTTGTCTACCACACTATGAATTGATCTATGACTTACAGTTGTTACCTCTGGGAAGTGTCAGAATAGAAAACAGGTTGTTTAAGGAGCTCTCTGAAAACCTAGCTGTGTTTATTACTTTTAATCCATGGATTGGTTCTGAAACTGTACCATCTCAGGTCACCACAATCCCCCATGATGAGAAAGCCCTGCTGAACGCAGTAACAATCTGAGTAAACAAATGCAGAGGAAGGGTGTCCCTTAAAAGTCCTCTTAAAAGACTGCAAAGCATAATCACAACCTTGGATGCAATGAAGAGACACTTAAGTGTCTGAGCACTGGAACTAATGGAGCCTGGTGTACAGATGTGTATAAAGTCGGTTGACATTTTAACTCAATTTACATTAAGATTCAACATAAGCAGGGTGTCATCTTATTATTCATCAGAGAATTCAGAGAAGAGCGCTGTTATGAATGTCACAACAGAAGGGCAAATTTCTTTGACTTTCATGTCTCAGATAATCCACAGGGGGGAGAACCTCAACTGAAAGAGTCTTAAGTCTAATAAGGGAAAAACGTCTTCTGAAGCCCTCTCCACACCTCAAGCATCTATAATATTGCTCATCTGAGTGAATCTTGAAGGTATAACAAGATCAAGCTTATGCCACAGCCCTTACTTAACAGGTTCTTGCCTCTCCCTGGCCACCTGACCTCCCATGCAGTCTTGTGAGGGTTGCACCATTGGGACTCCTACCTCTCCATCACAAGTGTTTGAATTTGGGGGCCAATGACTCAAAAAGCAAAGTGGGATTAAGCATCTTTTATTTCCATTGAAAACAGGCTGCTAGTAAGGAGCAGAAGACATCTATCCATACAGATCCATTAGAGAAACTAATGAAACAGCAGCTATTCCAGTTTATCTCATCCTGTGTTACTGCTGTACTGTTAACCAAGGGGGCAAAAGTATCCTTCCAGGCTGACCAACCTAGTAAGCAGAGCTTTAAACTAGAAAAAACAGAGGAGAAAGATTCTTCAACAAGTAAGGAAGTTGTGGATGGGGTAGGCAAGCCAAGGGCTTGGGTGATAGGAACAAAAGGGACACAGCAATCAACAAAGCAGAGCTGAAATGGAATCTGTCCAAGCATAGACATGTAAAGAGGGAAATGCCTCCAGAATGGCCTCGTGGAGAAAGCTCTCAAACCTGTACTGGGGATCAGCATGCTTGGGTGGCTGTGTGAACCACCATTACACTGATGCATACAACATGGGGAACCAATAGGAGTTAGAAGTCTGTGCTGTTTCTGGGCTAAGGATCATTGGGATCCATAGCATTGGGATCACAGAGACATGGTGGGATAGCTCACAGGACTGGAGTACTGTGATGGATGAAGGGTTTTTAGGAAGGACAGGCTGGGAAGATGAAGAGGGGAGTTGCCCTTTATGTGAAAGAGCAGCTGGAATTCATGGAGCTCTGCCTTGGGACAGGTGAGGAGCCAGCCAAGAGCTTATGGGTCAAGATTAGCAGGCAGACCAACATGGGTACTACTGTAGTGGGTTTGTGCTATAGACCTGATCAGAAAGAATAAGTAGATGATGCCTTCTTCAGACAAGTGGAAGAAGCTTCATGTTTACAGGCCCTACTCCTTATGGTGGACATTTTAACCACTGTGATATCCACTGGAAGGGATTCAGCAGGGCTCAAGCAATCTAGGAGAATTCTAGAGTGCCTTGATGATAACTTCCCAAGGTGATCAAGAAGCCAAGGAAAGGTTCTCTGCTTGACCTGATGCTTACAAACAAGGAAGAACTGGTTGTGCACATGGAAGTTGCAGGCAGCCTTGGCTGAAGTTTGGCTGGAGATGTCACTAGTGATGTACCCCAGGGGTTGATACTGGGGCCAATACTCTTCAAGACCGTCATTAATGACATGGATGCTGGGAAAGTGTGCACCCTCAGCAAGTGTGCAGATTATAGAAAACTGGGGGAGCAGCTGAGAAACTAGATTGTTGAGATGCCAGAGTGACCAGGACAGGCTGGTAAATTGGGCCGAAAGGATTCTCATGCAGTTCAATAAGAGGAAGAACAAAGTCGTGTATCTAGAGAAGAATAACACCAGGCACAAGTACACACTAGGAGCTGAGTAGCTGTAAACCAGCCCTGTAGAAAAGGATCTCGGAGTCCTGCTGGACAACAAGCTGACCACGAGCCACAAACATGCCCTGTATCAAAGAAGGCCAACAGCATCCTGTGCTGCACTAAGAAGAATATTACCAGCAGGTCAAGGGAGGTGATTCCTCCTCTCTACTCATCACTGATGAGGCCACATCTTGAGTGCTGTATCCAGTTCCTGCTTCCCCAGTACAGGAAAGATATAGACTTACTGGAGCAAGCCCAGCACAGGATGGCAAAGATGATTAAGGGAGTGGAGCATGAGAAAAGATGAGGAAGCTCCAATTTTTCAGTCTGGACAAGAGAAGGCTCGGGGGAAATCTTATCAATGTGTATAAATACCTGATGGGAGGGAATAAAGAAGAGGGAGCCAGACTCTTCTCAGAAGTGCATGCTGACAGGGCAAGAGGCAATGGGCACAAAAAAATAGGAAATTAAATATGAACACAAGAAAGCACTTTTTAATGTGGGGTCATCAAACACTGGCACCAGGTTGCTCAGAGAGGTTGTAGAGAATATCTGTAGAGATACTTATAACCCAGTCAGACATGGTCCTGGGCAACCTGTTCCAGCTGACCCTGATTCAGCAAAGGAGGTGGACTAGACGATTGCAAGAGGTCCCTTTCAACCTCAACAATTCTGTACCTCAAAAATTAGTGCTTAGTCAAAGATGTAAGATGTACACACAGAGAAAGGAGGAGAGATGGAGACAATCTTTTAACTTTATCTCTCTGTTTACTGAGGACAACTTTTTGATAGAAATTATTAGAGTCATTACCATCATACTAATATTTTTACCATTCCTGTTTTGTGACCACTGCTCCTTAAAGGAACATAACTTTCATTCAGGCAAGTTGTGACTGTATTGCTTCCTTCCCTCACTTCTGTCTGTCACCCAACATTGCCATCTTCTCAGCTCCTGAATAGTTCAGCTGGAAAACACATGACAAGTAGTCTATACTCGATGCCAGGTAATTCACACCCCCGGCTATGGAAGAATTGACACAAAACAGGTTGCTGTGTGAAATCAACCTGATTATATATACACTTAAGTATATAAAAAAGAGGTGGCCCTGAAGCACTGCTCCATGACTTCTGGACTATTTAACTGCTAGCACACCCCCCGTCACGTTTTAAACATGTGCTGATTAGCAGATAGTATGTGGTCACAGTTTGCGGGACAGTATTTGCCAAAATCATTCTCAACAGGCAACTTGGACATAGTTGTGATGTCTTGGCAGAAGAGAGCTTTGACACACGGAGGTGAGCTGGCATGTACATCTTGGCTTCAGTCAGAGTACAGGCTGTGCCTAACCTGCTACTGTACAGACGTAGCCCCTGAGTTACACAGGCAGTGTACCCCATCCCTGCGATGAAGCAGTGGGACGTCTGAGCACATGCTTCTATCAGCCAGAAGAGCCGATGGGCTCAGGACTTCTGGCAGGAAGGTGGAACTGAGAAGAACATAAATACAAACTGTGGCCACATTGTTTGCAAATTCTGCGCTAGGTCTCTGTTTCAGCAAGAGCAAAAGGTAGTAGAGGGTATGTTGACTGGGACCTTTGCAAAGGGGTGCCAAGTATCTCAGACTCATTTTCTCCTTTTCAGGAAATGAAATACAAAAGGAATAGATTATACACTGATGTAAGATGGCAGGTGCCTTTTAGCTGCCTTCGGTTCATTTTTTAACTTGTGGGGATAGCAATAATTAACTATGATGCTTGTTTGTCAGATTTTATCCAGATAACCTGTTAATTGCATTTAAAATTGTTGTTAGGATAATTGGAACCCAACTGCCCTGAAAATCAGATTTTTGTCAGTTTTGGAGATCACTACTGATTAAGAGGCACACTACAAAAATGTACCACACTATTCTTTGAAAAGGCCAAATATTTCTTCTGTTCTCTCACTGCCCCCTAACACGTGGTGGTTTTCAGCTTCTATTTTCATCTTCTACAAAACAAAAATGAAGATACTCTGGGATTGGAGAAGAACAAATTATAATTATGATCTTTCAAAATACACTAAATACTAAAAAAGCGGATCATTTGGGTCAAACTTTGGAAGAGACTAATTACTGTTTTTTCACTGTTTTAATGAATCAGACTATAAGATAAAGTATGAAATAACAAATGTTAATAAATTCTACCACTGTACACTGAAGACGCCTCTTAACTAATCAAACTCAGTCTGGATAAAATCACTTTAAGATACTCATCTGTCCTACAAAGTTAATAATCATTCAGGCTTAGGAGAGGGAAGAAAAATTCTCATTTCATTCAGGGGATGGTGTTGATGACAGATGTGTTATTGCTAAGAGGAATTTCTTTGTACAGTCTTCACTGAATAGAGCAACTTTGCTTTGTTTTGAGTAAGGCTGAAATGCTTTCAAGAAATTACATTCCTCAATTTGTCACGTTCCTATGCACTCATTTAAGGCTTTACCAGATCTTGGATTATGAACTCTTTCCAGTATTTATTCAGTAACTCTGAAGCAAGTTTTCGTCTTGAGAACTGAGGCCTAAGACAACCAAAGTTAAAAAACTTACAAACAAACAAAAAACCCCTATTACTGCCACATTAACTCTGCCTAGAAATTAAGACCATCTTCAGTACAATAACAGTTAGACCCTGAAGTGTGACACTAAATTAAATCAGTTTGAAAGCTGTGAAACATACCTCACACCATAATAAACAATCAGGCAAGAAGCTGGCCTGTTGTGGTTTCAGTATTAGTCTGAAAGAAACTAATACTGAAATTACTATCAACACTGCAAAAAGATTCAATAATTAAAAGATCTGATGCATCTTAGATAAGAAATAAACCACCAATTTTTCAATATAGTAGATCAGGACACATTGGATCTACGTCTGATGCAACTTTTTGGCTATATTTTATCTTGTCCTGACATCCTTCCACTGAGAGAGACATTATGCAGAATCTTCTAATGCAAACTTTGCCACAGTTGTAAGACAAGAGAAGGCTGTTTAGGTAACACACACTCAGTCATTCAATATAGCTTGCCATTTCCACCCCTTCCTCTACAAATTTATATCTAGCCTACAGATAGAGGAGAATTTCTCCTCTTCTTGTTTTTGGCTACTTTAGTTCCTAACATGAGACACTTCCCCCACCTCTCATCCCCCAAGAAATTATTTCTGCTTTTTCAGAAGCAGAAAGTGTTAATAACAGCATTTATTTTTAGTTTTCAAAACTAATTTTTTTTGCTTGTGAACCACCAAAAATATACAGAGATCTAAACAAGTAATTGTGCTATTTTTTAAAAAATGAAATTATCCCATGTTACTTTTCTTAAATTGTGAAATATAGATATTTATCTCCCAGTAAAAAGCTAAGCTCCTCTATCTTGGGACTAAACTATATATCTATAACATTAATGAACTGCATTTCACAGACATCCCTGCAGTTTTCCTACAGAACACTATGTGGCATTTTGGCAGTCAGTATTGAGGTTGCAACACTGAACTTTATGACTTCTTCACAGCTGTTTGGTAGCAAGTGGGCCAAATAATCAGCCTTTATCATTGCAACCATCATCTCTAAGAAATACTAACAGAACTACAGTTGACTCCATGGGCCCTCACTACACTGGAAGGAAAAGAAATTTGCTCTTAAGTGGTCATATTTCTTGACTATGAGAACATATTCTTTTTAAAGAAAACTGTTTAAGCAACTAAGAAATTTGATTACCATATCTCAAAGGAAAAGAATGCACTGCTAGCAACCAAAAATCAAGAAAGGTGCCCCTAAGTTAGTTAACGTGACATTTTGAATTAGGTTTTTCAGGTAATAAGCCACAGATGAGAATCAGTTCTTTGCATTTTTGTGCAATTCTAAGTAACAGAAAATTCCTTAACTTATAGTTTTATACGTAGCAGTTCAAACTATGCAGTGGAATGTTTACCTTGGGACAGAAATTATTTTTAAAAAAGAGAAATTAACAATTACATGATTGAAACATTATAAACAACATATGCTATAAAGCAGCTTTAAAAACAATCTGTTGAAGTGTGTCATTCTATAATTAGGGTTTTGCCACGGACTTAATAAAAAATAGAATCTCATCAATTACCTTTTGATTAGCAGTTGCTTTTACTTCCTCACAAAGATATACGTGGTATATGTAATGGACACCATGTAAAATATTATTGCCTGTTACCTTTCAAAAAGACCTCATTGTCTTTTGTGTTCAATGCCCTCTGATTAAGTCTAAAGAAGGTTGAGACTTGAAAGAGCTAAAGCATAGAAATAAAATTTTCTCAAGAACTTGAGCGTTCTTGGACAACCTGGATTAAAAGAGCAAGTAGAGGGAAAAAAAGTGTCTGAAAATCTAAGTCTGTGCTTACTAACATGGATGTAGAAAGACAGGGGTAAAGATAAGACTCTTTGTACTGAAAATGCATTTGGCAACTTAGTGAGGCAGATATGGAGAGTTCCTAAGTTTATAAAACAGGATTTGTGCAAGCAAATGGTTACAGCTAGATCTTTCCTTTTATATGCAAGAAGGGAGAATTTGCAGGGATGGAGCAGCTCCTACCCATCAACAAACAAATAGGAAGGTAAGTCAAAGACTGGTTCAGATAAAAAACTTTTTTAAAGAAGCACTTCCAAGCCCAGAAAAGGTTAAACTGTATGTTTATCTTATATCAAGTAGTACTAAATAGAAGCTTCATTATCTCATCCACAGTTTTTCAAGGCTCCATGCTAGTATTCTCTTCAAGACTGACCAGTGTATCTATAAGTGGGAGGATGAATATGGGAGGAGAGCTACGCTTTTTATGTATCCTATCTCTAGCTGAAAAATGCCAACCTGAATGACAATGCAATTTATCATTTACAGAAACACTTCACTGTACTAAACAGTTTTATCTACATAGGTTTATGTTTGTAGTAAGGTTGCATGGAAAGCATCTGTAATAGTTTTGCTTAGGCCTGCCATTTTCTATATTCGAGAGGACACTAAACAACTACTCCGTTGTCCAAGACAAGTTTAGAAGTAATTAAGAAGTATCCTTTATAAAGGAAAGAGTGACATGCCCACAAAAGAAAATTAATAATCCCCCAGAAAGGAGTATAAAACTGTTAACTATCATCACTAACACTTAACTCATCAAAATTCAAAATTTTATACTAAGATTTGTTGATGAACTAAGGGAAGACCACACAACCACATAGTACGATAAAGGTATGGAGAAACAAAACTATACACCCCATATTGCAGAGCTGTTACTGGTTCTAATCACGTTCATAAGCCTCAAATATTCTGTTTATGGGCAAGAGAACAAGTTTCTTGAGATCCAATTTTTAACAAGGAGCTACTGCAATATTTATTCAGTTTCTGAGGTTTTTGAAGACAGAAGTCGCAAAAATCAAGAACAACTAAGTTGCGCTCTACGCAAAGCACACACTGAGGAAGAGCTTTCAATAGTCCAACACTCTGGATATACAAAACCACCAAACAGTAAACAACTAACTATGCCAACCATACTTTCAGCCCATACCATGGAGGACAAAAAGCCAAATACACAAAAGCCAAATGCTAATCCAACTAGAAGGCAAGGAAGGAGCAGTTAATGAGTAGGTATTTGAAGTACGAGTAGCTACTTCTGCTGTAATAATAATGATGCTACAAAGCAAAGTTATATTACTAAAATATTAGAGGATTTTTGGTTTTTTCCTAGTACTATATGGAGAAAAAAATGTGACCTATAAACCAGGTACTTTTAAAAAAAGTGAGGTCAGTACTTGAAAGGCAACACATAAATTTCAAAATGTACAAAAAATTAAACATGGAAAAGTACCAGTGGTGTAGAAAGAAATGGAACATACACTGGTAAGGCTGCTTATATTATCTCAATTTTTCCTTGTGACCTTTTAAACAAACTACAGAACTAAGAATGTCATTTTCCATCTACTGATACATAACAGCAAATGCACTGCTTGCAGAAACAGTGCATACTTTCTCATAATCTCCAAATTAGAAAGAGAGGAGGTTAAGCAATACACGTTTAAATACACATTTAAATATAAATAAAGTATTTCAAGTCTTACGTTGTCTTAAAATGAAGCAAAACTTACAAAGCAAGAAAACACATACCTGATATGCCCTGAGACTCTGCCTGTAGATCACAATACCACAGTCTGTTCACTGGATCACACCCTTCTCGGATAGACAGCAAGACGTATCGCCCATCGTCCGATACCTGTAAGAAGTTACAGAAAAATCAAACACAATTCATCCTCTGCAAAGAAAAATGCAACTGGAAAAGTCAGTACCTAAAGCCCTAGCAAAAAATATACTGATGCTACAGTTAGTTGAGTGAACAGATGTGTATGGAATATGAGAACTCACCAAGAACCCACACTCATTCCTTACATCAACAAATAACAAATACAGCCTGCTGACATTTCAGGAGATCAAACTGAACAGCATTACCTGTTTATTCCCACCATAAAATAAAAAAAAGAAAGTTTATGATTATTAAAAGTATTCCAGCTAAAAAGGTGTCTAAATGAGTCAGGATGGATATCTGCTCTACCGTGGACCTCCATGGGCTGCAGGAAGACAACCTGCCTCACCATGGTCTTCTCCATGGGCTGCAAGGGGAATCTCTGCTCTGGTGCCTGGAGCACCTCCTCTCCCTCCTCCTTCACTGACCTTGGTGTCTGCAGGGCTGTTTCTCTCACATATTCTCACTCTTCTCTCACAGCTGTTGTGCAATGTATTTTGCCCTTTCTTAACTGTGTTATCACAAAGGCGCTACCAGCATCACCGACAGGTTCAGCTTTGGGCAGCAGTGGGTCTGTCTGGGAGCGGGCTGGCATTGGCTCTGTCTGACATGGGGGCAGCCCATGCCTCTTCTCACATAAGCCACCCCTGCAGCCCCTCCAGGACCAAAACCCTGTCACATAAACCCAATACAACTACTAATGTACAGCACTAACCTGACATTTCAGTAACTAGAAGAAGAAAAAAACTCACCAAAAACACAAACCACATAAAAACATCTCACAGTCAATGATTTCAACATGGAGAAGTTCAGCTGAATCCACTATGTTGGATATAAAGCGCTGTTTAGTCCTGTGATTGACTAGATTGCAATTGTCCTACTGAATACAGTACTCAAAAAGAACCCTTCTACATCAATTAAACCATAGCTTTATGTAGCTCAGTAAAAACTTCTCAAAAGACTATGAGGCAGCCACATTTGGTGATGTAGGTGTCCAGTTTCTCTCTAGTCAGCATCCAAATTCAATGTTAAATTATGCAGGAGTATTTGCTAACTTAGCCATCTTTGTAAAGACACAACAGAGCAACCTGTGGCTTTTGTCCAAAATCGTAAAGAGTTTCTCATGAAGCGGAGGTCAAAACTTCTGAACTTTAACTTCCAAGCTCCTTCATCAAGGTATCAGTTCCATGCAAAAGGAAATTCACCTCCTCTCCCCCAATTCCTATGGAAATAAATGGACCCCAGCAGTGACACAAGAAGGACTGCCAACACGTATCTCATTGAAAATCAGTAATTTGTGATATACATATTAATTAGGTATTTTAAGAGATGCAGAGATGTACCAAGACTGCATTTGCTCATCAATCAAAGGAAAAACTGTGCCGCTGAAACTGCTAATACTTCAGTGAAAGATGCATTTATCTCAGTCAAGTCTATTTTGATCCCTGTGTAAGCACTCCTTTTTTACTGTGTAACCTGTCAGCTAAACTGAACCTGTAGAATAGGGTTTGTCACTGACTTCTGAAAATGGGCCCTCAGTGCATCCTACAGGTCTACATAAACTGTGTGCTGCCTCCTCTACATGAGGACGTCTCCTCACTATGCTTTCTCTCTCTAGCTATCCCAACATGGTCAGCGTTTCAGCCTGTGAATATCCTAGATATGCCGAAACCCAGGGTCATAAAAGACACTAGATTCACACTCTTGGTGAATTAAGGCCTGTCAGATCATTTTGCTGACGCATGCACACCCCTACACAGGCGCTCACAGTACTATGTACAGAGCAGTAGAGTTTAATCAGAACAAGACATGTTGTTTGAATGGGAAAACCAAACTTTAGTTGCTCAGAATGCAGGACAGTGAAAACCAAGCCAGCATTTGGCATACAGCAAACATGCTTGCTCTGCATATGTATTGGGCTTGTGTGGCAAGGTTTTGGTAGCAGGGAGGCTATAGGGGTGGCTTCTGTGAGAATCTGCTAGATGTTTCCCCGATGTCCATCAGAGCCAATGCCAGCTGGCTCCACGACAGACCTGCCACTGGAAAAGGCTAAGCCCATCAGGGACAGTGGTAGTGCCTCTGGGATAACATATTTAAGAAGAGGAAAAAGTCCCTGCGCAACACTAGCAGCAGTCAGAAGAGAGCAGTGAGAATATATGAGAGGAACAACCCTGCAGACACCCAGGTCAGTGAAGAAGGAGGGAGAGGAGATGCTCCAGGCACTGGAGCAGAGATTCCCCTGCAGCCTGTAGTGAAGACCATGGCGAGGCAGGCTGTCCCCCTGAAGCCCATGGAGGTCAATGGTGGAGCAGATATCCACCTGCAGCCCATAGATGACCCCACACTGGAGCACATGGATGCCTGAAGGAGGCTGTGACCTCATGGGAAGCCTGTGCTGGAGCAGGGCTCCTGGCAGGACCTGTGGACCCATGGAGGGGAGCCCACGCTGAAGCATGTTTGCTGGCAGGGCTTGTGACCCCATGGGGGACCCACGCTGGAGCAGTCTGTTCCAGAAGGACTGCACCCCATGGAAGGGACCCATGCTGGAGCAGTTCATGAAGAACTGCAGACCATGTGAAGGACTCACACTGAACAAGTTCATGGAGAACTGTCTCCTGTGGAAATGACCCCACGCTGGTGCAGAGGAAGAGTATGAGGAGTCCTCCCATTGAGGACGAAGGAGAGGCAGAGACAATGTGTGATGAACTGACCACAACCCCCATTCCCCATCCCCCTGTGCCGCTCAGGGGGAGGAGGTAGAGAAACAGGGAGTGAAGTTAAGCTGAGGAAGAAGGTGTTTTAAGATTTAGTTTTTATTTTCTCATTATACTACTATGACTTGATTGGTAATAAATTAAACTAATTTCCCCAAGTCAAGACTGTTTTGCCCATGACAGTAATTGCTGACTGATCTCCCTGTCCTTGCCTCGACCCATGAGCCTTTTGTTATATTTTCTCTGTCCAGCTGAGGAGGGAAGTGATAGAGCAGCTTTGGTGGGCACCTGGCGTCCAGCCAAGGTCAACCCATAACAGCATAGCTGCTCTGTCAATCTATTTTTTAAAAGCAAAAGCAGAATACTCATGTATTTCATACTGTTATTCACAGTATTACATACAACAGAAAAAAAATTAACCAAGTGGTAGAAGTTAGCTTTGGATTTCTGGCTGCCTTATTCCAATGAGCTTCCAAAGGGAGCTGCTAAAAGTCCATCTCAGAGGTGGAAAAAGGCTGGTAGCTTGGTCCATATGAATGACAGTCACTTACGTCACAGCAGATTTTCCCTCAAGTGCTCAAGTGATGGTATTAATAAGGTGTGTTTTCTGTCAAAAAGCAGCATGAAATTCCTTAGAAACTATTCAAGCTGGTAATTCTAAGGGTACTTCTGCTTCTTGTGGCAAACTAAATGATGCTTACAGGGTTTTAATTTTCGCCATTTTCATTAGGTTTACACACACAAAATTCTAATGCTGCTGTTAAATGAACATTATAAGCTACAACCACATTATAAATTTTCCAATGAAGCCTCTTGGTTTGCCTTTGCACAGGCATGTATACACAGGATAAAATTTCCAAAATGGTCTCTACTGGTACATAAAGTCATCAATGAATCCTTCTTTCTGCTTAGACTTAGCAAACATACTTTCTTTCCTGGCAAAGCTTTTAAAAGTGCAAGACCATCAAGGAAAGTCAGGAAGTACCAGGAAGTCGTCAACTTAAAGTTTCCCTCTCCTGACTGAGCTGTTTTGAGCGTATTCCAAAATTACCAGGATTAAATGTTCTATTAACAGCTGATACAGAAGTCTGTTCCCTGTCTACATTTTCATATGACAAAATCTAAGGGAAATTTAAACCTCTAGTGACAAAATATGAATCTGAGTCCTGGAAACTTTCCATTTGGCCCTAAACACATCTTAAAAATTTTTCTTTTTTGTATATTGTAATTACTTTTTAGATTTATTTTTGTTAATATTCACAACATTAGTTGTGCAAAATATCTGTAGAATTAGTTACACAAAATAAATTTCTGAGGAATTGCCTGCCAACTATACTGCTATTCAAACAGATTTCATCATTTTGAAGACACAAGAAGGGAACTAAGCAGAATACAGAGCCAAATCTCAGTACATGAAAGCTAACCAAAAAAAACCCCAACAACCAAATACCTCTCAAAAAACCCAAAAAAACCCCAAACCCAAAACAAGTGATTCCAAGTTGTACTTTCTTTACAAGCATTTTGTCAACAACTAATTATACCACTAAAAAAAGTCCATACAGCTGAGAGCTCACAAGGCAAACAGAAAACAACATCTAAGATTCCTACTGAACCCAAAAAAGCCCCCATTATATGAAACACCTAAGACAGGTTTAACAGGGCAGCCTGCAAAATTGAGACATTTTGCCTCCTCCTGCAAAGATGGGAGTATATCCAGAAATGGAAACAAAGATTAGGTGGTCTTTTTTAAAAGAAGCATCTTCAGTGTTTTTAGACAAACATTAGCTGCAGGTGTCAGTTTTAATTAAACTAGTGACTGCAATATGCTCCTTAAACAACTGTTCACACTTGTAAAAGCACCAAGTTTCCTTCTCTTCCTCACCAACTCTTAAAACATGTTAAACAACTGCAAGTGGTATGTACAAATATAAATTTCAGTTAAACTGATGGGCATGACAAAAAATTCTTTCAGTCATAGCACCCACACAAATTTGTTCTTTGATGCTGTGAGTTAAAGGTTAACAGAAGACTGCTTGCTTTACCCAAGAAAGAAAACTTATTTGCAAATTTCTGATGTTGCAAGGGCAATTCAGAACCTCTGATGACAGCACATCTGAGTACACCTAATGAGTTTTTCCTTCCACATTCCCAGCTGGACTACTGAAGAGTTGATAGCAGCTTATGTTTAATTTGAACCAGGAATTCCCAAAGCATATTGCTGGTGGGATGCCAATTAGGTCTGTCTCTATCAGTAAAACTATTCTTACATCAGTGAGTTCTATAACCCAAAGGAATTTGACAGAAACAGGATGAGACACTGTTGACTGCAGCACATTAAAACGTTTAGTATTATACTGCAGATTTAGCCATCCACATTGCAAAGTTACAGTTTGATGAGCAAATATTGGCAGCAGTACCAGCTTATGAGGTCACCACCTCTAGCTTTTCCTACTGTATGGATACAAGCAACCATAGCAGGTTCATTCCCCCTGTCATGCCAATACAAGCATTTACCATTTGTGTGGTAAAACAGACTGGGAAGCTGATCCAGTTGAAAAAAAAAAGCATGTTAACAAAAAAAAATTAGAAGATAGTAATAATCCAGAAAAAGAAAAACCAAAACCAAATAAGAACCTGGGGTGGGGGTCGGCCAGAAGGGGAGGAGGGAGAAGAAAACAATTAAAAAGTCCCTCTGTTAAATGAGTATATTTCAGTTCACTGTGCAGTTGCACTAATGGCTGCGCTTTCACACTGCACCAAGCAGCTGGAAGCGTGGATAATAGGGGCAGGGATTGCTGAAGGCGGCTCAGATGACAGTGCTCACGAATGTGCAATCACGGCTTGAATGCCACCGACTCTTCTATATCGTAAACAGACAAGAGTCAGAGTTTCAGAATGGCAAAAGGAAATAGGATTTCCCAACTATCATTTGGGTTATTCTTACGCTGCTACATCATCTTCATGAGCTGAACTGCAATCCTTGCTCTTGGCCCACAAACTTACAAACTGAAATTTCATACCAGCAATTCACTCAAATCTCAGAATGCATTCATGGTTCAGCATAAGGGGGACAGCTGTAATGTCAGAACTGACAGCTTGGATCAGAAGCAAATTCTCCTGGTTTCTCACATCCAAGCTGAAAAGGAAACACATCAAGAATTTCTGAGAGAGATCTGGATTGCTAGTCAGGACACATTTCTCTCATTAAAATAATTTCTATCATTTCCAACAACACGCACTGGTAAAAGGTAAGGTGGTTATAAAGCAACTGAACATCTTAAAATGATATTTAGGTCCTGTCAAAATAGGACAAAAGAAATCCTCTAGCCTTTCATATGGAGCTTTTAAAAGCCTTCAGCAGAGCAATGATTTTATTGGTGTAACACAGCACTAACCCCTAACTCAGCTCTAGTATAGGAAGCATTACTTCAAAGAGCTAATGTTGGTGTGTAGTGTGTAGTTTCACTGCCCCCATTCAGTCACTTGGCAATTTTGAATTTATTAGATCTGTTATTTCTGAACTATTTGCTGTGACCATCTTTATACCATACAAACATGCAGTAGTATCATTACAATAGCTGTGCTCACAAGTACTATTCTGTTTAGTCTGTCAAGGATCAAACCCTTTGAAGTAAAATCTTTAGAGAGAGGCTTTGGTTTATAATGGAGTATTTTTGGATTTTACTAGCAATTTTGTTTCAATGTTACCTGTTCTCTCCATTTTGATGAAAAGTAACCACTCCTTAGAAAACCATTAGGAGATGAAGTGGTTTACTGTAACTTCAATACATCAATGAATATCAAAAGAAGAAAAATTATTTAAAGCCTAACTAGTAAAAGGAGTTTTCCAACTACTTTAATTTTTTCTTTCATTACAAAATATAGTTAATTGATCATACAAGCCATACAAGAAACCGCAGAGGGTTATATGTTCCACATTTATAATAGCAGTAACCACCTATAAGGATGCACAGCAAAAGTGAAGTTAAATATTTTGTCTACTAGCAGCACATTTCAGACCAAGAATTCATACATAATTAAACAAAAAAAAAAAAAAGAATGAACAGGAGAAGGCTGTCGGGTTTTCAGACTTCCTGGCTTTATGTATTACTCCTCAACTAAAATGTCAATAGGAGAGACATTAAAGTGCTTTGCTTCCAAAGCAAAGTGCATGACAGCAACCCCAGTGAATATTAATGCTAGTTCTTTGAATACTACCTGGGTAGTCATCTTGCAAGATTCAGGATGAACTCTCTATTTTTAGTTCACAAACGGGCCCTTTGAGTGCATCGCTTATAGTAAGGTAACTATATATACACATTATTCCTTCTTAAGCTAACCAATTAAAAGTTTTACCACCTTTGCCCTTTTTATTATCAAGATGGAAAAAACCTAATCACTGTAGAATTTGTTTCTGCATCACAAGATACTAATAAATTAAATAAGTAAAATTCAGGTTTTAGATTATATGCCTGAGTTGAGGAAAAGATAAACTGGCTTCTCCTTTAACTCCAGACATGAACAGTATCATAACTTACAACCTGGTCTGCATCTACAATGAGTTTACAAACTACTGCTCTTCATACACTAGTGTCCTTTGCAAATGGTACACAGCAACTGTCATTTCTATCTAATGCACCTCCAATGAAACAGAGCAAATGAATCACATTAAAAAAAATACCAAACCTTACACAAAATCAGACCAAATCAAAGCTTTCAAAACAGAGCCAAATGGTCAAATTAGTAACTGGACTCTGTGTACCCAGACATGGGAAGATCAAGCCATCCAAGATGGGTGGCAATAAAGATGCAACCATGTGATGCATGGCATTAAGCAACTAGGAATTAAAAACTCGTAGTATCGATAAGCTACATTTTTAAAACTCCTACAATTTTCACTGTATGTTATGTATATAACAGTTTAAAACTACCCAGAGTGACTGACTATAATTTAATATTAATTTAGGAATGTACCCAGCCACCACCATAAAACAGACTGATGACAGCAGTTATTTCCTAAGCTTTAGGTACATGCTGCACAAAGATTTTTGCATAACACCACTGAACCTGACCATGATTTGACCAAGAATAATCTACACGGAAGAGACATTTCAGGCTGATGCAGCAATTACCTGCCTTGCGTTATGGATCAATATTTCAAAGCTTTGCATCTGATGAGTGAAGTAACTATACTGAACATAAAAAAAACCAACCCCCAAAACACAAGCCTTCTACAGAGAAAAAAAGTAAAAATTCCTGTAGAATTTGCCAAAACATTTGGTCAGTAAAAGATGAGAGCAGTTATGCTGTCTGAACAGCCTCAAGTCATAATGTCATAGATGTGTACATGCTCCCACACCGCAAAGTTCTGCTTGCACAACAACAAAGTCAGGAACCCCCATTGTAATCTCCCAGCCTTTCAAATTCTGCTTTTATTAACTCACTATTAGAAGAAGCAAGGTGTTCCTTTCCTAGAACAGGAAACAGTTTTTCACAAGGTAAAATGATCTTGAAAGTGTGGGGTGGTTTTTTTTGGGCAGGGGGGATGTTTGTAATGAAAGGAACATAAAGCTATGTTCTGACATTACCTTTGCAGTGGTGCTAGAAAGTCACTGAAGATTGCACATAGCTCCCCTCACATATTATATTCCAGCAGTCTTCTGAGATGATGAGGACTGGGGAAGAACTCCCTTTCACTAAGCAACCTCTTGGGACTGTCTGCACAATCCAAGACCTCTGAGGCTGGTACTCTAACACTGCAAATGCTTTGTTTTCTGTTTGCATCATACTGGTTTAATCAACTAGACTTCGAAGACCTAACAGGATCACAGGAATGAATAATTTCAGGATCAGGCCCAACAGAAACCACTTACTACATTCTGAGGAGCAGGCCTGACATACATATCCCTATGCAGGACTGATTATACGTAAACAACATGCTGTTGTGCTCTCTGCATCCATTCCCCAGGTTAGAAAAATTGCTTTGAGGATTAATTCAATTTCCTTATTCCAGGCAGGCTGTTATTCTTTGATTTCACATAGCAGTCTTCTGAGGTGACAGACAACCATCACACATGATTTTTCCTGTGACTTTCAGCTTGCTTTTGAGCGCAATGAAAGCACCAAAGCATCGGGAACTTGGCTATGTAAGAGATTACCATCTACCATAGCCCCATGTGCAGCCAGAAAGATTACCTGCCTTTTTCTTAATGGTAAAACTCTCCAGACCTATTGCCAGGGCTGAAAAAAGATACTCAGAGTAGGCTTCTATCCCAGATTCAGCCTTGACAGAGTAAGACTTTAGAAAAATTCCCACAGTCCTGTTTAGTCTAGCAGTGAGTCTCACTTGAGCAAACTGACAATGTTTTCAGACCTTTCCCTTCATGCTGCTCAATTTCCTCTGTGGATGCTGCACTTCCCCATTCCTGCAGTGAAAACACACCACAGCCAGCAAATATCTGGCACAGCTTACTGCTCTGCGCTCTGAATTTCATTTGCAAGATCACCTCCCTGGTTGAGAACTACTGATGCTAACTGACAGCTCTAAACATATTAAAAAAAAATTGACTGTGCACGGTGTTTGCTAGACAACAGGAAAAACCGAAAACTGTACTTGTTTTACTGCTGGCAGAATTGGGATGGGAGGGTTCCCCTCACCCCCCCCCCCACCCTCCCCCGTTTACTTTCCTGCCAGTACCTTAGGGACTTTCTACCAACACCAACTGTGAACGGCTCTTACATAACTTATTGTTTAACTTTGAGAATAACAGTCTGGCTGTGAAATAGAGATATGCTCTATGAGTCTGGAGAGGAGGCAAGAACATGCCACTTAAGCAGAGAAGCATAGGAAGCTCCTGTTTTCTGAGAGTAGCTATGACATTGCCAAGGTTTGAAAAATGTTCATACCAGACTGCCCTCTACTGGGATGTTACTCAAACTCCATCCCTGCTCTTCCCACCTCCCCCACCATCCTAGAATCTGTACCAGAAATACATATGCTTTTTCTAGACTAATGAAAAGATTTTATATCCTCTTTTTCAAAACTTATGTATCTGACTAAAAATAAACAGATTTTTTTTCTCACAAGTAATCCATTCAAGTGAGGAGCTGGAAATGCATCTATATTTTTATGCCAACACCATTTTCAGCACCGCAGATTTTGTTTAAATGAAGCATATTTGGGGTTGGTGTTGAATGTGGAATGAGGAAAAAAACTGAAGCTATTTTCTTGCATGTTGTCTTGTAAATGTATTAAGCTGACAAATTTTTACACAACCCTCTTTTTGCCTAACCAGTGACCTAGTTTCTCCTCTCCATTGAAAATACACACCACACTGACTCCCTACAGTGCACCTGAGATTACTAACTTTTTTTAAGGTATCATGGCAACATTACTGCAGCCTCTGAAGGATTGCCTTGTCAGGTGCTTTTCGCTTGCAAGTTATTTCTCTCCCTCAACCCAATGGTTGAGACACCTGCAAATTCCACTCTAAACCTGAGTGTGGAAGTTCCATGTTCTGCCCTCCCTGAAGGAAAGGTTTGATAGTTGAAACTAGACAACCCACACCACAACCCAACTGTCTTTGCTTGAACTTTCATTAAACATTAGAGAACCCAAACATCTCTACCTATTTGGCCCAGAAAGGCTCTGTAAAATAAAAACATTTGTTTATTAATCTGACAGGAATACATGACAGCAGACTTTCATAAAACGTTGAACTGTGCAAAGCTGTATTTTGAAATCTGTGGCAGCATATTAGCACCAAGTAAGAATATTCAGGACAGTGCCAATAAGCCACAATTTTATTTTTGCTGAAGATATTTTAATTTTTCCCCCATTACTTTGTGGTCTTCCATTTTCTCAAGCACATACATCAAAAAAATTGACTAGAAAACTTGTTTGAATGGCCTGAAAAGAAGATTTTTGACCTACTGCACAAGGATGAAACCACATTTTGCAATTGCATTGTTTTGTTTTTTAATTGCAGAATATGTTTTCTCCTGACCATTTAAGACCATTTTTCATTAGTATCAGGATGACAGAGCCACATTTTACAGCTGGAGCCTACAGCACAACCCCAGCATATCAGTTGTTTTAAAGTACTTTCACTTAGATAAGCTCATGGTTATTTACCATGGTGGATCTCTTTACCACTTTATCTACCATGCTTTACTACTCCTCCTTAAAATATCAACATCTCTGGAAGATTATGCCTCCTAGAGGTCAAGAAAACAGTCATAAGCAACCACATACATTTATTAAACAGAAACCCACATTAGTGAGGTATTTCTCTATTCACTGCCCTACTCACTTTCCCAGTACTTATGGGGCTGTTTCAATTCCAGTGGCTTCAGAACTGGTAGCTGTGCTACATTCTATTATTTCCTATTCTACAGCAGGAGTTAGTACTACCAGTCCCTTCTTCCCACCCCGAAGACCTTTTGATCATTTAATATAAGGGCTATACATTCTCATTAATCACAAAAATTACCTGAGACATTTGGTATCAGAAGAAAGACACTTTTGTACATTTAAGGATGTCACAAGCTGTTCTTTCACAAGAGAAGAGCCAGGAGACGCAGTATGGCTGCTTCTCTACACGCTGGCCAGGCAAACTCTTTGCTACTGACTACAAGCACTCTGCTATGAATTCTCTTCCATGGTCCTCCTCATATTCTGTTCTGTACTTGTGATCCTGAAATGTTCCAGCCCTGCTGCTTCAACTTAGATAAGGAAAGGCTCTGTTAGTATGCTATTATCTCAAAGAAGGCTTTGCTACCTGTGAGACCAATGTACCTCTACACCTAATACAGAAGATATTATTTCCATGGCATTCAATACCACCTGAGACTGCAAACTTTCACTACCCCAAAAATCTGTAGAGTCTGATGAATCAGACTGCAACATCCCTCCCCCACGGAAAATGAATTTGCCTTCACAACATGTGTAGTTTAGCTCACGACACTGCAAAGCAATAATAATAATATGCATCACTCTTGAATCAGTGGATACATCACTACAAGACATCTGTCACCAACAGAAAGCTCATTTATTTACGGAACTGGGGAAAAATAAGGATAATGATTTCCAAATTCCATTTTACTGCCAGTTAAACTCAACAGAACTGACTAGTTTTTGAACAGTAAAAAAGAGTTCTAAAGCCCCATTTGCAAGCTTACACTGATATTCAGGTCAGTTGTTAAAGGTATGTTTCATGAACAGATGAGACTATGTAAAAAAAGGTTCAGTTTATTCACAGAACCTACACATAAGTCTGATTTGTATAGAGAAAGCTCAGTGTGGTCACCTTGCGGAGAGCCCTTCACATTCTCACTCGCTGTCTCATTTTGAATCCTGCAGTTCAAATCCTTTGAAAGAACCCTTCTTTTCTGGCAGCCCATAGAAAAGAAACCCCCAACATTTTCATGGGTTGATGTGTTGAAAAGTGAGCATATTGATGATCAAATTTTTAAAAAGAGGTACTCTAAGGGAAAAGTAGTTCTAGGAACTGAACACCCCAAATCAGGGTAAAAACATTTCATATTTATCAGAAGTGTCAGTTCAAAAGAGATCCTTTATAGAAACAAAATGTATTGATTAAACATAGTAGCTAGGAGAGTACAAAGAATTGCAAGAGGTTTTTATCCACTGGAAAAGTGACAGTTCCCTGATGAACAGAACATTCCAACAGCACTTACAACAGCACACTGAATCAAGCACCGTTAAATCTAGTATGAAGAATAAAACACGTTAATTACCAAACTTAGGGTCTTTTGAATCATTCATGTAAAGAAGAACAGAGCATGGTTACCTATCATTTTGGTTCACTGGGACTTTGGACAATATAGTAGTAGTTCAGCAAAATAAGCTTAAGAAATTAATTCCAGCAGCCACTTGCTCCATCTCCAGTAACCCAGTCCACACATATTTCGTTTTCAGAAAAGACATCACAAAAATAAATATAAACAAAATAAATACATGGCAGGGAATATCCCGACATGCTGATTATTGGAATAAGTTTTTTGCAAAGGAAGTGAGGACTGGGGCCTTCTGATCCTGATTCTGGGGCCACTGACTAAGAAGAAACAAGAACAGTGACACATTGTCCATCAAACGATCCTCCTCTGTCCTGGAAAGTGCACCCGGCAGAACGTTCTCAATGAAGAAAAAGGGTATGTGATTGTGTCATTACAGGCTTGAGGACTGATATAAAGCAAACTAGACAGTCTTATTTTCAGCAATTCTTAATCAATGATTCTTACTTCAATGGTCAATGCTGCAACCCTAATAAAAAGCTTTCTTTTAACAAAATGCTTTCCACTTTATACCTACTACCTCTTCTTAGAATCTGAAAAACTGAAGATAATGATGACAAACTTCAGGATGTTTATCATACCTCAGCTCCGCCCATCCATTTTGGTTCATCAGGAAATTCAGCACAGAGGATATCTTCTGACTGGTTTGTTCCTAAGACATGATAATGCAGCTTTTGGTGCAGATTAGTGGAGGTCTCAGTGCCTAGTGAATTGTAGATATTTAAACCAATTAGTTCTCAAAGAAATCCAACGACAACCAAATAACGCTCTCATATGCAAAGGGATACAGAAGTTTCTAAAAGAGAAGAGTAATTCAGTAGAGAGAACTATGAATGGTTCCAGTCTACAACCATTCCCCTCCAAACACCTGCCTCCAAAATGAAAATTTCAAACCACGCTGCAAACCTGTTCAGTAGCCCTTTCCTTTTATTGCTAATAATACATCCTTCAAACATGAAGATTTATCATTTCAAGCTTTGCCTTCTAGAGATACTAAGCAAGCAAAGAAAAACATTCCCTGCCATTCTCTAATGATGTTTTTGCTCCCATTTCACCCCATGCAACCAAGGGGAGATTTATTGTTAATTAACATTACTAGAAACCTTCATACTTGCATCTGCTGAAAATAAAAATAGAAGTATTTCAAAGCACTGCATAAGGTGCTACTTTTTTTAATATTTTGTTCTTGCCACATGTTCCAATACTTCAGCTTCTGAACTACAAACATGTTTAAAAGTAAAAAACACAAGGTGGGTATCTAATTTGTGAGTTTGGCAAAATGACATGCTGCAAAAGCAAATACAGAAGCAAAATTCAGGCTTTCTCCAAGCTTTAGCAAAGAGCACAGCTCCAGAAGAAACTTTTCATTAGCTCTGCCTTATAATAAGAGCTGCTAAATTCCTTCCCTATTGACGCTCCTCTGCAATTTATTCAACTTTGTGTGCTGCTCCTTGAGTCTTGCCAGCATAAACATTTTGTGTTGCTGTGCTGTGCACCACAGAAGAATTAATCTGGTTGAATAACAAAAACCTTATGCCCCAGGCTGCTATTCATCAGGTCAACCTCCCAAGCCAGTTCACCTATGCCCACACAAATGCGTTAAGGGGAAGAGATCTAAGTAAGCTGTCACCAGACGTCAAATTCCAGCCAGCAAAACACTGTATGAAAGTTAAGTAAATCACTGCAGAGAAAAAGAAAAGGAGCAGCAGACTTCTAAGAGAAAGACAGGGACAGGCAGACAAGAGGATACTCTCACTGAGTACAGGCTTTGGTCATATAAGACATAAGTTGACATCTACTTGCATAAACTAGTGTAGCTAGTTATTTCAGTATAAACTAGGAAAGCTAGTTATTTTTTGCACCAGTTTACTGAAAAGGTCATTTTACTTCCCTATAGCATGCAATTAGTACAGCCATACTTACCATCACTTTTCCCATCTTGTTTTGGATAGCAGTTATAGAACATGCCTTTTCCATCATGGGTCCATGCCATGCAACTGAATTTAACTCTCTCCAGTGTATCTGGAAGATCCTCAGGACCTTCTACTTTCATAAACTTGATAGTAACCCAATCAGAGCCACTAGAACTCAGGCCATATGCAAAGTATTCACCATCTTCACTGAATGCATAACCTAGGAAATTGGAACCAAACAAGATTAAGTAAGAACCAGCACAAGTAATCAGTGTTTTCAAAAAACTGTTTGTTATTTTGCCACACAGCTTTTTATTATTTACTACACGCTAACCAAAGCCTAACAAGAGAGAGGTGAAACTGGGAAAGTAGTTAAAAGAACTGTGTTCACTGAACACTGAGAGAAGAGGGTTTATTTTCTAGAAGACAGTGCAAGCAACTATCTGCTGTCATTTGGGATTCACAGCACTTTTCCAGTCTCTGTGGACTTCTCAAGTAGTTCACAGATCTGAGTTTAGGCATGCATACTCAGTATGTTCAGTAACATTGCTAATGCCCAACATCTGAATTATGATTTGAGTAATAATTTGTCTGTTTCCCTGAGTTTGGGGGGGAAGAGGTGAAGACTGAAAATGCACACACAGGTAGAGAACTTAAAGTGAGATTTTAAGAGAGAGACAGTGCCAAAGAAGTCAAAAGTAATCAAGATACAAGCAATGCATCCTGAAGTAAAGCAAATAGCACTTCAATATAGGAGTCAATGAAAACCAGACCCTGCAAAGCCATGAAAACTGAAGTAACTGGAAAAATTTGCCACTAGCACGCAAATGGATTAATCACCAGTGTTTTCAGCTAAGATCTCTGATATAAGTCACTCTGTCCAAATTGTGAGGAAAACATGATTCTCAAGAAAACTTCACTCTTGCAGATCAACTCAAGCGAAGAGATTGAATTATCATAGGCTTGTACAGACCTGAAAGTAACTACTGAAAAAAAACCACACAAAAAAGTTACATTTCATAGAAATCATCGGTTTGAGAGACACCACTGTGCCACCCTAACACATTCTCCCTCATAAGAACGTAAGAGTGGCCATTCTGATTCAGAACAAGATTCCACCTACCTGTCCTCAGGAGTCGTCACAAGGAGATGCCTACAAGAGCGAGAACAATGCAAGCACATGTAATATTTCCCTCAAATATTCTTACAACCTCTGACCATTTTTAGCTTAGATTTCTTTTCCATTAAGTAGTTGGTTAATAATCCTGAATGGTTCCCTCCTCCTTGACCATGTCCAGCTTCCCTTAAAACCCCACAGTAAGTTTTTTGCACCACCAACATCCATTGGCAAGGGGTTCTACAAATCTACTTCTGGTATGAACCACACCTTCTTTTGTTTGCTTTGGACTCAATTTTCACTGCCTTCATTTGACATCCCCTCATTCTTGTAACAGAAAAAATGTCGACTAACCAACCCCTATTCACTCTCTGCATGCCACAAATGATTCTGTAGACCTCTATTACATCCCTGCTAAATTGTCCCTTTTCCAAGCTGATTGATCCGGGCCCACTCAGTTGTTCCTGACCTTTGCTCCATACCCTTGACTGTTCCGACGACCCTCCTCTGAACTGTATTTCAGAGCCCCCTTTGAGCTGAGGTGGCAGGAACTATATTTAATATTCAATGCTACTGCATAAACTCCTGGGTTGCTAATGTAATGGTGTTTTTGGTTTTGTTCTTTATTTCCTTCTTAATAATTTCTGACATTTGATGCGCTGGTTTGGCTGCTACCAAGAACCAGACCGACATTTTCACAGAACTATCTATTATAGCCTAAGAACTGTTCCCAGGTGGTCATGGTCAGCTCAGAGCCCATTCCATCCATTCCTCTACAAATGAGGTTAGGATTGTTTGTCCCCTGTGCATCACTTATCTGCACAAAGACTTTTACCTGTCAATTTATTGCTCACTCGCTATTGCTAAGGTCTTCCTGCAGCTCTTCACAGTCATTCTTGAGCCTTTACCTGGAATAACCTGCATTGTTGCCAAACTCTGCCACCTTACTGCTCACTCCTTTTTCTAATATATATGAACATACTGAACAGTGCAAGTTCTAGCATAATCCCCAACAGAACTCTACTGGTGACTTCCACTTCAACAGCCGATCAGTTATTCCTTTGCATCAATTATTTATCAACACCAGGAGCTTCCCCTCTTGTTCCATGGAAAGCACATTTGAAAAGAGATTTTGTTGTAAGCTTTTTAGAAACACAAAGATTATATGAACCCAATTCCTCATATCCACAGTTTAAGGCAGGACTTCTCACTAAAAAAAGCCGTATTGACTCTTTTCAACTAGGTCACACTTAAAGAAGCATCCACTAATTCTGTCCTCTGTTTTTATTAACTGGCCTTGAACAGGCTGAAAGGACTTCTAGGTCCAAAGGTCTTGCTTCTACAATAAGCCAATAGGGAACAAGAAAATGACAGCTAACACAAGTTAAAGCCCTAGTGAACGCACGTCATTTTGTGATTCTCATAAAAGTTAATGCTACATTCCTTCACAGTCTCTTACTTCAACTTGCTGGCTTGTGTTAAAGATACAAAATGCAATTTTAGGAGATTTAGTCACTGTAAATACATAAACATTTTTTCCTTGCTATGGACAGCCTCGAGATCTGCTCATACTTCAGTGGAAACCTGTTACAGGGTTGCAAAAAAGACGCTGAGAAACTGAACCAAGTTAATTGTGAATACAATGTGGATTTAGAAGTATTCTTCTGAAACACTGTACAAATCCACACATGGCTATTTTGAGTACTTTGATTAAAACAAGCCACTCTAGCCATGCTTATATAGGTGAAGAGCTGGAAACCAGCTGCAACTTCTGCTGAAGACCCAGACTTATTCAGCATGAACTAACCTCGTAAAGCCACAGTGCCATCATCAGAAAGCTTATTTGGATCGAGAAAAACTTTGGCATCGGCATCCAAGGAGTCTTGTACATATAAAACTCGCTGGTTCTGCAGTCCTGTATTGTAGAAGTGAAAATACCTAAAAGAACACACGTGGGAAAAATAAGTAGGAAGAACTCAGATTTTCAATTAGGCAAGCAACAAAAACTTGTATGAGATTGTCATGAAATGAATAAAAGACAGATAAGTATATAAAGGAAACACAAGCTTCACAGTAGAGTAGAAATCACAGCTTCCCCTATGGCCCTCAGGGCTTTAACCATCCTCTGTAGGTGCCTTTCTCTCCCTCTTAATACAGAGGAAGCCCAGGCACTAATTTCTAGGCCTCTGAAATGAGAGGAATCTTATCCCAAAGTTCTATAGATTGTATAAAGGAGACCATAGGATACATCCAAAACATATTTTAAAAATAAAAGCTGCATTTGCCGCAGTGCATTTCAAACAAAGCTAAGTGTACTATAAACTCTACATAACCGTCTATGTTAAACTGCTCTGGCAGCCTCAGCGTTTCTCTGTTACAAGTATTAGCAGAGGTTCCCATCCCCTGTGTTCTAAGCTTTATTATTCATATAGCTGCTTTCAAGCGGTATCGGGTGGTAGGCAGATATTAAAATGAAACAGAGCTGAAATTGTTTCATCTGTATTTCCCAATGTCCATAAAACTCTGTGTTTTGAAAAGCTGTAGGAACAAAGAATTACAGAATTCTCTTTAGTGAGGGATACTCTTCACATCAGAAGACACTACAGAGTGCAAAGAAATTAATAACTGTATTCTATGCAACTCATAGGAACTACACTTTTCTGCCTTCATAGAAGTCACGAACCTGTGACTTAAATCAAATAGCAGCTTCACCTGAGAGAACAGGGGAATTTATGGGGTAACGTTCTAAAGTAAACGTAAGTTCACACATTCTCTAAGACTGTCCAGTACTTTTACGGGAACATGGTAAACCCAGAAGGGGGAACTAGACTCACAAAGGCCTGGCTATCTGAACTAGCAATATGTTCAAATACCAACAACAATGTTCAGTAAGTGACAAAATCAAAAAATTCAAAGGAACAGAAGAAAAAGATACATAATTTTCCATTTGACCATGCATTTTCTAGCCAATTCCACCTCTGCAATGCCGGGTAATAAGCTGGGAAGCAAAGGTCAAAAAATATGACAGGCACAGCACCTCCCTGGGCACTCTTCCTTTCTGCAGATTCTACAGAACAGCTCTTCAGACACTGACCTTTAGCAGCTATTCTTTGGCAGAAAACTGGAGTCATTAACTTCAAGAATGTCTAAGTGTCATGGGAGGTTTAGATAGTTCTTCAAATAGAATAGTTCCTTCCCCCTGCCTCTTACTAAGTGTTACTTAACTTGGTAGAGCCCTCTATCCCCCCAAACACCATAATATATGGGTTTTTGGTATGATTGTTAAACCATTGTGATTTAAGTTCAGCATGTGCCAAGAAACAGAGTAACACTCAGAAAAACTAAAGAGACATCTATTAAAATCAAAGTAAAGCGTCATGACTTAAAGCACATGAAGCTTCTGGCATAAATGTTCTCTGTTGAGGACAGTCAGCTGCCTCAAATTAACACTTTTTATCTCTAGTGGAGGCTATATTCATCACTGCCATGAGCACTTCTGCAACATCAAGCCTGAGCAGCATTGAAGATAACCACACCCAGGCATGTTTCACAGCACAGGAAGAATGCGTCAGGCAATCCAGAGCAGTCACTGACCAGGCCCGCTCCAGAATCAGATTCAGCATAACTACATCTGTGTGAGCATCACATACAAACTAACAAGCTTTGCCTGACTCGCTCAACACGGCTTACTTCCCCAGATGCAGCACTGTCCTTAAGCAGGTCCACTGCTTCTGGGCTTAAACCTCGCACCTCTATACATTGACATGCTGTGCCACATCAGTGACAGCTTAAATCAACATCAGCTTGGGTTCACTACCAAAACAGACTTTTTAAAAAAACCCACATAGTACAGACTTTCCCTCCCTTAGTAACAAGTATCCACATCCTCCTCACAGCATAGTACAGACAACTAAAGAGTAGCAGATCTCCCTCAATATCTGTGCAGAAATCTTAAGGCAATGAGACATCTTCTGCTTCTTTGTGGGGATGACAGTGAAAACATACCTAGCACATCTGGGTGCAGACTCAACAAGGATCAAACAAACTGAAAATACTGAAAAAGACTATTTGTGTTTCCCATGATTATGAATGGCTGGTTGTACACACTACCTCTTTTTCAACTGCTAAAATAATCTTTAGATGTTACTAAGTTAGCACTTTCATCCCTTTACTCCCTTTCTCTAGGAGATTGCTAGTGTTTCTGAAAAAGGTCACAAAATTGAGTAGCAGCTGCAGTCTCCAGACCTTAGGTAAGCTACATAAGCACCACCTCTTCACCTAGCCACAGAATTAACACAGGATACAAGTAGACTAGGTATTGAACCATAGCAGGATCTCTTTATTTCTTAGAAGACAGTTCTTTCTGCATTAGTTGCCTGAGTCCTCCAAATGATTTCTCCCCTGTCCTCTGCAGATACAGGAGCCATTTTTCACATGGGAATTCCCACTGCTTTCACTGGCTATGACTAAACAAAAATCCTACTAGCTGCTCAAAGTATGTCCAATGTGAGACCAGTGTTTTACTAAATATTTAGAACAACATGCTCATGACAGACTTGTGCTGTTTTCAGGATGAGCTGCCTTTAACTGTACTGATAGTGACCAACCCTGAAAGGAACTCTTCAAATTTTTACTTTTACAACAGTTATTTTAACAAAGTTGGCTGAGTTTTGATAAACTCACTGTTCTTCCTATAAAAAGATGACAAAAGCACAAGAAGATAATATGACTGGGAATTGGGGACAGTCAAGCATATTGTGCTCTGCATCATGCAACTATGTATATTAACTGTGGCTTACTTTTCCTACTTCCTAACTATAAAGGAATAAATACAAATAAAATTTATAATTTGTTTTCCTAACTAGTAGTTGCTTTTGAGTTGCTTCACATTCATTACCACTTACAAAGACATGCCTCACATACCTTTTTCCTTTCTTGAAGTGGCAACTGTACTTAGGATAATCGTAGAGTTCAGTCATTCGTTCTTTGAACAATCCTCTGACGGGACACTGCTCAAGAAAGGGTACTGTAAGCTTGTTCTGAGCCTCCACAAATGCCTGAAAGAAAACAACCCCCCAAAAAATACATGAACTCAAGTAGAAATGCATATTTCCTATGGAAAACACTATTTTCTGAAGCAATGCATCGCAGACATCTTTCCCCCCATATAGGTTGTGTAGAGTCACACCTGAAGACTCTTGGCATACTTATTTGCATTATGTCACAATACTGTAATAATGCTGATCATATATCTTGAATATCTCTCTCCAGGGCACGCACTGTGATAACCAGTGGTTCAGCCAAAGACAAGCCAGATTCCTGACACTCCCCTTTAAAGAAACCCCCAAGCCTCGTGCTTTTAAAACCTCTCCTTGTATTTGCCTAAAGAGCATAGAAAAAGCTGACTTAAGAGTATATACCTGGGAAATACCACAAATAGATGATACTCCAATACTCTGATAAATAAATTAGGAAATGGATAAAGAACAGAGACCCTTTTGCCCACATACAGCACTACCATTTCAGGAGCTGTGAAGAACTGTAAGATGATGCAAAATGTTGCATGCACCATCCATTCATCCTACTAACATAAAATACAGGATTAGTCCCAGCCACTATTTCTTGGAAAGGCCAAAGTACCGTCCGCAGATCAGTTCTTAGTTACAAAAGGCAAAAATCTCTGAGAACTTTGAGGAGTCTGGTTTCTTCAAAACACTCCACCTCCCAGTCACAAATGCTTAACGACAGTGGCCAAAACCATTACTACTTCAGCTGTTTGTCAGAGGCTGCCACTCCCATGGCACGCTTGGAAAAACTGCTGCTCTGCTGGTGTTTCACCATCCCTATTTATAGCAGAGTACATTAATATAAAATGAATACCTAAGCATCTTAAGGTGAACCACAGCTAAGAAGCACACGCGCAGGCTTTTCTGTCTCTAATGTGGAGTAGGAAGGACAGGACACAGTGTGTGTGGCTGCAATTCACAGCCAGACATTGCAATGATGGCTGCCGCATCACTCTCGGACCCCAGCCTTTTGCCTCCAGCCTGAGCCTCCAGGTGTCCACTCATCTCTTGCTTACACAGGTCTCTTCCCCAGTTGCTTTGAAAGAGGCTGCTGTTTCTACCTGTCCCGAATCTGTCACACAGCAAGCAGATCAATGTATGATAACATCTGAGCTACGCTTCACTGCAGGACATGACCCACGGGAGCAGCAGGGCTACAATCCATATTCCACAACTTGTGTTTCACAGTTCTTCTCAGAAGCTAGCTGCTGTACAAAGAGAGTACCTGGCACACATCTAACAACTGCATTCAATGTTTACTTATTTATTAATTCTTCAGGCGAAAAAGAGGAAAGAATAGAACATAAAACTTTCAGTCTTACAGACATTTCACATGACGAGAAGCACATAGGGCAAGTACAGACACCCTTCCTCCCATTTCCCTTGCTGGCAGTGCATAGCCAAGAGCTGCATTACGTGCCAGGCTGTGTTTTCAGAGACTTGTCAGGCCAAAAGGTAAGGGAGAAAGTGCATTAATTATGGTCAGTCTCCACCTGAGAGGTATTTGTTCCTGCTTTACAAAGCATAGAGAAACTGATAAGCTTTAAACATGTGAGTGCAGAATTAGTAATGCCCTAAGAGCACTTGGCTAAGTGCTGAAACATATTAGTTTAAGAACACGTGGGCTGGTTAGATGCAAGTCACCTCTTAAGGATGACACGAGAAAGCAAGCACTACAGCACTAAAAAGGAACAGATACAGAAGGCTAACAACGATGCCTTCTGCACCTTTACTCAAAATTAGGCTCTATGCATCAGTGAGGATCGAGTCAGGAAATGATCCCCTGAGAAAAAGGAAGGAAAGAGGCGAATGCATTGCCAAGGGAAGGTACATTTTTGCTTATGTTCTCCCTTTGAGTATCTTACTGGCATAGATGGCTTTGACACCCAGCACGGCAGCACACCACATCCCAGTGGTAGCCGCTACATTGTAGCACTGTAAGTTTCCCCCACCCCACCCCATCATCTAACCAAATCTACCCAAGAATTATGTGTATCTGAATTTGTTTTCTCTAAATGGAAACACATGAATTTCAAAGACCACATACACAAAAATCTAGACAGCCCATGCCACACAAATAAACTGACTACTCAAAGTGCTGTGACATTTTCAAAGAAAACCTGTCTTATAAAAACATGTATAAAAACATTCATTGTGCTTGATGGGCAAAAGCACTTCTCAGTTGCATTTTGTGGACAGAAACATCTTTGTTTCATCTATCAATAATGGTAACATTGCTGCAAAGGTATACTGGAACTGTGTGTTACTCACTTTTAACTGTAGTCACATCTTACCACATCTGCTTTCATTACTGGTATTCAAAGAGGAGACACACACTGTTGTTTACAAGCATTTGTTGCACAAGAGCATGCTTATGTACTAATGCACTCACAACTGAATCACTAGTAATTTTGCTTTTACAGGGATTTAATATATTTTTTACATTTCCACTTAGTATGCACCAAAGATTCAAGACTATTTGTAAAAGGGAGTGCAACTGCTATCTAACAAAGGAGGTAGAAATTACAGGTTTTTGAAAAATTCTCACCCAGGAGAATCCAGTCCAGTTTGAAAATTCTCTGTTCTTATACTTTTGAGCATGAGTTTGCACTCATATTCAAAAAGCAATACATAATTGAAATATTGCTCTAGGTAAAGCACAGGAACAGGTGTTGGCAGCAGAAACTCTCACAGTAAACAACTCCATCCACCATGCTAGGCTAAACAGATGCCACTCAGGCAATACGGCTAGCAGAAATTCTCTACACCTTAATGAGCTTGTAAAGAAAGATTCCTATTTTACCTGTAGAAATCTGCATCTGACAATCTATCATAAGCCTTGAGCGAGTACAGAATTTACTAGCAGAAGAAAGGACAGAATAAGGGTCCAAGTAAGTCATACGCTTATGGGTGACTCAGAAGATCGTTTGAAAAGCAAAAGAATTTCTGAAGTGTTGTATTACAGTAGAGATGTTCTATTTGAGATTGAAGTGTTTGGCCATTACTTGAGCAAGCCAATTGCTATTTTTTTAAAAAGCATAACTAAATTTCACCTAAAAAATACATGCCACAAAATTTTTAATCATGCTTTGTTACAACCTATCAGCTTCCTGTGTGCCACTAAGCTACTCTCTCAGCAAGATAATGATTTCCACTCACAGTATACTTTCCAAGAAGTCTTAGGATACAAATTTTTTTAACATTACCAGTCTTTGTTATTAATCTGTAAAGTATTTACAGTTTGTTGAACAGTTACCCCCAAAATCTTCATATATATCTTCTCATTAATAGGTAGTTCAGTGCAACTCCTACAAGAGGGCACATACCTTTTTTTTAAGTGTTATAAAATAAAACTGAGCAGAGTTCTGGTGGCTTGCCTCTTAGCATTTACTTTAGTGTTTAGCAAAGAAAAATTCAAAGTGCAATGGGAAATTTATCAAAACGTGAAAGAGACACTGGTCAGTTATAACTACAAATCCATTTAATTGTAGTTTTGAGTTTCAAACTCCAAACATACACCTGTTCATAACACCACAACTCAACTGTGTATGCCACATGATCCTGGCTCTTTCATCCCTTGTCCATCCTTAATATCTGAAACAAGCTACACATTTACTGCCTACACTGTTAGTGAGTCAAGGTACTGTATATAACTGACATACAGTAGCAAAAGACTTTGCTGTAGTCTAAATAAGAGATTATTTCTCACAAAGTGTAAAAACAAGCAAAAGTTTAGAAGTCCAACCAAGCCAAACCCAAGACAATAGTAAAAGTGTGGTTTCGCAGTTGTGGCCTGTGTCGTCACCAGAAGCGTTTTACCAGCATAGCATAATATTTCAGCTACACCGGGGATGCTTCCTCAGTCTGTCTTAAAGGTCAATGGCCAAACAGTAGCCAAGTACGAACCTAGCTTATGCGCTTCCACTCTCCAAAGTGAGGTGGGAACTTCCTCATCTGACCATGGGCTCAGTTTTTATCTACTTATCTGGAGAAGGGAGTTTTGTTTGCTTATAGCTGCACATGAGTACTCCAACCAAGCACATAGAGAGAAAAAAGCAATAAAGCAAAGCACAGAGATCGTGAACATGGAAGCACATACTTCTTGAACAACAGCTTTTCCACAAGAGATTAAGCATGTGGCTTGATGATTGGCTTAATCAGTTCTAAGACTGTGCATCTAACAGGAAACAATCCTGCAGATTTCAATAACCTTTTTATGGCAGATATATACACTGCACATGGAATAAGACCATCTTGAAGACCTGGCTGAAAAGTTTCTAGACCTATTTGACTTTCACCTAATTAAAAAGTAGGCTGTGGGATGCTAGAAAAGGAAAGGTCCCATTCTTGAACAATCTTAGATCCAACTAACATGTGGTTTTGTGGTGGCCTAGACTAAGCATGCGTGCCAACAGAAAAATAACCCACCAAAGGCTTCCCCTCCAGAACATCACCCTGTGATGGCTACACCCATGCAAGGGAGGGAAACATTCAGGTCAGTGCAAGAACGAGGAGGGAAGGCAGAGAGAAACCACAGAACCACCTGACTTAATGCAAACCTGCAAACTACAGTGGATCAGGTCCAGTACCATCCGCACTCTACTCTCACTGCAAAAATACCTGATTAAACCAATTAAAAAAAAATCCCACCCTTCTATGTTCACTTGTTTATAAGCTGCTAACTAGTAGAGCCCACAAGGTCATTTGGACTTGCCACAGGAAAAATTAATATGATTCTTTATACTCATAGCTGATGTGGATAATTTCTTTCAGTCCCAGTCCTGTTAACCCTACAGTGGGCATCAAGTGAAACTACCATGAAAATTCCAGTTTAAACCAATCTCACTTGCCTGTGCTTCTTTCTCCATGCTTCATGAAATAGTAAGCTTGACATTTCACTGACTCACATCAACACAGAAACAAAGTGAAGCCTACCCATTTATTTCCTATGGCCACACCAATGCTTGACATGACTATTTCTGCTACATCTAGAAAAGTAGAATCCCAACCTATTTGTGTATCTATTTGACAGCACACACCAAAAAAAATTGAGTGTTCATGTGTAAGAAGAGATTCCTAGCTTAATAAATGAATGATGTTCAGTCTTTCCTCTTGGCATAAACCAGAATTTTCACAGTTACACATACTTAGATCAAGTAAGCACGTTGTAAACGGGAACTGAATTAGGGGCTCTTTCACTACAGGTGAGCATGGATGTCCGATAACTTCTTCTAGATCTGTGCTTAATATGCAGAAAATTAAAGGTAGCCTATTGTTGGAGGTGCACACAGCATATTTTTACTTTTCCTCAAAACAAATGGAGGTTTGGGATATTAAGGAGCGCATAAAGAGAGCTACTGCCTTGGAGAAAGAATGAGGACGCAGACCTCAAGGTCAGCGACTTGAAGGCTTGAAAGGTCCACAAAGCATGCTCCAAATTCTCTCTGAAGCCCGCACAATCATTCAATTGCCTCTATAGCAGTTTCTGATTATTCTTTGATCTGGTAGGTGCAGAACAGATGTTCTGCAGGAATCATAGAATCATTTAGGTTGGAAAAGACCCTTAAGATCACCGAGTCCTACTGTGAACCTAGCGCTACCCAGTTCACCACTAAACCATGTCCCCAAGCATGAACTACAGCTACATTCACCAGGTAAGTTTTCAAAAATTATTGGCAGGCCCTTCAAAAACAGAGTACCCATGCATCTAGTCTATAAAAGAAAACCACATCTAAACAGCAGCTCCCATACAAAGAAAGGTTACCTTTGTCTGTTCACTATCGGGATCTTCAAGCCAGCAGTATGGGTCGCTTATTTTACACCCATGGTAATCCAACACCTGAATTTATAAAAGACAACACTTTAAAAAAAGACATGCACACAAGCAAGCTCTATTTATCAAAGAATGGCAGTCATCAGGATGAATAGTATTTAGAATTTCACAAAAGCAATCAGTGCTAAGATGTAAAGGAGGAAGAGAAAAGAGAAAAGCTCACAGGTGTGGTTCTGGTTAAGAAACTAGCCTCTGGTTTAGCCCCCCTATTATTGCTGCTCACAAACATGTGAGTAAAGTACACACATAAATTTAAAAAAAGCCAAAACACAGAAGACTAACCCACGTGTCTGAATTTATCTGCTTCCGTCCTCCTGTACACACAATAAGACTAGACAGCTGCTGCATAGCAGTTGCATAGTTCAGCCTTTCACTCAACTATTAAAGTAAATACTTCAGTTTTTCCAGCGTTGGCTCACATCAGCAAACATTTTTGTTTAAAAGCGATGTTAGCTTTATAAACAATTCCCGAGCTAGCGCCTAAAAGCACAGACCTTTGCTCAAGGAGAAGAAAACCGAACCCAATTCAGGCAATTTGCAGAACTACCCTTGCCTATGGAGCTCGGGCTGGCACGCGAGAGGACGGGCGATCCCGCAGATGCGCCGTCACACACGAGCGGGCTCCCCGGCGCCGGTGGCGGCCCGGGTTTCCCAGCAACGCGCCGGGCCACCGGGGCCCGGGGCGTCGCGCTGGCGGCTGGGCGCGGGGCTGAGCCCCGGGCGGCCCGCAGCCGCCGGCGCCGCGGCCGCTCGCCCGCCACCGCCCGCAGGCGTTAAAACACGAGACCCTTTAAAGGGAGCGCGTTGGACTTTTAACGGCCGAAGGCGAACAAAGCCCCGAAAGGCGACACGCCGCTGAGCCCCGCGAGGCAGCACCGAGGGGGTGGCGAAGGCGGCTGCCCCCGGCGCCGGGCCCGGCAGAGGCCACGAGCCGGCGGGCTGCCCCGGCGAGGGCCGTACTCACGGCGGTCTCGTCGCGGTACACCTCGGGGTACTGGAAGGCCTGCATGGCGGGCGGCGAGAGGCGGGGAGAAGAGGAGGAAGAGGAGGACGAGGAGGAAGCGAAACGCGGAGAGAGCCGCGGGGCTGGGACTCGGGCCGTAGCAGCAGCCGGCGGCAGCAGCAGGCGTGCAGCGCGGCCCAGGCGGAGCGGCGCCGCCATACGGCCCGCCCCCCTGCCGCCGCCAAGAGGGGACGGCCGGCGGCGCGCCAGCGGCAGAGCGCCCCCTGCCGGGAGCCGCCGCACACGCACCGGCTGGCCGTGGGGCAGCGGGCGGCGGGAGCCGGCGCACCCCGCTCCGGCTGCGGGGGCGTTGTTGTTTCTCCCTCAACACCCAGCCAACGGGTTTCATTTTCCGGATAGTAAACGCTTAAAAAAACCCACCACCGTAATTTGTGTTTTTTTATCGTGGGGTTTTTTTATTTTTCCCTCTCAGCGCCCCCACCTTGACAGAGGGTGTGGGGTGAGGCTCAGGCCTCAGCTGCAGAGCTCCTGGCTGCGCTGCCCGCAACACAGTGGCTGTTGCGTGGGTGAGGGCTCAGGGCAGCTCGAGGCTGGGCCCACCTGAGCCTTTAGCACATTTCCACCAAACACGCTTCTCTGCCAGCAGCCAGAGACCCCCCTTCACTCTAAAAGCAAAGGCCGACTTGGCCACTGAGTCCTGCTGAGGATGGCGGCTCCAGTGCACCGGCCTGGCTCCGCTGGAGCCACCGGTGTCGGGGGCCTGGGTCCCACACCAGCACCGGTGCAGCTGATGTGGATGAATGTGCACACTAAAGGTGTTTAAAAACCACTAAAGGTGTTTTGGGTGGGTGACCACGGGCTCATCAGCCAGGCGTTTATTGTACAATAGGGCTTCTTGGGCCAGAAAACTTGTAAACATTTTTCCTTCCAGGTAGTGGCCCAGTGGACCCTCATGTCACAAAAATACTGGAAAGACACAGGGATGGGTTGTCATTTGGCTAGCATCATGGCTGAACTGCTTTTCTTCCAAACAGTTCTTGTTTCAGAGTTACCAACAGCAGCCCTCACCAAGTCGTCCTGTCAGCCTGGGAAGGACTTGGCCGCAGCTTATCCGGGCTAAACTCCTGTGTACGTGTGGTGCGTGGCACCAGCGGCAGGCAAGGAGGCTTGCAGGTGGTGGTGTCTAAAGGTTCAATCAGCCCCAAGAGAGTTCACATCTGCAAATAAACTAACCGCCTGGAATGACAATGATCTAAAACATTTCAGAAATGACACCAAATGTTTATAGTTACCAGCTCAGAAATGTGCCTTGATTGCTTGCTCGTAATGAGAAGAGTTACCATCTCTAATTGGGCATCCTGTGAGGAGGCTGAGGGTTGTGTGCATGTGAGGAAATAAGCCAACCGCATAATCATCAGTTACTAAATGACATGGCTGCGTTCATCAGCTTCATTTACATCCTAAACAACGCCTATGCAGCTTCTTGTTCTCTCTCGTCCCTTCTCTTTTGGTCATTTTTCCTTCTTATCTTGTTTCTCTACTAATCTCCCTTTGCAAGGCTGGGGCACGGCTGCCAACTGCACCTTTTGTTTCAGCACTCAGAAACATGCAACCAGCAAGGTGGTTCATGGCAATGCCTTGACATGCCCAATGCTGATAAAAGCTTGCTGATTGTCTGAGCAACTTGCTCAGGTAAATACCGGCAGGCAAAGGCTTCAGCGTTTCTCTCTAGAGCTTCCCGGACAGAAGTACATATGTACACGAGCTGGTATATGGAGAATTATTAGCTTAATACTTCTGTAAGGCGTTTGGCTTGCCTGCGTGCCACACAAACATGCTGTATGAGCACAGTATATCTGAGACTTCTGAGCAATCTCGACTGCAGATTCACTTCATACACAGCAAAGGCCTTGCATCTGATTCAAAGCTGAAGTTTGCCTGAAGAAAACGTCTTCTTTTTCAGCCTGAAGGTGTTGACCAGGGTGAATGTATTTTACATTTGTCCAGAATTTCTGGATGTTTAGCAGCTTGGTCAGACTTGCCTGTAGCTCTGACTGAACAGCTGTACATCCAAGTATCCTGGGCATTTCCACAATGTCTCCATAGATCATGTTTATGCTGTAAAAGCAGCCAAGCTGAGGTGTGCTGGAAGTCTTGGGCAGATGTGGTCTGATCTGCCGGGAGAGGGCAGCCTGACTGCACGCCGCTGTGCAGAGCTGACGCGGAGCTGCGCCCGTGTTTTTCAGGCTTCAGTAACCCTTTCAATCCAGGGCACGGTAATTCCTGAATGGGCTGGCGAGCATCCAGTAATCACAGTAATTATCCATTACAATGCCTCCCAATTCATCCTGGATACAGAGAAGGCGGGAATATACAAAGAAACCCAAGTACATGGTTGTCCAAGATAAGATCTTTGGGCCTGTATTTTACAAGCAGTAATTTTCATTCAAAGGTGAGCACCAGGGACAGAAAGTGAATTTTCTCTTTACTGTAAATTTTTCCCTTTGTTTCTTTGGGGGGGTGGGGGGAGGCAGGGAAGGATCACATGTGAACAACAGCAAAAGCAGCACATCTACACTGTCTGAACTTTTCTTATCAGAAAAGCAGTTAATAGAGGTTACTTAGTGTCGAAACACTACCCAAAACATGTTTTTCTTCGTATGGACCACGCACCCCCTGTACAAATGAAAACGAGTGCAGTGTGAAGTCTAACAGAAATACTTATTATGACAGGTGTAGAAATCTTCTCCTTTTTTCATTATGTTTGCTTAACACAAAGTCAAAAGTGATTGGTGTTAGGACTGTATCGCAACTGAAAATTTGAAGCTTATCTTAATTGTTTAGTGTTGTAGCAGCAAGTAAAATTCTATTAAAATTTTACCTTTTCTTGGGCCTAACCAACCCCAACGAAGGTCAGATATGGTATTTGCTGAGTTTTGAGGATAAGCTGCTGAGTAAGCGAAAAAATTATCTTCCTGCATTTAAACAAAAAGTTTTAAAATATCTCAGTAATCTTTGTCATCTTATCACGCTCCCATGTTAGCATGAATCTGATCATTTGAAAAACACATACCGGTCTCTGCTGATATTAATTATACTTCTGCTGATTATCCAGTCATTAGCAAATCTCTTTCAGCTTAGTCAGCATCTCCACAATGACTCACTGCAAGTAGTGTATTGACTCAGTAGGAAGTGACCTCATCGTCCTTGTCAGGGAAGATCTGACAAAAGATCTAGCAGCAAATTTTGCTTTTACCTTTCCTTTTGTCCTTTTCCCAACCTTACTCCACCATTGTGACTTAATAATAACTGGGAATTTTCTGCTGTAGAAAGAAGGCAGGTCTGTACCTTTACTCCTCTTTTCTTATATATTTATTTCATTTACCCACTTGTAAGATACCAAGTCTGCTGTTCAGACATTTATCGACAGGTGTCAGCAGAACCTCAGTATTTCACTGTCACGAGCATGTGCTGAGCTGTACAAATAACTCGAGTTTCAGAGGAATGTGACTCTGAAAGTGTCTGCCCTGCTGGATCTGTTTTGGAAGCACTGACTCAAGAGCCTAAGTCCTGTTGATTTTCAGTGAATCTTTGATTCCTAAATTATGTCCCTCTACTGTACATATTAATTATGGTAATTGTGTATTGTTTATGGATAATTGAAGGGTTGCTTGTTTTTTGAGCTGCATTATGAAGGAGCTTAAGTAACAAAATATGGTTTTATTATCTTAGTTATAGAAACTTCTACATGATGTAGGTCTGGTCGATATTTGAAAGTACAGTCAAGCAAAGCAGTATTTCATTGTGATAAACTGCTTTGCGTGCCATGAGATGGGATGGGTGCATTGAAGTCAGCGGCATGCTGCAGAATCATACGCTAGCTTGCCCTGGGGTTGTGAACTGGTATGCACACTCCTGGTGCTGCGAAGTCAATTAAGCGATGTAGAGATGTCCACATGGGGAGTTAGTATGGAATAGCAACTACAAAGTGGTATTTCAAAGTATTTCATCAGGTAGGCAATCTAAACTGTGATTATGGTATGGTAAGCATATCTAAACTGACATATGAGCATTAACACACAGATCATAGTATAACTACACCCAATTAAAAATAACTTTTCTTTGAAGAAATTTTTTCAGACCGATGAAAGCTAGGGTGGTTTAGGCTCACCTTTTCCTTCTGCAGTGACCTTCCTTGTGAAGTGAAGAACGAACTAAATTCTAATCCTAGAAGATGCTGATGACCAACTTTTTTTAACTGATGCTTTGTTTTTAGTCTTAATTTTTTAACTGATAGCAATTAGCCATTAAAAGAAGGATTTGCTAAACACCAGAGATCACACAGGAAAATCTGTGCCCTCGTGTCCTTGGGTAGATAGTCAATACTCAGCTCTCACTGAATTTGGGTGTTTGGGTCTTTTCATAAGTTATCAGGGAGACCTCTGGAGTTTGCAAGATCAGGTACTGGCTCCTCAGGCCCCAGATTGCTGTTTATTCCCGACACCTAGTTTAATCTTACTTCAGCATTTCTGGAAATGTATCCTAATCTTACACAGTTCAGCTGGGACTCTATAGCTTGTGCAGAAAAGCTAGAAGGGTTTGAACTTTCATTGTTACACAGTATTTAAGAGGGGAGAAGGGTGTGACATAAATCCCAATGCAGTCAATAGAAGCTTTTCTATCTACTCTTTTCCCTACCTATTTCACTGATCTTTGAATCAACCCTTCCTCCATCTTTTCCCACCAAACATCACTCTGCAAAAAGAGGGATCTTTATAAGCATCATTTTCTGTCTAATGAAATCATATTAATTCTTTTTTTTGTTGAAAGATACCAAATCCATATTAATAAAATGGAAAGAAAAGTGCTTATTTTTACGTGTTTGCTGTTGCTTTTCTGAACTACTTTTTTTGTTGTTGAGGTATACTGCAAAAAAACTTTATAAGCTAACCAAGTAAAATAACATTTATACTAGAAAGGATGACAGTATAAAAAATTCTTACATGGCAGCATCTGAAAATTGAGATAAGTATGAATTGGAAGGAGGCTTTTTATTCTTTTTTGTTCTGAAAATGTAAGGATAATGATTTTCTTGCTTTAGATGAAATCTTCTGCCTAGTGAAGTGAAAGGAAGTTTTGTCACTGATCTCAAGAGGGTAGGAATGTCACCCCTAATCTTGGCAGTGAGCAAAACAGAAGGCAGCTTCCTGTTAACAGCTTATGACTTGTTGACAGAATTTGAAATACACTAAACATAGAGAAACCGATATACTTTTCTTGGAAAAGAAAACAGTTTTAGCTCCTTTTAAAAGACTCCACATCTAGAAATATCTTCTTCTGCAGTCATCATCTACCCATATTTAATACATTTCAAATATATGGGCTCAAACGGCTTAGAAATAGAGCTTTCTATTGTGCCTCAGAAAACATTTGGTTTGGCTTAGAACACTATAGAAACTATAGATCCCTGCAGAAAAAATAAACTTTAGAGTCAGAGCACCAGAAATGTGATTCCAAGTGAGACTTGCACATGCCTTTGAGAAGAATCTCTTGATACATGGGAAAAAGACAGAAAGAAAACTGTGTGCAGTTCAGTGACCACTGAATCTGAAATGCAAACTACATTGGACAATGTGCTGGGTTATTACACACAGTAGTGCTCTAGCCACCTTGTAGAACAATTCCTTTAAAGTATTGCTGCTACAATTCCACAGTGGAGACAAAAATAAGAAGAAAGCAAAAACTTCAACTCAAGAACTACTTTTAAGAAAGGAACCAAATTTTGGCAGGCACTAAATAAGTATATTTGTAAAGAATCCTTCTTTTTTTTTATCATTCAGGGGTAACTTTAGCCTCCCCTTTAAAGGAGTACGAGTTAAACCTAGTCCTGTAACTGAATAACGCATTCCCAACATCTGTATAGCTGAATGTGAAATCTCTGTATTTCTAGTATGGAAGCATCTGTGCAATTCAGATGTGGGCAAGGGCTTTGCCATGCCTAACTCCACGCATGCTCAAGTGGTAAAGATGCTTGATGCATTTATGATCTAGGGTTTACAATCAAAGTAGAAAACACAAAACAACAGGTAGCTACATTCAGGGATGTGGAGGAAAACAGTGCAACATTACTGGTCATTGTGTGTACCACACTTGCAGCGTGCCAGCAACCTGGTTTTTGCAGACAGTGTGAAAAAGGAAAAGTCCCAGGGAAATTTTGAAGGTGCATAATGTCAGAGTGCTGTATACTTTTACAGAGAGCTCCTCCTAGGCTGGAAGGGCAGCGTAGGAAGAGGATGTTACTGGTGCGAAAGGTTTACAAACATGCGATGACAGCTGGTGTCATGGGTTATCAGAGATGGCAGTGGGGCTGCAATCTGCACGGAGGGGAACTATCTTGTGCTTGATGACAGGGGAGCTGGTGGGAAGATGGGAGGAGAGAGGAAACCTGCTTACAGCTGTGGGCACAGAGGAAAGGTCGGGAAATGCGCCCTGTCAAAAACAGGGAGAAGCACCTTGTGGTGAAAGGATGAAAGCTGGACTGGTAATTTTAGCTGTATGGAAGTAAGAGGAAGGTCATAGCTTTGAAGTTTTATGTATCAAGATTTACACAGAGCCTTGATATGAGAAGCTGAGGTGGAGAAAGTCCCAGTCTGAAGGCGCTGACAAGTTCAAGGCCCGAGCAGCAGACGGGTCAGTGATGTTAGCCACAGTGAATGGAAAAAGCAGCGGCAGAGAGAGCTTAGAAGAGAGATTAAGAGCTCCCGTGAGCCATACTGAGCTTGAGCCGATGGCGAGACATTCAGAGAGAAGCAGGCTGAGCTTTGGGCTTGGACAGAAGGGAGCATACGGGTGGATTTGAGTCATGAGTGTGAGCAGTTGGGCTTGTGTTTACAGATGAGCTTCCCTGGAGAGGAGGTTCTCCAGAGAGGAGGTGCCCTTTCCACAAGGAGGGAAGGCAACCAAGGGCAGAGCCCTTTGGAGCCCAGTGAAAGCTGGAGAAAAACAAGGGTATGTTATTGTCCTGTTCCAGCATGTGATTTGTTGACAATGAAAGCTTTTAATAACTGATTTTGAATGCTACTATCAAAACTTTTAAAGACACAGATTCTAACATAGCATGGACCTGGTACAGAAGCCCTACATGGTTTACTGAGAAAATAATCAGTTTCGGAGATGAATTTTCACTTTCTCAAGTTACAACATTACTGAAAACTATGCCTTTTATGTATTTTGTTATTTCCTTCTCCTGGAGGAGTTTGCAGTAATTTCAAAGGAACAGGAATTTCAAAGATCTGATAGATATTGGAACAAGTTTAACATTTTTCTTCACCTGGTAATTTTAATGACATTTCTGCAAGCTTTTTAAAAATTATTTTTGTAACTATAGGCTTTTGAATTCTGACAGAAAATGAGGGGAAGGAGAAACTGAGACAAATTTTGTGAAAATCAGTTCCTCTTCTGAACATATTTATTAGATGTTCTTCCTTTGCCTTCAGTTTAGGTGGAGGAGGCATCCTTTTCACTGACTGGAACAGGTTTCTAAGCACAGCTAGGAAACATGGACCAAGTCAAAGAAATTGCAGAAATAAATACAACACATTGGCATGGAAGAAAATTCGGCAAAAAAATCCTCATGAACTTTCCTCTAATTCATTTAATGCAATTAATCTAATTCATTTTTACCTCCTGGTGGGAGTCCTATTCTAAACCCTGCACATGCCTGAGCGTCATCAGAAGGCACGGGACAAGGCCAAGGTAGAACAAGGCCTCTGCCCTATAACTTTATAGACTTACTATTCCAAAGCACTGCTGAGATTACCTAGGGCAGAAGGACCCTTTATGCATATTGGGAAAAAAATTTAAATCAACATTTGTGCCAAATAAAGGTGACATGTCCTGCTTCCTGTTGCCCTGGTCCTCTCATATTTGGTGGTATTTTGAAGTCAATATTCAGCAGCCATTTCTGCTGTCTAGCTTCTGTAGAACCAGCAGACTCCTGCTGCAGGTTATTTGATCCCTTACAAAAATTATTTCATTAACCATGGTTAAATATTCTAGAGGAAATAAAAGTACTTGGGAAAGAAACCTAAAGGAGAGAAATGCAAGAATTAAAGACTGGGAGACCACATCATCTTCTGCAAGAAGGGTCTTGCTTGCCTGGTAGACTTTCTTTGATCTCTAATTATGGTAGATGTTAGTGTTGTAGTAGGCTTTTTTTGATCCCTAATTATGTTAGATGTTATGTTGTTGATGTTAGTGCTGTAAATCACCTCTTTCTGAATTCAGTAATTAAAGCTTTTAATATTATTCATTCCCTCCTACCAAAACTTACTTCAGTAATTAAAAATATGACGGTAATTTATTCTGGCCATATGACTATTTTGTTCAGATATTTATTTAAATAATTGTATTTCATTACAACCTCACAAAAATTCATCCTCATCACTTAATTAGACATGTATGTGAAAAGCCAACTGGTATTTGGAGTTAGGCTGTGTTTATTCGCTTCATTTATGCCCTTACTCCTGTGAACATCAGGGTATTTACAAAGGTGTAAAGGGTAATAGCTGTTACCACACCAAGTAAAACTTGCAAAATATCTCTGTTTGCTTCATGATAAGCATGTTATCTAAATCTTGTAAGTACTAAAGAGATCAGAGAAAGAAATGTACCTTTCTCTTGTGTAATGGTACCTGGATTTTCTTTTTGTCTTGTAGGAGACTAGCGTGTTGCTGTAAACCAGCCTTCTTAATCACTTGTGCACTCACTGCAGTTAACCGATACCACTGCTGCGCCCAGTATGATACAGACACAACCACCGGCACGTGGAAATAGATACATTTCTACACAGATCTTATGATTTCTCTTTTTCCAGAGCTAACTGAAAGTTGCTGCCTACATAAGGTCTTTGCTCGTGCTGGCAGATCACGATTCAAGCTGGCAGGTTTCAGCCAAAGACACATCAGGTCATCAGGTAATTAGTGGGAATAACAGACTTGCTCCAAGGCTCAACCCTTTGGAAAAAGCACAGTAAATTTAGTAACCGTGCCCCTACACCTACTAAAGAAACTGAACTGGCCTTCTAGCTTCAGGATAATAAACCTAACAGCCTCATTTCCTGGAGGGTGCTGAAAATAAATTAAGCCAGCCCCCCTTGTTCCAGGGAGTGGAAAAGTTGGCAATCAGTCATTGCCAAGGGAAAACAAACAGAACCAGTCCCTTGGTCCCAAACACAAGAAAGCCCTCCCTTTTCTCCTTGCAGAAAAGCACAAAGCTGAAACTGTGTTTGACTGAGTTAAAATAACCCTTTTTTCTTCCCTAGAGGCTTCCTAATATTCAAGTAAGGTGCTGGGCCATCCACTGGGCTGGAACAGATGATTTGCCTGCTGAGCCATCAACTTCCTCCAGCCCAGTGCAGCCGGGGAGGTTGAGCCCCACTTATTTACTCCTGCTAACTTCTCCTTATCACAGGGAGCACTATATCTGAGACTGACCCTTTATAGGTCACATAAAAAGAGATTTATCCACACCTTCCCCATTGCCATTTAACCACTCCAGTCCCACTCATAATCCATCCCTGAATTGGCAGGATCAGGTTTGGAAGTACAGCAAGGAACTGATGAGAAGAGCCTTCAGCTCCCTGGAGCTCTGCCTTAGAATCCACCCAACCAGCCCAGCCCATGGCTCTCACAACTGCACTAGTCCAGCCAGGGAGCCCACGCCCACGGGCAGCTCTTCTGTGGTACTTCATGGTTTGGTCATTCCAGCAGGCTCTCACCTTCCTCATGTACATCTGAAAGACATCTTCACCATATGTGAGCAGAAAGCTCATGATACCTTATGCTTTGTTACAGTGAACCACCTGAAGATTCTTCCACAGTGACTCAGGGAGGAGCCCATCTGTTCTAGGAAAACAGGAAATTCTGGAATGACACTGCTGGAGGACCATCAGCAGGTCCCTGGTCCAGCCTGTGCCTCCCCTACAAATCAGGTGGTGAGTTACTAGTAGGAGTGAACATAGAACCAGGTTTCCACCCCGTGTAGCTAAATTCTTCTACCAACACTAAATTTAACACTGCAGCAGAGACATCTCACATTGTTTTACTACAAATCTTGCAGAATCCCATGCTCCCCGACCTGTATGCACAGAAAGCCCATTTACCAGCATGTACTATGCTGTCCAATATGGTAAAAAATGCCCAGTCCCATGGACTCAGGTCCCCTCCTCCCTTTCCCCTGCCCATGCATACCCGCACATTCAGCGCTTCCCTCAGGTACAGCATGAAGGTCTTCCTCTAGATTTGCTTTGCTTGCTTATCATAGTCTCAAGAGTTAGTACTAGGCAAAGTTAAAATCTGTTGAGCACAAGGGCATTTGACCCTGACCACAACCCGCTGTTCCTTTAACAAACAATTAAGACATTCCATGTGTGACTAAATTTGAAAGCAAACCCAAGAATTAATCTGCTTGTTTTAAATAGGGATATAAATAAGAACCAGCCCAACTATTGCCCAAGAGATAAGCCAAAACTTTGAGGTTCAGTAAAAGTTCAGTCACTTCCATAGTTTCCTAGGTAGGATTTGTTGGGTCTTTATTTAGGGAAAAGGTCTTTATTTAGGGTTTTTAGGGAACACAATGTCCCCCTGAATTTTGAGTATGTGTTCTCATTTCTATTTGAGTAAGAGTTTCCTCTGAGCATGGATGACACTAAAGGAAAATAGTGTAGCCAAACCCATTCTTGCTGGCATAAATAGTATTTCTGTGGGACTTCTAATTCTAGTGTGCAGTAGGAAGAAACAAACTTATAAAGGTGTCTGCATAACTCTGCATTACATGTATCTATCCCATGGTTTGTGAGGAGAAGACAATGCAGTAAGCATTTAAATCAGGCTTGGCATAGAGCCTTGGCTGGTATAATACAGCTCAGTCTTTTAGAAAGTTATTAACAAAAGACCAATACCAAATTTTACAGTTAGTGGCACCTTCCTTGATCAATTTTTGTTAAAATGTTATATTAGATCCTTAAATAAGCTAGGTAAAACACATCTTCTAGATCTTATACTTTTGGGTCATATAATTTAGGAAAATATCAAATAGTTTCAGTGCTTTGCTTAAGTAAAAATGCTATAATAAAAACTGCATGTAGCAGGAGAAGTATTACAGTAGCTTTTTAGCATGAAAAGTTTCTGTGTGGCAGAAAAATAGATTAAATGAGAATTTTTGTTCAGCTTAATAGTGTGAAGTTAACAAAATCAGTGATTAAGTTATGAGATCATGGAAAGTGAGTATACCCACACATTTTTTGAGGTGATATAGAGTGCAGAAAGTTCATTTTTCAGGGTTTGTAGATTGAAGATTACATATTAACCACTAACCTAACTGATAATTCTATGGACAGAGTCCATTTTTCTATGTAATATGGCCTCACTTGTCCCATGCATAATGTTTTATGAGAGCTCTAAAATTTATGCTCACAGTGTTTTCTTGCAGATTATTTTCCATGTAGGTCAATAGAGCCTTTCCTAAAGGATTCAGCAAAATATCTGAGGATTTGCATGTAGATAAAATGAAACCTTACATGAAAACTGCTTTAAAGAGTTTTACTTCAGAATACCAGTGATCAAGTACTCCTATTACTCTTGCAAAATGAATTTGGAAGAACACTGCTGTCTGCCTAAGAATTACACACTACAGCCTGAGACTGCAGTGTAAAGCTCAAATACTTCATGATACCTAACAAGTATCATGATTTCAGATGCATGAGCATCTTTGAAATCTTAGTGCCCTCTACATAAAATCAAGAGCAGTAGCAAGGTCAAGGGAATTTCATGAGGTTTTTGGCACTTCTGCTTTCTGAGAGATACTTTCTTAGAGTAGCAGGGAAACTGTTAATTTCCCTGAAGCTGCTAGTTTAATATTCTGTTTTATTAGCAGAAGAAGGTAAGTACATCGTTAGATTAATTCTTATAATGGTAACTTTTTTAAAAGAAGGAAGCTTTCATGCAACATTTAAAGAGATGTTTCATGGCAGTATCAGGAGTGTCCAATGAAAGTCAGAAGATCCATTTGTTCTGTAAAACACAGGAAAAAATATAAGCATACAATGGTATACTTTTCTTTCAAGTTAAAATCTTTAGTGTCTCATGCTACAAGTGAACTAAAATAATATACCTGTTACAATAAGTTATCGCTCGAAAGCAACACTGCAGTATCGGTACGGAATTCTATTGCCCGGTAAATCCTTTGTGATTTCTTTTTTGCAGCCTTGTGTAAAACAAATGAACATAAACTGTTCATTAAGGGTTTTATTTTGTTTCTGCATTTGTAGCATTAACGAAACATTCATTTTCAACTCCATAATATTTGTGCCTCTCTGTTCAGAGACATGCTATGAAAGTGTTTCAAACACCACAATGTTGGGATTTTCTGTTATTGGTAAAAAAAGAATAATAGGTCTTTTGTTGAAATAAAAAAGGTTCAAAGCACTGCAGTGACAGTATTTGCAAGACAAATGTTGTACTGGATCTTTCGTCCCACCCATTTATTCCCACTTCACTATCCTAATTAATTTTCATTACATGGCATATTTTATTAATTATACATTTTACATTTATATGTGCCTACTGTTTCAAATCTATCTAATAACTAATACTGTGATATTTCAGCAGTATTTTCAAACAAATCAGCCCCATGTCTCTGATTGTTTCCCCCCAAATTTGTGTTTTTCCAAAAAATTTAGAATTGACAGCTTTTCCACAATGAAAACTAAATTTCAAAAGTTAAAAATATTTGCCCTAAAAAAAGTATTGGTTTATAATTAGTAACAGTAATTTTCCTTTAGAGTAGTTTTAAAAATGCATTTCTTCTCTGTATGATGTAAGAAACATGTTACGTTTCCGTTCAACCAAGGCAACAGTTGCCTTTTTGAAAGGCTTCAAAAAAGAAACCTTTAGGTGTTTTAATTAACTTTAGAGAAATCATATCTTTAAGATTTCCTGAAAACTCGCTTAAAAAGACAGATAGTACCTTCCTGTTTGATTTTTGCCTATTTTGAGGAGCTTCCTAAAGATCAGAAAGTTTAGAGGTCAATGAGATGATCTGACCCTCAGTAAGTGAACCCCTAATTATTCCAAACAACTGAGGCATTGGGGATCTGGGATCTTCATTATTCTCTGAAACATGGAGTTTCCACTGAGCTCTGTTGAGAGATCCCTTTCCTCAATCAGCTCTTTGCCTGCCCGGCAATTCTATACTTTACATTCTTGTTCTACAGATAGCACAAAATCTGTCAAATGAAATATAAACTTGGTATTTGTTATCATATTGCTTTACCACAAATGACACTGTGCACATTACACGATTTTAAAATAGTACTAGAAGCTATTATATTCCGCTTCCAAAAATGAGGCTGTCTGAAGCCCTCAGACACTGGCAATGTCTTTTCAAAACCTTCTGGAGCTTGATCCAAAGCCAGCTTAAGCTAATGAGACATTTTCCACTGACTTAAAAATGTGATTCCTCAGAGTGCAATACATGTTGCATGTTACACAGGAATAGGTGCATTTTACTTCCAGGCTTTTTAGGGAGCTGTGTTGTTTGGGTTTTTTTAAACAAGTAGTGTAAAGGCTAGATCCAAAGTCCACTGGTCTCAGAAGGCTGAATCAAGCTGAAAATGCTGTTCTGTGGCTATAAAGTATTTCACCAAGGTGAAATTAAACTCATAAATCCTCCCATCACTTACCCAGCTGACTGGTTTCTTCCTCATCCTGTCTTGCCCCTCTAGTGAATATAAACTGAATGGTGCCCGTGGTTGCAAAGACAGACCCTTGTACATTGGTTATAGTTAGATTTAAGGACTGTGATCTGTGCTTCTAAGCTGTAATGATTAATGTTACAACAATGCAAAGGTTTCAGTCTCCAGACTCCCTTTTCATTGGGTCTTATCTGGACAAAATATTTCTGGCCCAGATTCTGAGAGATGCTGATTATTTTAAAAGATTTTATTGCACATGAGCCCCCTTAAAAATTAGTATGAATTGAGGATTTCATTCAGTAAAAATAGTGACTGACCAAGAGGGAGCTCTGGCCAGGAGCTCTGCTTGAGTTAAATGTGCCATTATTCTACATCTGTATTGCTGTACACCTCAGTGAAATGGCTTAGCCTTATTGTAAAGAAACAGCCAGGTTTTTGTCTTTCACCCATTTTTATTGCAGATTCCTGTCTTTTAACTTCAGTTTGTATGGCTGCACTGTCTGCTGTGTGCTGGTGTCCCCACAGGACCCTTTGTTTCCTATCTTTGAAAACATTCAAAACAAACAAGACCCTTTCTCTTCCCATAGACAGTACACGTAATATTAATGGTTATCTACCTGTGATAAGCAGAGCAGTATCATTTTACATGACTTGAAAGGGTCATCCATATCGTCAGGCACAATTAACTTGTCTTACTCTCACAAAGCAAGCTGGGGAAGGTAACTAAGAGGCCATACTTCTTCACATATCTCAGAAAACAGTTCCGGGACAAGGGGATAGCCAAAAGATACAAAAAGCTTCCAAACAACAAACACAACGGGCTTTTTATTGGGATCACAAGAGGCTGTGCTGCACCTTCTTGATGTGATACCTTCTGCGGTGCCTGTGTGTGTATTCACTGGAGATGATCGGTCACATACAAGTTTGAACAAGTCTAGCTGCAACAATTTACTTACTATTTATCTCACTTTTAAAGAAAGCAAACTCTGTCAAAGTTTTCTGGAAATTGGAGTGGATTGCAGTGATAGTTGTTTTGAGGATCTGTCCAGACTACAATAAAACGTGTGCTGAAATCTCGCAGAACTTGCACCGTTTATCTATTTTGATTTTGTTTTGCAGCCTAACTAGATCAGAATAGCAAACTAAGAATGAACAGTAACTCCAGTTCTCAGAAGGAGGCTTTCCCTCCCTACATACTACCTCTTCTTCTGTTCTCAAAACTAATAAGCTTAACAAGGATCCTGCTTTGAGGAGAAAATGTCCAGGTAACACATTGTATAGAGAATGATGTTTGTAGTTTAGAATGTTAGTATAGCCCCTCTGAGTCAGCAAGGAGTCAGTTTCCCAACTGATGTTTAGGGTAGTGCTATACTATTGAACGCGCCATCATTCAGACAAAATTATGTTGACCACTTGGGCTGTGGAGAATTGCATAGCACTTGTCACAATAACACAGCTATTAAGTGTGTGACGTGACCAAATACCATATCAAAGTATTGCTCTAGCCACATACATTATTCCTGCAATTAAATGAAATATATTTCACTTCCTGCCTGAAATAACCAGGTAGTGCTGCTGCCAACAAGTTGCTGAGTTTCAGCAGAAGAACAGCTGACTGACTGTCATTAATATATCACTGTATCCTTTAGAGCTTTTTTTCTAAAATGCTTTAGGATCCTTTGGGAGAAAGCATCCTGGTTAATGTAATATTTTTGCTATTAATAACACGGCAAGTTTGAATGTGTTGTTTTCTTCTTATGACTAATGTACAAATCTTTACAGTGAAAATAATTTTGTGTCTTTTCCCAGTTTGATATACATATATAGGGAGAGATGGACAGAAGAATGTTAATCTTTCTTACTCAGATAAAATTTAAAATAGAAAAGTAGCTGAGAAATGCCAATTTTTCCATATTTTTACAAAAAAGAGTATAAATTCTGTAGACTTGTTTCTTTCAGTAGAAAAAAAGGTTTTGGAAAGGAAGAGAAAGTCTTCCCATACAATTTCTGTCCCTTTTAAATTATTTCCTGATGACGGAATCATTCCTATGTGTATTCTCCCCTTGATAAGAAAAGCTGGAAATGTTTCAGATTTCCATTTTGATTTCTTTCACAATGATTAAAGATAAACTGACATGTTTTGGTGAAGAAATCAAAACGTCCTTTCCTCCTGCTATCCTGCGGTGTCAAATTTTTGCCTGCTTTACGCTGAGCGACCGCAGCCTGCTTGAATAATTGGGAGGTTCACAGGCATTTAAAATAGGAAGCTGTGGAAAGCCAGTATTGTGCATAAGGGAGAGAGGAGTCGCAGCGAGGCAGCAAGGGGATGTCTCGGCGTACTGCTGAAGACGGACCAGCTTGGTCGGTGCTTGCAGCCGATGGCTGCTGTAACATGAAGCTCGCGAAAGGTCAGCGGCTGCACTCTGTAGTCTGCTCTCTGCCTATCTGTGCCATCTCTTGAAATAACAGTGACTTCCAGGACTCCTTCACCTTCTTCCCTCTCTGGCTCCGGCATTCCCTCCCTCCCCATCCCTCTCTGGCACACATCCTTCAGCACCACTCTCTTTTCTTCCTTGAGCTTTTCCTGTTGTCATCACAAAGACCTCTATGTCCTTTATTGTACCGTGTCCTCTCTTTGCCTAGCTCAAAGGCTATCTCTGGCTCTGGAGATAAAGCTTCAGCTCAGAAAAGGATGGAGATTTAATTTAGAACAAAAAAACCATGAAGGTTTAAGAAAAAGAAACATGCTGGTGCCCTGTTTGGGGGACAACTGCCACTGTAACTCAGTCAGATCGGTAAATTCAAAATTTGCCTTTAATCAACTGCTTTCTCATTATCGTACCCAAACTTGTGAATTTCCTGGACAATCTATTTATGACCTGTTCCCTTGAAACTTGGAAGCAGTTCATTTGAGAGAAGCTTCCATATTACTCTGCCAAGACAATTACCAAAATAGACCTGTGGCATTGTTATTTTTGAGGATTCATGACCCTCCATTCGTTTGTTTGTTTTAGAGGTATTTTTTTTAAGCCATTTTATCTTGGTGACAATGAAAGTTGAAAGGGGTGTTTTAAGTAATAAAAAAGTAGCTGTTTATGTTTGCAGTGCAAATTATTTCAGAAGGACCCGTGTAGCTGATAGAATGAGAGTTCACGTTACTGCTATAACATACTATTATATGATATATCAGGTACTAAAAAACATGTACTGTACTGTGAAGCTTCACAAACCTGGAGCTGGAACTTTGGGTAGAAAAGCAATTTGCTACATGCTTTTAGGACACAAAGTCCTGCTCAAATTCCTTTCCGAAATGAGGGAACTGTCTCCACTGCAGGAGATCTGCCTGGGGCTGTGGGGCCATGTGTGGCTCCTCTTCCCATCCGTTTTCTCATGGACATGTGAGCAATATGTTTTAGCTGCTGGGAGAGTGATTGCCACTAGCAAGGCCTCCTTGACATCTATTCAGATAAGGGGCACCAGCCTGGCAACTGGCAAGTGAAGGGGAGAGAGGCTTTGCTGTTCACAGACACCAGTCCTGTGCAAATTAAATGGCTATCTGTGGAGAGATACATGCATTGGGGTAAGAACCTGAGTTCTTTGTCTTGACTGTGCATGTAGCAGGGAGAGTGCCACGTGCACTGCCACACCACTACACAGGCGTGGCTGAGGTGTGATAACAACCTCTTCTCTCCCTTGCTTTGTTAAGTTGTTTTACTGCAATACAGCACAAACACAGGGAAAAATCTGTGGCACCCAAGTCGTGTACCCACCCAAAGAATATTTCACATTTGAAAAAAAGCAAGCAAGCAAACCAGGTGAAGATTATTAACATAATAGAAATATGACGAGCAGTGCACAAAATTTTACAGACTTTGTGATTAACTGTTCCCCGGTGCCTGCTGAAATATTTGACCAGGGTCTCAAAGGAAATTCATGTATGATTAGTTTAAATAAAGAAGACAGTAGGGCCTATTTAAAAGGAAGGTATTTGTAGTAACATATCTGGAAAATGTTTCTAGGACTGAGAGATTATTTCTAAAAACTTCGTGCAATTTGCCACAATGCTGTTCATGGATCCAAAAAGACTTGTAAGTTTGCACAGACAAATGAATCAAAATAAACTCCCCAAAATCTATGCTGAAGCTACATTACAGTTTAGGAGCATCCTTATATCCACTCTACTGATGATACCAAATCTTATCCAAGTGTCTTCCTCAACCCTGAGCCTGCTTCAGGACTGAGTATTTTAGGAGTGCTCTGAAAACATATTAAGCACCTTTGTGAAAAATATTGTACGTTTACAAGTTGCCTTCTCAAACAGCGTGGTACCCATTAATCAGAAATCCCTTTGCATTGCTTGTTCTTTAATTTATTTTTGAAGCTCCTAACACCCAAGGCAAATCTCAGCTCAAGACTTACAGATGTGGTGTGTCCTTCCTGATTTCTGAAAGAAGGTTCCACTGGGAGACCTCTGAACTGGAAGTGCCAATATTTCACTCAGAGAACAAGTATTCCTTGCCCTTAACAAATGCAGACATCTGACTCTACCATAGTCAAACACCATTAGATAAACACCCCACTTGTAAATCTGGAGGAGTTATATTCCATTTACAAGCTTATCTACTTGAAAGTAATATTTTAGATCCAGAAAATCCTACTTTTTCAAATGATGATTTGTTAAAATTATGGATTATTCCATAATTCCAGTGAAAAGGTGTACTTATAGGGATATGCATGCATTTCTGTCCACTAGATACTGTGTTCAGCATTTAAAAACAATGACCAAGACATTGTTTTCTCCACTGAGAGAAGTGGTAGGATTTCAGGTCAGTGAATTAAACCGATATCTCACTGGAAGAAGTCCTGATCTTTACATCTCTTCTACCTTTCTTCTACACTATTACTACCAGAAGCGCCCATTTACCGAACAGGCCAAATTATGAGTAAAGAGTGATTGAACTGAAATAAAGCCATGGCAGAAATTGTATGAGTGGATGGTGGAAAGTAATTTGATTACTTAGTCATCAAAGTAATTTGATAATCTATAGTGAATATTTTTCTTGGCTTTAATAGGTTGATTTGGGCTGCAATCTAGAAATATTATTGAAGTCCTGCTCGTCCTAAATAACAACACAGCCACTTTTCTGTCATCTCTGGCCAGTGAAGAGTTTCCACCTAATCTCAGTAGTTGATGACCTGGCTTTGCTTATTTATATCCTTTTGCTGGGGTACAGCAATGTGATGCACACAGGCTTCTGAAGCTGAAGAAACTTCAAAAGGCACAGGACACTACAGCACATAGGTTATCTGAAGCTATTGAAAACCTTTTATTTTCCACCTTCTGCGAACATTTACGTGCACAAACCAAGAGCTCCTCATGCTCTTGGGTGAAGACCATGGTCAGCAAAAACTTCCCTCTGCTGTAGTGAAACTAAATGTAATGAGGACGACAATCTTTGCAGAGATGAATAGTCAGACTCATGAATGAACTCCTGTGGGGTCTGAGGAATGTCATAAATTCCACCATCTTCCCTTCCAAGGGCCTGGCACGTTGGGGCCCATTTCTTGGACCTTGCCTGCCCTACAATAATCACTTATATTTAGAAAGAAATTAGAAAACATTTTTCAACCATTGAAACAGTGGGTTCTGAAATAGCCTTCCTAACAGAATTGTGGGAGAAAGAAACCAAAATTACTTCTAAGATAAACTTATGGATGGGATTATATGGCAAGATAAAATGAACCCAGCATACAGATTCATGTTTGAGCCATCAGTCTTTGACTGTTTCGTATTTGGACCTTCTGATCAGCAATGAAACTAGATGTGATCTCTGTTGTTCATGAGATGAGTTGTGTCACATTAACATAAGGCTTCACGTTTCTGCTGGCCACCTGCAGAGACCAAAGATTTTTTCTCTCTTCTTTGATATTAAAATCGGCTCCCAATTTGTTTTGTTTTTAAAATAATTTCTTATTTGCTTCCTTCTGCAGCAATAAACATTGTAAGACCAAGTATATCAAGCAGGATGTGCTAGAGCTCCCACCTGCTGTCTTGGGTGTATAAAGTAATCATCAAATTTGGGATCAGGAACACATTTTCCCTTGTGGCAAATTGGTGAGGCCCATGGGTGTTTGGGATGCAGTGGGGCCTTCTTTACAGAAGGACAAATAAGTAATTTCCTGTGAGCAAGCCAAACAGCAAACATAAACAGGAGGTTGTCAGTGCTCTTGATTTCTTTTGCTTCTTTCTTGTGGCACTAAATAGTCCCACAAGAATCTCCACAAATCTTTTTTCTGTAGTATGCCAGGAAATATATGGCTTGTGGTAGATGGAGACGTGTGGAATACATGTGCTCAGCATCCTTTTAGGCCTGTTCTCCATATCCCAGTCTGTTTAGATTCCACATAGTAGTGTGTATATTTAAAAAAAACATTTGTAAGGCAAAAAAAGGCCAGAACTCTGTACCAAAACCAGGCAGTTCACTGCATGCCTCTCCTCTTGGGGAGAGAACAAGAAAACAAACACCATATGATAGACACTAACCGTGCTACTTAATGCATTAATGACAATTACTTGCAAACTTCTGGTGACTGAGCTGTAAGACTCCAAAGGACAGACTAGAATAAATTAAGGCAAGGTAATACGGGCAAGTAGAGATTTCACTGTGTAACACCATAAATATTTCTAGCATGCTAAGCGTAAATTTTCTTCAGTTATATAGACAGGAGAATCCAAAGGTAAATGTCATTGTTAATATTCACAGTGTGTGTATCTAAAATGTGTTATTTATTGAACATTTATATTATGAACAAGTGTACTTAAAGACACTTAGTGTAAAGTGTTACTGCCTGCTAAAGATCTCTTCACGTAATGTTTGTAGAGTCCTGAGTGGTTTGCAAGTCAATTAAACACTGATGGAACAGAGATAAACACTTCCTATTGAGAAATGTCACATCAGTCTTTCTGCTTCATTTCATTGTGTCATTTAATGCACTGAAATACATTCAAGTGACACAGCACTAGCTATGACATCATGGCATAGGCAATATAACGTCCTGAGGCAGCACGTGCACATGACTAAAAAATACTGTAGTCATACCAGCTGGCACAGAAAGCAGAGAGAAGCTGTCATGTACGTACTTTTAGGGCACACTAACATGCAACCAGAATCTTGATAAACAGATTTTCTCTTGTGTGTTACACCCTGAGCAGCAGCATGCAGGCCTATGCAATTTAACACCAAGTAGCTCTCCCTTCCTTGAAAATTAAGAAGTCTGGCAACCAGTATTGTCAGGATGCTTTTAGGATTGGGTTTCCTCTTGCTTTCTACAAATGGGAATGCTAGCAAACACTGTCGCTCTGCTCTACGTGATACATCACTAACATTGTTCAGGATAATAGCTAACACACTGAAGTTTCAGGAGTGCTTAAAGAGTTGCAGTTCATTTAGTGCTTGCAATTTTTCAAACAGCTGAAATTTCTACCCATAACCAGTTGTCTTTATGAAGAGCACAAGAGGCCTTGTTTTCTTAGGAGTTAGGTAGTTACAATGAAGGTAAAAGCATGCTTGGTGAGCAGATAAACCATATGTCCCTATTATAATATGACACCTCATGAATTTGGTTTCAAAATACTTGAAAGCATCCAGATTTTTATTTCATTGTTGGGACACTCTGCTATTGTTGCTAGCATATTGTTTGATAACAGCAAAATCTATGTTCAGAGTTCGCTTAGAATTCATTGCTATCTTGAGTACTATGTTTCATTCAAGTATAAATACTGAAAGAAGTATACAGTAATATTTAGAAGTATTTTGTGAAATAAACACTGGAAAAAGAAGAGAAGAAAACTCAATGCATTTGGGAACTATTAGACTTAGTCTTGTACTTCATGTAAATGTTGGTGTCATCTGATTCATACTTTGTGATAAATTAGTGCAGCACCCTGAAATAGAAATAAAGAATTCTCCATTTCTCAGAAATACGCATGCATTACTGTTGAATCAGAGCTTGGCAACAATAACACTGGCACACATGAAAGAAGTGTCCTTTTGTCTTCTATGGGGATATTTTTGGAACTGTGTTTTGAAAATACCGTACAGCTTGTAGCTGCAGCAAACCAAAGAGCACTAGGTAGCCAATATAGCCATGAATGAAACCTGCTGCATTTCCTAGTCAAAGCAGTGACACAATCTTTTCTCCATCCCCATTGCAAACTAATGGTGCTAAGCCTCCTTCCCACTGCGACTGAAGCTCACTTCCAGCAGCAGGTGTGTTAGATGGGAGAGAGAAATGGGTCCCTCGTTCCCATCCGTGCCCTTGCTCACGGAGAGCACCTCAATTTGACCTTGATTATTTTTATACATTCATGGCCCCTTTTTGTGTTGCTTTTTAAATACAAAAATAGAAATTAAATTGGAATCAGGAAAATGTAGTTGAAAAGAACTGGAAACTTCGGTTCACTTTCTGGTGTTGAGGAAGCAACAAGACATGAAAAGATAAAGAGAGAAATGTGTATAGAATACCAAAGAGGGGGGTTTGTGTGTATTTCTTGTCACCCTACTGTATACAAGGGAAAGTCATTAAGGTTACAAGTCATGACAGTTCTTCTTGATGATAAAATTGCTTTGTCAACAAGAGGGCCAAGTATATAAATGTTTCATATATCATCTCCCGCTCTTTCTGTCTATATATTATATGCTTGCTTGTCTAAGCATAATAAGCCCCTAAAATTTACAGCTTATTCCAGGATTTTTATGTAAAGTTAACTGAAAACAGATTTCACTCAGAAAAATAAAACAAAACCCACTTGCAACCGAAATGCTTCAGCTTTGGAGTCAGTTCTCTGAACAGGGAAAGAAGGTTCTCAGTGAACTGCTGCTGCTGGGGCTCTCTGCTGCGAGACCCTGTACCCAAGGCTCTTTGGCAGCTGGGAAGATCTCATCTGCATGTCCTCCTCAGGAGAGCACAGCATCAGGTGTTTTCTCATTTACTTTCCTTTAGGACCTTTGGCTTGACCTGTCATAGCTCACCCTGACTCAACTCCAGCAGGAAGGGTGGGGGTTTGTCTCTCCCAGAAGAACTGATCTGGTGGTTTCAGGGCTTTTCTGGGATGCAGGAATTTTGGAGTCAAGCCCTCTGAGGCTCAGGATACAAGCCAGATTTCCTGCCTCCTGGATGAGGGGACTATGGCACCATGCATGCACAAGGTGAGCACGGCTACTTTATTCTTCATGCAAGCTTAAGGAAATACAGGGCATAACATTGCTTCCCTGAGCCCAGAAAAGCTCACGTGAGGCTCCAAAGCCCAGTCTCACAAGGGTGCCAAATCCAAGCAAAAGAAAAGTATTCCTAACTCCTCTTTTTTCAGTGTTTATTACAGTCTGATTTTGAAGTCCTCTCATGCTGAGTCAAGCACTCAGCTGGGAATTCATTCTTGGGTGCTCACCTCTCTCCATTCAGTCTCCTAGGTACCTCACCCAGCATCGTGAAGTCCCCCTTCACAGCCAGGCACTCCAGCCTGTGGTGTGGGTTTTTGCAAGGTTGAAATTCCTTCTGGCACCTTGGCCTTAATATTGTCCTGCTTAAGCAATAGATGCTTAACATTGGTGTGAGCCAGCTGCTTCAGTACATTCTTGTTCTGTTGTGGACACGTGCCATCAAGTGCTGAATGTCACCAGGAGGTCACCTAGGAGGGCATTTGGCTATGGCTGACTCCAGGTATGGATACAGATGGCCACAGAGCCCTAGCAAGAGACCTCAGATCTTCGATAACCAGGACCCAGTCTAAAGCCTATAGGAGTCAAAACAGAAATCACTGTCTTTCCATGTGAAGGAACTACTCCATTAGCTGCATGAAAAAAATGAGCTCTTCTTTCCAGCACAGGGCTGCTATTAGAAAGCAACATTAAGACAGTACACCATTAAAGCTTTGTAACAGACTAACAGGAAGACTGTTGGGAAATCAGATTAAATTCTTTTGAAATGTCTTGGGATAGAGACACTACTCTACACTAAACATAGAGATAAGAACACATATTGAGGGAAATTATCAGAGAGCTTAGATCAAAATATTAAGTATTATAACATCTTGAAATAGGCAGCATCTCCCAAGAATTTCACCAAGAGTCTGGATTTTTTGTCTGAGGGAAAAAAGAAGTGTGACGTAAAACCTGGGAAAACTAATACCTCTGTAATATAACGCTGCAACAAGCCAGTCCTTGGGCAGTACCTCAAACTGCAGCTAGTGAGCCAAGACTCATTGCCCCACAGAGTGCATGACATGAGTGTACAACGCATGAGATGAGCTGCCCTTTTGTACCTTAAATCCTGCCCAGCTAAACCTTCTAAATTGCCACTGTGGTAGTATCACAGCTTAAAATATACCTTTCCCAGTTCCTTGTGTGTGTTGCCCTGAGAGTTACTCTTGAGGCTAATGGAAGGCAGGAAGTTAGGTGCTGTTATTTTTCTCCATGTGTATGTAAAGCTTAATAGACTAAACTAACAGGGTCAACAATAGACAAAATTAAAACAGTTCTAAAAATGAACTAGACAAGAGGAAACAATTACAAGGCTGCTATTTGGAGGAAACAAGCACTGGGTGGTTCAGTCGCTAACACAATAAAGGAGACAGCCCACGACGGTGCTTCTAAACCCTTCCTGGTCTGGTATTCTCAAACCGTCCAGTGTTGTTTACTTGCCTGGAACGACGCCACAGACACATCCTGATAGGTTAGAAGTGATCCTTGGTGATTGCTGTGGGAAATAGGAAGTGGGCAGAGAGGGCAGCAGTAAGCAATGTCTGCTCGTTTGAGGAGTTGAGCAGCAAGTACTTTCGTCTCTCTGAGTTGACTAAGGCAACGCCTTCAGTCAAAAAATAACTCCAGGAGGTATCATGGGCTGCGGAAAGCATCATAAGACAACCTGCACAATTTTTCAGGCCTGCTTTTAAGATGTCAAAGTGTTTGGGAGTATTCCTGCTGCCATACCCCCAAATCATTGAAGTGATATTAATTGATGGGAAAAAAAAGACACAACCTTAAGTGAAATGCACTAACTGGGAACTCAGAGGACTTGTCCTGGTTTTTGTGCTGACACAGACTTACACTGCATCCTTGCATGTCTCAGCTTCCTGCCTGAGCATTGTTTCCTTTCTCCTTGTCCTTTGAATGACACATTCCAGCTGCACAGGGTTTGGGACAGGGACTGTCTCGCACTGGTTGTAGATACTGAGCATAGAACAGCGATGCCAGGTTTCAGGCTTCTGTAACAAGAATTGGAGACCCCCGAGTCCATCTGCCTTAGTGCTTGTTAATTAATTTATCTATCAAACTACAGAGCTGTACAATAATCATTGTTTCATTTTTAATGATAGGCATGAGCCAGGCTTTCTGATTTCTAATTAAAGGTTAGTGATTAAAAAAAAAAAAGGTAGTGCTTCCTTTGTTGAAGGCACAGAAATATCATAAATTGAAAGCACCAAAAGCCCAACAGATATATTATGCAAATATCCATCAAGCAAGCAGGACAAAGATAAGGGAGAGTTCTTTTCAGCCCTCCCAAAAAGGTTCTAGTAAGTGAAGGTAATTTAAAAGCTTTCATTCAAAAGCTAAATAAAAAACAATGAAGTGCTTTCAAACCTCTGCTCTGGAAAATTTGTGGAAGGCATCATGTGTAGATCCTCCTGTCTGTCAGGTTTTATCATGTGAGGTGAGAGTGGTGGTGTTTTTGAATCCAGAAAACAATGCAGACCACAAGCATGTAATCAGAAACTTACCATATACTCATTCTTTTTTTCTGCAAACATTTTAATTGCAGCTGCAAAAGATTGAAAGTCCTGCCTGATAAGTGTGTTTTTCTGCTTTAAAAATACAATCAAAAGCATTCTGCTAGCAAGCCTACACAAAAGCTTGTTAAATTAAGTGCTAGGGATTATCACTGAAGGTAAGTGAATATAGAAGGCAGGTGGAGATAATGAAAGTAGGATATTATCCCATTAACATTTGTTCTGGTACTGCACCCACTTTGCTGTCATTTCTCATCAGCATCCTACCAGAAAGCTACAGACTGGCTGGTAACTATAGCACAAAAAGTGTAGCCTGCCAGTCCTGCAGAGCGAAGGAAGGTGCTGACGGCTCGACGTCAGTCAGGGCAGTAATACGCTGAGGAAAAGTGCAAGCTGCAGGCGAGGCTACAGAGAGCAGCAAGGTGCCTGATCCACCTTCTCAGCAAAGCCAAATGCCGTCGGTGATGCAAGAGCTCTGCTTGGAGCCTGCCAAAAACTTGTACACTCTTTCAATGTTTCATTACCTCACACCACCCATTCAGCTGCTAATGGCACTCCTTCTATTGAAAAGTGATCTAGCATGATGCACGTGTCCCACAGCACACACAACACCTCCAGGCCCTTCTTTAATAACTAGGAACTCAATGTACTCTCTAAATACAGGCTGGCAACGAGGGTGGTGCAGAGTTACACTGGCCCTTGGGCAGCTTGGGGAAGTGAGGCAGGAGAGGTGGAGATCCTCCCATGGCTCCCAGGCTGTAGGAGGTGGAGGGTGACCCAGCAGGGTCTGCAGCTATGCCCCTTCACTCCCGACACACTGGGCTTCCCTAGTGGGGAAGTCAGGGGGGAAGAAGATAGAAGGATGGCTCTGCCATCTCCTCATCTCTGCCCTCCTCTGGTGGGGGCTCCAGGAGTCCCCCGGGAACAGGAGTAAGCCATTTTGCTGCTCACCAAGGGGAGCTCCCTGGAGAACCCAGGTCACAGGGGAGGGGGAATAAGAGCCACCTGGAGTTAGTTTTCGGGGCTTGTTAAAGAGAGTTGAGTTAGAGCTTTCATTTTCCAGGATTTGAAAAGACATTTCTGTAAGCACAAATTGACCTTGTTTGTTCATCTACTTAAGCACAAGCTTTTGTTCCTCCTGAGGAAGATGGTGATTTAGAGGAAAAAAGCTTCCATGGAAGAGTCCTTATGATGCCCCCAAGCTGGCAACACTTCTACACGAGGGCAGAATTTGCAGGAAAAATGGGGACACTGTAACGACTGGCAGGCAGTTCACTGCAGCTTCTTCCAGCCAGTACCCTCACTATTTTTACCTCCAGTCTTTCTTCCCTCCCATTCTTTTCCTTGCCATTGGAGTTTCTCCTGTGATTCCTCTCCTTGATTTGTCTCTCCAGGTAACTAATCTCCGCCTAAGTAAATCCATTCCAAGAACGAAACTCCCATCTCAATTAATCACTACTCTCCCTGCTTTAAATGTTTTAATTTCCCCTTACCCCATCTCTCGTTTGTTTACATACACTAAAAAAATCTGTGGAGGTGGGGAAAGCCCATTATTCCACATTTCTACAAAGTCTAACTCTTTACCCTCTTTTCCCCCCTCTTTTCTTTCTCTCGCTAACCCCCTAACTGGCCCTGAGTGTTATAAATACAATTGCATTTGGCTTTGAGCACATGTCAGTCCCATAAAATAAGATGCCCTACAGAGGATACCTATAGTCCATGCTTCATTTTTTTAAACTGTTTTCCTTCTTCCTTTCTGCTCCTGTTTTCATTGTCTCTCTGTTTTTGTTTGTCTCCTCTGCCCCATTTTTCATCCAGGACCTCTCTCTGCTTCACCCCACCCTTGTAGGCTCACCTCAGAAGAATGCAAACCAAATAACCATTCAAGGCTGATGAACTTTAAAACCCACGACATTCAAGTGGGTTGGAAATTAGACAAAACAATTTCACCCATCCCTCGTTTAGGGCCCTGATGAACAGCTTGGTGCAGCTCCCGGGTTAGTGTGCAGGAGGATGTGCTGCTGCATGTATCCCTTTCATAAGGGAAACGCTGGAATGTGGCTGTGTACCAAAAAGCCTGTTGTAACATGGTTTGTTAGAAGGACACCCTGGATCCCCCACATGCATCTCATATACAGGGCTTTTCAGCTCACCTTCTTTGATAGTGAGCACATGGAAATGGCAGGATGAGTCTTGTTGATTGCTTAAGTGGAGTAATTTCTTAGGGTAGCGAATAGACTAGTCAGCAAATATGCTTGGCCCAAGTTGAAAATCTGTCCCAAACAACTGAATTGAGCTTTGTTTGCTTGAGCAAGAAAATAAGATTGAAAGGAGTCCCTCATTTTCACTTTCTTGCTTTTTATAAACCATTTCTTAAAATTGCCTAAGAAAGGCATGTTTGCTCCCTTTATTTTCTTCAAAAATCACTTCCAAGCTGGCTTAAAAATGTATTTTGTTTACTTAGCAGGTCATTTAAACAGTGTAAGAGCAGAGCCCAGGCACTGGGCTCTGAGGTGTGAGGAGGAGGTACTTTCCCCTGTGCCTGCTGTGTGGCAGGGCTGTAGGCAGCACTCAATGTGGGCAGCAGTGGTGGGTCCCAGGGCCGGAGGGGTCCCTGCCTGCAGCACCTCAAGCCCCCCACAGGGAGGGTGCAGGGGGTTCAGATGCAGGCGGACAGAAGGGCCAGCGCTTTGCCGCTGCATGCAGAAGTCAATCTGCGTTCATTGTTTACTCAGCTCTCGCCCTCTTTCTTTTCACACACAAAAACAAGCTGGCAGTTATCACAATAACAAAGCTGGAACTGAATTTCTTTTCTGGAAAACCATGAATATCTGTTCTGAGTTTGGATCCTATAGGATGAAGCTATTCTTTTTACAGGAAGGGGCTAAGATTATTTCTTGAAAACAAGCTAACAAAGTGAAAATGAAGTATTTTAAACTACAAGAGAAAGAAAGTGCTTGAATCCAGATTTCATCAGACCTCTAGGGACATAAATCTAGTTTTCCAGGCAATTAGTTTCAAATCATGATAAGTGACAGATGCTTTCATTTATTTGGCTGAATTGTGACAACATTCTCTTTTAAAATTTTTTTTCTATAGCCCTCCAAGCCTGTTCCAAAATCTACTCAAGCCAGTGGAAAGACTCCCACTGTCTTCAAGTGGGCTTTGGATCAGGCCCTAATTAGCCTTGGGCAAACCCATAAACTCACATACTTAAATTGTTGTATGTTAAGTCTCAAACCATACTTTGTTTTCATTCTAAGTTTACTAGAAAAGCTATGAATAGCTTACATGTCTTCATTTAGGAAAATTTAACTAAATTAGTTTGTATAAAAAGCCCCCAACAAGTTAAAACCCTACCCTGGGAGCACTATACCTATATCCTGTTAAGAAAGAATGGGAAAAGAGTACAGTGTTTCCATAGGCACAATGTACGTTTCAAACATTGCAAATCATACCCAGAAATCTTCCTCCAGCAGTGTCTTTGTATTCACTAATGATAGTCTACTGTATGTCTACATATACCACAGCAGCTGATATATGTATGATATATGAAAGAGTGTCTGCATACACCAGGATGCATATTAAATATAGCTGTAAGAAACTATAATTTTTATTGATGTAGATAAACTACACTAGCTGAAGGATATTTTTGCTGATATAATTATATCTACGTTAGAGTTCTTTTGGCATGTCTATGTGCTTCAGGTGAATTTTTCACACTTCATAGCAAAGCTGGAAAGACTTTTAAGAGCTGGATAGCATTTTAGTTGGCAAGGCATAAGCTTCTTGACTTGTGATACAGTAGAATTTACCTAACAAGCACATTGGAGAAGGCACTCGATTCAGGTAGTTACATCAAAATCCTGAATCCAGAACAGACCCAGTGCCAATCACAAGCTTTTATAAAGACTAAACAATGCAGAAAAGGTACACAAACAAGTGCAGACAGCTGCCTTTCCACTTTGTTTATAATTAGAGCAGGCTGTACCCTTCCTAGCTCACTCCCTTCCAGAAGTCAGGTAGCCACTTTATTATTGCCACATACTCCTCCAGCAATACAGTTTATTAGCCTGGGCTTGCTGCCATGATAGCACAGCTACACGACTTTCAGAGAGGACCTGGTGTATGTCTGGCTAGCTCAGAATGGAGCCATGTAGGAATCTGCTGTGTTGCTATACTGGATGGGACTTCTGGCCCAAAATTAGATGTCTATGATGTAGGCGTCTATGTCTGAGTTAGTTCTCAAGGCTGTTTTTAGAAGCAGTGAAGAGAAATGGGCACATCTGGGGTTCAATCCATCTCATTCAGAGGTATGGGTCTAAAATAGGCTGGAGGAATTATATGTGCAGGTGTGTAAACTTAGGTGGGGTGATTTCCAACCACCTTCATAAATGGCTGCAGCTTGGGTTTGATAACCCATGGAAGCTGCGCTGGTTTAGGTAAAAGTGAAATGCTATAGATGTTAACAAAATAAGTACCGTATGGAGCCATGGCCAAGGTATGAAATGGAGATGTTTGCTTATGGATAGTAAAGCCTAGTACTTTCAAGGACACTACTGCAAAATCCTGTTTTGGAGACAGATCAAATAATTTATGTTCAGTGCTTGCTGTATGCCTTCCCTGTACTAATTTATTGGGGGCTGCTGGAACAACAAGCAGGAAGGTAATGCAACGCTGTCCCAGATAAGAGTATCTCCAAACAAACTTGAAAAACAATGAGGGAGACTAAGTGTGCTAAGTGGCCTTTAAAAGACACTGTCTGTGAAACTGAAGAGAGAGATGGATTTTCAATTTAGAGAAGGGACCATGAGACAAGATTTACTAATCTGGGTGGGAAGGCACAATCCACAAAGATGCTCATGAGGAAGGTGACTAGACAGTCAGTAAGATTGCAGATAGTTGCCTTATTCTGAGATAAGTTTCTTTTCTATATTGCTTTTGTTCTAAATAAATCCTTAGCTTTACTTTGGTGCTGCTGCCCTTGTGCTGAGTCTGTACAGGAGTAACTAGGTTAGTAGTGCTTAGGGGCTGGTTTGCTGGCTGCTTTCAGATGGTGAAAATACACACTAGAATCCTGTGTCGAGCTCCAGACTCTCAAGCTATCTGCAAGCAAGCAGGTACCTCTGCAGATGGCGGGGCAGTACAGTGCTGGTGCTGCTTCTCAGTGGCACTGGATCAGCCCAGCCACTGTGCCTGAGCACAGGTCCCTGCTCCTCGAGAGGCTTCATGTATCACCAGCCTAGCAATCGCCATTCTTGAGCTGCAAATACAGCTCCAGAGACTTTCAGGGGCTAGAAGGGCAGTTCTGCAAATTCACTGGCCTAACCTTGATTTACGTTTGTTTGCCTTGTGTTTACATGCTAACAGGGGGCAGACTAAACCAGCATACACTGACATGGTATCGAACAAGCCGACTGTTCAAAAGTATCTTCCTAGTGATGAAGAGGTCCTAGAAACTGAGGTCTCCTCCCTGCTTGGAGATGCAGTGAAATAGAGGACAGCTGTATCTGCATCCAGTATGTCTTACTTATTCAGATCATTTGCATAAAAATGGCCAGCCCAGCCTCAGGTTAGAAAATTGTTGCAGGCTTTCAGCAGCCATCCAGCATAAGAATTAAATCTTCCAAATGAATAAACTGATTGTGGTGTGTCAGATACTTCTCATTGAGTTTGAAATAAAAACATTTTAAAAACCTGTTCACACAGCATAGTTCCTTATGCCTGATCTGGCAATTACCACAACTCTTCTGTGAAGCACCCTGTTAAGTAAACACATTTGATCTGCAGCAGTTTTCATCAATGGTTCAGTCAAGTTAACTCGGTGCATCTTTAAGGATGAAATCTGCTGAAAGAGGGGTTTATTTTATTTTGAAGGAATACCTTTAACAGATGTCAGCTGCACAGAAATGAACAAATAAGTGGGTTTAGAAGGTGCCAGCAGCAGCCATACAGCTTTTGGTGTATATTTGATTTTTAGATAAACCTTCACATCATAAAGGCACCTCCTATCTCCCTTTATGTGGAAAACAGACATTTTGTGTTGAATCCTTCATGCTTGCTGGTGACCAGATAGATAATCCTAATACTCAGCATGTTTCCAAGCTGTGGTTTTTTTTTATTCTGGCAGTGTTAAAGTTTGCTTAACAAATCTCTCTCATTACAAATATATAGAGGTCAAAAAAGGTTATTCAAATACATTTGAATGAGATGTATTATTCTACAGTCTCTGCTGTCTTCTTTGGCTTCCTGGATTACCACCACCGGAGCATGTGCACATAAAAGTAATTGAATCCAAATCAGCAGCCTGCCTCCATCTGTGATTTATTTCATTCACCAGCGGAAGGACTTTTCAAAACTCTCACAACTTCAGCCTTTCAATGAAAATGACAGATTATTTTCCTGCTGAAGAGGGATAATATTATTAAACACCCAGGCTTTTCAGAATGGCAATGCATAGCAAGAAGGACTCTAAGCCCTAGATGCAACATCTCCACCTTCACCAGAGGCTACTTGTCAGAAATGATTTCTTCTCTGTACAGGAGACATTTTTTCCCTTCATTGAGTCTCCCTCCTAAGGCCATTTTAAGTAAGTCCTTGGGCCTACCAAACTTTTTCATATCAGAGCTTTAAGACTTGCAGTTGTTAAAAAACTTTTCATCAGTGTAGCAGGTAAATGTCATAGGGATCACTAAAAATAGGGATACATAAGTCAAAAGGTACAATTCCATGTCATTTAAGATGGTGTAACTCACCATCCTGTTCTTCATACTGTCCATAACCTCCCAGTTCAGATCCATATAGGCAATTTCTAGCCTTCAGACATTTGTTCACCCTGCTTTGAAAGAACTGTTAGTAATGTAGCCCTGGGGACTAAACTGACAAATCGTTGACCCAGCTACATACAAATAAGCTAGTGTTTACTCTTTGGCAGGTTGGCAACAAATTTCACCCCTGATCTCCCCAAATCCTTGAGAAGAGGTTGCATTTATTTTGACACCCATGTTTAGCCAGGTATAGTATTTCCTAGTAGATCAAACCAAAGTTTCTTTGGGTAAATGCACACTGTAAGGTGAGATGCAGGTCAGGGAATGATTAAAGGCTGTACGTCTGTCCCTGGGATGCCGAGGTATGGGTGTCATGTACCCATGTTGTTCTCAGGGCAGGTCAGCATCCAGGTGCCCTACCTTCCCCACAGGATCTGACTGCCTACAACACGGGCCTTTTCAGCAAGGAGCATGCACCGGCTGGCTTGCCCAAGCGGGGTTGTTTGATAGTGCTGTAAGGCACTCTGGGACCGGTGGTGGAAACCCACACTGAGCCTGTTTGGCCTTGCTTGTGCTGCAACTGCAATGGCTGCAAGGGGGGCATGCAGGGCACAGCTTCCTCTGCTTCTCAGCGCGGGTTTGCACAGGAACCCCCTTCTGCCACCAAAATTCTACGTTGCCAAAGCGAACTTAGACCCCTGTTCAAAAGGCCTTATAAGGACGCAAATCAGGATAAGGTCAACATGAAGCATTATCAGCCAATTAATTAATGACTTTAGCCTTACTTTGGTGTCCAGAGTGCTGGAAATAATTTCCTTTCTCTTTGGTAAAAGGCCAGACTGGGCTCAGCTGTTGTCAAGAAGGGTAGTGGGGAGCTCTGGTGGATACACAGTACCTTTCCTGACCTCAGTTTATCCACACAAAAATGAACAATGCTGTTACACTTCGATCTACTATTTTCAGAACCTGATCTTAGTGGGCAATTAGTCACTGCAGAATGAGATAGATAAAAAAAGGGACCTAATGAGACAAGTCAGTTGTCAGCCTCTGCTCTCTCCACCAACAGGCAAATCCTTACTCAAATGCTAGTCATCAGTGCAGAGTATTCTATTAGCTGGTAATCCAGGCAGAAGTTCTGTAATGATCTGAAGTAAGAAGGAGGGATATTCCTAAATGTTTTACCCATCCACTCATCCCTAGCATGAGGAACTAAATTCCAGCTCTCCAACAGATTTATGCCAAAGTTCACATCATTTTATGTTTATGTTCAGCAGCTGAATTCCTAAATTAAACTTATGGCACATTTCTTATTAGAGTTTAAAAGAATGAGTGAAGTAATATTTTTCCCTATGGAAATTTCTTGGCACAAGTTCTTTGGTACTTTCAAACATGATTTTTGAAATCTCTTTTTAAAAAAGCAGAAAGTCAATGCATATTTACTTGGACTTAGCTATAGATAGATTTTCAGCCTCTGGCTTTCAGATTCACATCCTAGGAAACAAAAGAGCTTCTCCCTTGAGTGAAAGGAGTTTTATTTGTTGTGAACCCAGGGCCAAGATACTATTGAGTTCATGCCCACCACTGGCTATTTTAATCCATACAGACCTCATCCATGTTGTCCTGTTACAGGGTTCCTGTCAGCACCCCAGAAACCACCCCTCCCCCGACAGCCCCCTTTCCTTCTTGCACCCCCAATCACATCCCAAAGGCAATCAATATTTAGGGGCAAGGCTCTCCTCATGCCCGTTACCATTCAGTGGGACCATCCCACTCACTCTGGTTTGCAATGACATCCTGCCACCCTCCTTCACCAGCGCAGGGCTCCCTGTGTTTGGTGAGCGACTGGCTGCATCAGGATGGAGACAAGGGCAGCTCCTTCCAGGATGATGCCGACACATTGGTGCAGACCCACCAGCATGTGCTGGTCAGGAACCCTTCTCTATCCCCTGCTCACCCTCCCATCAGCCCGGTGTTTGGAATGGGGAAAAGTACTGCCTACAGCCACCATGCACAAGCAGGCAGGGGGCAAAAAAGCATGAATAGGTGTGGTCTTTCTTTGGATGCAAAATACTGCCCATGATTTCAGGACATGTGGTGTCCTGACTTGCTGGTTGCCTTCCCTCCAGCTCACTCCCAGAATGGCGGCAAGATGGTATGGAAAGGGGTGAAGCAACGTGCAGCCACATATGTGCTCCCCAGCCTGACTGTCCAGCTCCTGGGGGTCAACCATTCATCACAAACACATGCCAGAGCAGCATGGCCTGACGCCATCACTTCTTGCCAGACAGCATGGCACCTTTACACTCCTTTTTCTCCAGGTCCTGCCAAATGCTCTTAGGAAGCAGTCCCCTCTTCCTGCCTCCAGTGTCCTCCACAAGCCAGCCAAGCCTGTCTGTCTGGGTTCAAATAGAGCCCACTGCTTAGGGAAAAGCAGGCTGTGAAGCTGGCTGCCTTGTGCTGCAGAGATACAGAGGGCTGGCCAGGAGAACACCTTCAAGGGAGTGGGTCAGGGTGCTGCAGATTTGCGCTGCTTGCACCTGGGCAGGCATAGTGCAGGTGTCTGCCTCGCCAAGGCTGGAAGGTCTTGAGGAGGCAAAAGTGATGCTGATATTTCTGGAAAGGTTCTGCTGGGGCTGAAGCAGGTGTGAGGCTCATCTCAGAGAGGTGAGATGCAAGCCAGCTGGCATCCTGCTGCCAGCATGGTGGGGCTGGTTCCCCTAGACCAGCTGTTTCTGCTAGAAACACCCAGGACTAGCATGCTGGGGCACACACCTGGTGCTCAGAAGGTGGGGAGGGTCTAAAAAGACTGAGAAATAGGCTCCAGAAGTGCTGTGACCTTTGCAGGCAATTGGTCCAGACCAGCCTCCTGCTGGCCTCACCTTTCTCCCCACTTCTTCCACTTCTTAAAATTACAGCCAAAACACTCCCCAGGTGCCTGTTATGAACACCTTCATCTGAACTGCCCTGTCTCAGGGCCTCTAAGCTCAGCACCGCTCAGGCTGCTGTGTTGGCAAGAGAAGAAGAGGCATTTCTGTGCTCTCCTGGTTTCTAATAAACACCTCTTGGGAGACATCCTGAGAGATGCCTTAGGAAGTTGTCTTGGAGAGGGAAAGCTTGGGCCCAGGGAGCAGCCAGGGAGTGACACCGCCTCTGCCATTGCTTCTTCTATTTGGAGCAAATGTTGCTCAGGGAGTCCTGGGAATAATTTAAATGGTTTCAGATTTTGTTCTACAGTGTGTCTGAGATGTTTCCAGAGCTGCCTCAGACGATCTGCAAAGTAAGTTTCTTTGCACACCCCAGATTGTCAGCGGGGTAGGACCTCGAGCTGGTCAGGAAAACAGGTCCAACAGCACAGGCCATAGGGAGGGCATGGGGATGCTATATTTGAAGATGGTTTTCCTATTAAAAAATGTATTGTCTAATGCATTTTTTCCAGGCCTATTGGCTGAGTTGCCAGTCCTGATTTGAAGGCTGGCCTGAAAGGAAAGAGTGAGAGTTAGTGCTGAACTAAATGCTGTTGACACAGTTGGCGCATTGTAGCATGGCAAAATGGTCCTGGGAGCTGAGGACAGTTTCCCTGTTTCTGAGTATTTTTGTGAATCCTGGAGGACTGCAAGGCATCACTCATAAATGTCCTGTCCCATGGGGGCAGGCTACAAAGCCAGTTCATTGCTCACAGCCTGTGTGACTTGGGAGAACACGTGTGTCTTATCCCAGGGAGTATTAACAGGCTTTGCCTCTGGGTTGTGAAGCTGTGTCACATTACTGACCTGTGCCTCATCTCCCAGCTTGGTGACATGGGAAAGGACAAGTTGCAATTCCTCTCACATGAAGATGTGCGCAGTCCCAGTGAGGGCTACCACCACTGCTTGGAGACGACAAGAGAGCCCACACTCATTCACTTCATATGCCCTGTGTCCTGGCTGTGAAATCCTGGAGCGAAGAAAGGGGAGAAGCTTTCTCAGTGCATGTAGGCAACTAGATGGGCCACCTTTGTGTAGGCAGAGTCTGGCTTCTGTGTCCTCCGTGGGCTGCTGGGCGGAGGTGTAGACAGCCCTGGGAAAGGGTGCAGAAGGTGGCTGGCCCAGAGCTCTCTTGTCTGGCCCACATTTTTCCCTATCCCCTGCTTTTGGTGGAAGATACTGGTGGATGATGATGTGAGTCAGGTGGCGATTGTGTGGTCTCATGCATTTCTCCTGGGGACTGTAGGTGTTTTGACTTTGTGGTTTGGTTTTTTTTTCTCTTTTTCCCCCTCTGTACAATAATTGAAGCGAAAGGTCAGGAGTAATAACCAGAAAGAAGGGAAATAGGAGTACTTACAAAGTGAACTAAGCCTCTGGCTGGGAATCTTGGCTGACATCTATGTTTTGCACAACATGTTCTAGTAGCTTTTACTGTCAGAGGTGGTCAGGGCAGTGCAAGCTCCAGCAGAAGAGCCGCTTCTGACCCAACATTAGCCCATGATGTAGGTGCAGACAGGAGGGAACAATGACATTAGCAAAATTTACAGTGGCTACAGGTACTCCTTGGAAATCTCCCAGCCTGTGATTGACAACTCAAATACCAAAAACAAGGCAGGGCTGAACTAAGTTCATTCACCAGATTGAGAACCAGGTTCTGGAGAGCATAATGGGAATCGGCAATCTCAACAGGTGTCTAGTAGACACGTAATCCAAATCCATGTATAGAACTCAGCATGGCCAATGAATAGCCTCTTTGTATATCAGTTGAAATGGTACAAATCTCTCACTGACTAAAGAAGGTCTCAAGGCAGCGTTGGCTTTAGCCTGTTTCATGAGGCAGGCCAGAGTAAGTTTTGCCTACTTCTTTATCAGCTTTCTAGCACCCTGGTAACATATCTGTCATCTCTCTTGACAATTTGAACAGGAACCAGTCATTTCCAGGTAGTTTAAGTAAACTTTTCAAAAAGTTTTCTTCCCTTTCTAGCTTTTCTTCTTTTTCAGTTTTCTGGAAAAAACCACGAGATGGAAAGGAGAAGAAATGACAGGAAGAAAATCCTAAACCAAGTCTTCTAAAATTCAACCTGGGATGGTCAAAAGCTCAGAAATTAGTCAGTATGCCTTCCCCAAAACTGCCATGAAGCAATACTACCATTTCTGGCTAGCTCTTACGGACAAAATGTTAAACATGATTTTGCAACCATAGGCTCACAAGAAAGGACCAACACAGTTTTTGGCTGTAGGGCATAGTCAGATGTCATTGAAATAGTTCCTTTCTCTGGTAACCAAAAATACATAATGCAATTGGATTAAACGAAAACATCTGAAAGGTTTAATTTATGAGAGAAGATTTACAGGCCAGAGGCATTAAGTGTATTTTTATAGGAGGACCATTTCTAATAATTGAGAACTTTAGGTAGTGCAGATATTTATGTCAAGAAAAGGAAGAAAAAAGCAGGAAAATCTCTTTACAGTAAGATCCACAATTCCCTGTGGAATTGTCTCTCACAGGAGTTGGTGACAAAACACGGTCATTTTTATTAGATCTGACCAAACACCAGACCCTAGGGCAACCCTGCATTTTCAAAATATTGATCATCATCATCAACCTGGTTTATTTCTTTCATGAAGTTTCTTCTCATAAAGAGCTCATTTTGTTTTCAAAATGAAGATAGGGAACCAGCACTGCATATCTGACACAGACAGGTTAGAAATAGGCAAAAACAAAGGCAGGAGGTGCTATCAGGATCTTTCCTAAACTGCTGGTGTGGCAGCCTGACAAGTAGGGTTACCAGTCCTGACATCTCTGCAGGAATTACTGCACCTCATTACGCAAGAGCAGAAAATACTCAGATCACCTGGTTCCTTTTCACTCATCTGCTGCATAGAGGTTAGACTGCAGTGAACCACCAGATCTTATCAAAGAGTAAAAAGAAATGAGTAGGTTTGTGAACAGCAGAGCCAATGGAGCCTGGTCTGCAAGGAATTGTGCCTTGTGGTTGGGTCCTGTGATGTCTAATAAGGTGTGAGTTTTGCTTGAAGCTTTACACGCAAGAGGAGCATTCATTCACCATTGCTGTCTCCCACGTGGATTCTCTGACGCTTCACAAGGGGCGAACTCATGCCACTGATTTCTTGCAGCTGGCACAACTAGGCTTTCTTTTCTTTAATCTCTCCTCCATACCCTTTGAGACCTCTCTGCAGCTAACAAATTTGGTTTAGATTGGTTGTGTGTGTGCCCCAGTCATTCTTTCCCACCCCATACTCCCTGCTCCCTGGAGGCTTTTGTGGGACCAGAGCAAATAGCTGAGTTGTCCAGAAAAAATGAATTAGAAAAGCTCTTGAGTGGGCCAGATCAGCCACAACATGATCCAGTTCCCTGAACCAGGTTCCCCCCAAATGCTTGTGGAGACAGAAGGAAGGGGGCAGGCCCAAGGCAAGAACAGTGATCTGGGGCAGGAAGGGAGCTCAGTGGCTTCCTCCAGCAGCAGGGCTGCCTTCTGGCAGCCAGCAGTGAGCCTGTAATATAAAAAACACGCCTGGAAGAGTTAAACAGTAGTCCCTGAACAAAGTTCACTGGCTGAATCCAGGCGGCGTGTGTTCACACATATTCATGGGCAAGCCTGTGGCTACCCGTTAGGTATGAGGATTGGGCTGGGGCAGGAGTTGTTTCCCTGATAGAAAGCACGTCCTTGCCAGAGCTGGAACATAACAAGCACAGAGGGCTTTTCCTTATGAACACATAAGGCATTGCTTTCTTCTCAGATAAAAGCACCTTTAAGCAAATGGAAATCTAAATGGCAAGAGTTGCAAAAAGGAGAGTAAGTGTTGAAAAGGTGCTGTCGGGTTTTTCACTAGCTGCTACTCCCACTCTCCGCTCAGTTCCATACGCTTCATCCCAAGGGCGGGCTTTAAAGCCTGGTGGTTGCAGCAAACTGGGGGGAACCAGGAGAGTTTCAGGCCATAATCCCACCTAAACTACTGACCGCTGTGCAATTGCCAAAGTTGCTGGACCTCTTTGTGCCTTGGTCCACCAAGCTCAAGATCTGGGCAAGACATGGAGGTAAAAGAGAAAGAGATGCTGATTTATGCCTGCCTGAGTCAGTGTGTCAGAAATGGGTAGCTGGTGGTGAAAATTTCTTTTTGTGGATTAAAACTTACTCTGTATGATGCTCTGGTCAGAGGTGATATGGCTGCCACAGAGAAACAATAAACACTCTAAAATCCTGGCAAGCTAAGGAAACCCATGGTAAACCATCTATTCAGATGAGTATCATTCCCTTACATGGCAGCTGTTTGAGTTCACGTGGCTTCCAGTAAACTGAAATGCTGTTTTATAGTAAATTCCATTGCTTTTAAATGTCTTATTTTCACTGCTGCTTCCTATAGACTTCTTATCAGGCATCATTTTAATCAGTTCTCTGATACTGCTCTGGTAGGCTAAGTGCATGCATTATAACTACTTTGTGTTTTGATACCCAATTTTAAAGCTCCTCCACTCTGCTTCCTTTGCTGTAGTAGATGTGTCAAGCATGCCCTGACTGATTTAGCTTTGTCTGCCTGTCTAGTCAGTGAGGACTGGAAAATTTACATTCGTGCAGAAACACTGAGTTAATAATGACGAGGTGCTGAAAAAGTTTTGGGTCACATCCAAGTCTGTGTTTCCGAAAATGAGACCAAAGGCAATAACTACAGACTCAGAAAAATACAAAATTCGATTCACTTTTTAACCTTACAAGGGTTTTTGTCTTTATTTCAAAGGAAATTCTGTTCAGTTACGCACATGAAAGTTCAACAATTTGAGGATGTAATCCTGTAATTCTTTGTCAGGCAAGTCTCCCATTGACTCAGTGATTTCAAAGGCCCTGGTGCCTGCGTATGAATGGCAGGATATGGTGCAAATTTATGATCACGGAGAGCTCTGCTGTGTCCTACTTTCACATTTTTTTTTAATTCACTTTATGGGAACATTATGGGAAAGAGATCCTGGCCTCAATTCATTCCACTGGAGCTCTGCCACCCACTTCCGCAGAGCCGGGCTTCCACCCGTTCTGCTTCTTACTAAACAAACAAGTTGTGGTACCTCTAAGAACGACATATCTGGAGGCAGCCTTGAAACAGCATCCATATATCGCCAGACAGCAGGTGATTGATTTTAAGCAAATACACAGAATTGTTTTTTAGGAAATGGTGAATTGAGGGTGTGTGACATAATGGCACTGTGGCAAGAATGTGCACTCCACAGAAAAGATTTTGCAGCGCGGTGACTGTAGCCTTTGACAAAGAGACTGCTTATGGCTAATGTCCTGACTTCCTTATCCTCCCAACCTCTCTTCTTAATATGAACTGTCTTGATAGAAGGTGAAGGATAAGATGGATTAATAGTATAGCTTTTCTCCATACCTAAATCATGCACAAAGTAGGATCTATGGCACTGTTGGTGTCATAAAATAGAGATGCGATACCTTTGCCTTGACATTATCTCCCTTGCTACCCTTGAACTCCAGAGACTTAATGGCCTTCAAATAAATGGTATTTAAACAAGCCACTTTTCAAATGATCTTGTGGAACCTATTTAATCATTACCAGGAATAAGTAGTCATTGCTAAGAACTGGATTTTCCTGGCTGCACAAGCGATAGTCAGTGCGCTCAATCCCTGGGGATCAGAAGATGGTTTAACAACTTTTTTGAGTGCAACTGCACCATTTAACCAATTTAAAAAATGATGCTGCAGATTTACCAGCCTCCAATCATAACTTTATTATCAGGAGCATTCTGACAACTGCTGAGCTTAAAACATGAGGTCCTACCAGTTAAACGTACATCTTCTCATACCTTCCTTTCTCTCTCTCCATGTGTAATATATGGATATATATCCTCTTAGCCTTAAATTTCATCATTTGTACGTAGGGACCAACAAGAGCGTGAATTATCCAGGACTGGGACTGAATTCAGCGACGGCTTATCACCATGCTTCATGTGCTGGAAGTAAGAGTCCACATTCTTTATCCAAATATGCAATTAGTCATAGCAGTTACTGTAAAAACAGAATGAATCTGAGAAGATGCATCTGCTTAGGCAGAAAAAAAAAGTCCCGAGGAAGTGGAAGTACTTTCTTTCTTGCATAATTTCACTAGTGTAGCAACACCAAAGTTCTCTGAGCATAAGTTTCTCTCTTTAACCACGTCCATGGAGTGCAGCAGTGGGTGCCTGTATGTGCTATACATCAACCCTTTGACGAGTATAACAATAGTTCCCATCTATCCCCATTTTTCCACTCTAAGTTTTAGCCTATTTTGGCTTTATGTCTTACGCCATCATTCATCTGAATGAGTAGCTGTGGATCTGAAACACTGGCATTTATGTGTGAGATGTAGTAAACTGGGAAGTTAGATGGATCATTGCAGACGAAAAGGAAAAAGCTGTTATCTAACAAAATCCAGTGCTCCATATGTCGTCTTGCAGGTGTCCCTTTATGTTCTCAGAGCCGAGTACTTAATGGCTCTACTTTTTGCATAAGCACTGTCAGATTTTCTTTACCTGTTTATATCGTCATGTCCACCACTCCACAAAAGTATTTCCTGCCAGCGAATTGCTCCCCTCATGCCAGTCAGGGGAGCGCTTTTTCTCAGCAAAGCCGTCACTGCGAAGTACGAACTTCCCCCCCCGCCCCCCACCCTGAAACATTTTTCGAAAAGCTGAGCGAGACAAGATGTTCGTCTTCCTTGGCATGTAAGTCCAATGTCACGGCTGTTTTAAGGCCAGTGGAAAAGCCCCAGTGCGGGGCGGGGGCCAAGGCGAGCTTTTTTCCTCACCAGAAAGGGCTTTGCCCGAAGGGAGCGGCGGTCGCTCCACCGCCCAAGCCGCGGGGCTCTGCTGCAGCGCCGCCGCTCCGTCGCTAGTTGGGGCTCACGGCCAAGGGACGAGGCGGCCCCGGCGGCCGGCCCCGGGCGGCGCGCTCCCGCGGGGGGCGCGCCCCCGCCCGCCCCGGCCCCCCCCGGCGGAGGGCAGCCCCCCGCAGGTGCTGCACCTCCTGCCGCGGCGGGAGGGCCGACCGCCTCTGGAAGGGCTTTCTTCCGAGGAGCTCAGAGGCTCTCTGCGCCTCCCCAAAAAGGCGAACGTAGGAGCTAACGGTGGTAACCGTTACCACCCCGCTCCTACAGGTAAAGAAAAGCAAAAGCAAAACGCCCCCAAATTAAGCAGCTTTCACAAGGGCAGAAAAATAAAACTATTGCAGGTTGCAGAGCAGGATCGAGGTAGACCATCTGCCAGTCCTTTTAGTACCAAATAATTTGTCATCTTAAAGAGGTCCTAAAATCTGTACGTGATTTTAAGGATGTAAGTGCTACCACTGACTTCGCTCGGAGTGCTCACATTACAGCATCTTCTAAAACGTGTTGCCCTGACTTAGTTTTCTGAATGTATCAGTTGTTTCACGTTTAGGGAGATGGCTTTGCCAGCCCTAAAGAGGGAACCTAAAATAGAATAAACTGCAGTATCTAAGGTTCTAGGCCAAGTTTCAGTTTTAATCCTAAATAGCCCTAAATCCATTCTTAGTAAGATGTGAATCATCATGTTTATAGTCAGAGCTACAGAGATAAAACTCAGCACAGTCTGTAAAAAAAATTCTGTATTAAAATGTGAAACTACAGTTCCTCTTAAAGTCCTAAAACCTGATACTAAAAAACTATCACCCTCTTAACACAGGTGCCGACTGTCCAGACAGGAAAATCTGCCACAAGGCTGGTGTCCCTCTTCCAGTCTCTGCAAACAAAAAAACAAAAAAAAGAAAAGAAAAAAGGCCTTTCATGGTCAAAAACACTCAAGCTACAGAACAGATTTTTCTTTCCTATTACTTTTTTTTTTTCCAGGTTTGTTTGTTCTGTCCCCTCCTCACAACCCATGTTCCTCTGGTACAACTGATAAACAATGTCTTTTATTGCTATAGGCAGCCAGTCCTGCCTAATACAATAGCAGGCAAGGCTTGGCGGGACTGCGAAGTGCAGGTGTTTGGAGTATTGTGGTCATCCAAACCAGATGCTGAGGAGATGGAGCACCTGTTTCCCTTCTTTTCTGCACTGGAGAATACAGCACTACGCAGGCTACAGAAAGAGCCTGAAATTAACAGCGCTGCTGCAGCTTTCCTTGACGGTAACAGAGAGGTACCATCTACAGCTTTTGCAAGCACTCCTCTGGGTGCTTATACACATGTGCTGGATTTTACCTTTTTTCCAGACCAAGAGAAGGCAGTCAGAGATGGGTCTGTAACTTCATTTCTCTCCAGATTATTTTATTCATCATTAACCGTGTCCTGGCATGAAAAAACGCTGATCGTTTTTATAGCTCTGACAGCAGTAAAATTAAACCACAGAATTAATGTATATTTTATATCTATTTTTACAGGTTCTACAAATGTCTCTTTTGGATGCAGAAATGCAGTTACAATGCCGTGTTCAGGATAGTTGACTCACTGCTACTGCCTCTGCAGGCAATGGAAAGACCTCTACTGATGTGGAAGGAGTCAGGATCCTACCTATACTGAAAGGTCCCCAAAACGATGGCCTTAATTAAGCTATCCTTTCTGTCTGACAGTCCCCGTGGCTTGCATGGCTGGGAAGCAGGAGCTGAGCTGGGAACTCCAGCCTGCAGCACGGTGGCATGTAACAAGCCCTCCCTGGCCTCAGCTGTGTTCCTTTGCCCCTTTCCACCTCTAGCTCCCCAAAAGCAGCACCCTTCAGAGAGGGAAGACGAGCAGGCATTTGGTTGCAGCCTTTGTGGGTCCAGGTGGTAACAAACCATATGGAAAGGGCCCGTTTTTCACAGGCTGGAGGACTGACACAGCAGCTGTAACCCCTGCTTGTGCTGTGTCATGGACTGTAGTTGGTCTTCAAATGAAGAAACAGAACAGGTTTTAAACCACTGGGGAATGTAAAAATACCAAGTGGTTTATAGCGTTTTCCTTTTTTTTTAAAAATGTAGGGAAATCTGGATGGGTAGCAACATTTTCCAATTTCTGAAAATGCTGGCCACAGAATTATTTGTGTCAAGAAAATGTAAGTATTTAAAAAAACTGCCAGAGCAGTGACATTAGAAAAGCTTTGCAGAATTGTATTTTAGACCATGTCACTTTTGAAAATGGGGCTCTAGCTCCCGCCACTAAAAAAATACACCTACCTAAAAAAAAGAAACCAAAACCAAACAGTGTCACTTAGTTTTACCACCACGTAAATCACAGTAACGTCCCACTTCCACAAGGAAAAGAGGCTCATGACACTATGGTAATATCACAATAAAATGAAAACACCTTGTTTTCACTGTGATTTTAGCTCAGGATGACTCACAGCCATTGATTATCTCCAGGTAGAAGATGCAACCATTTTAATGCAGTAAAGATGATTGTGCAAATACTACCTTCTCTGTCTTTTCTCTCTCAGTGCACATGCACATGAGACCCCCGCCCCGAAATTAATATACAAGCAAGGCTCGCACTGGAAACAGGAAGAGCTCCATCTCTTCAGCAATTCAAGCACCTCTTCCGATGTTTTAGTTTCACAAGGATTTGACTGAGAGCGTGCAAGGCACAAAGGCAACAACTCAATTGCACCATTACATGTGCGCCTACCTCAGAGCGGGGCTGAAACTGCTCCTGGCTTCCTCAGTCTTCAGCCACGGCCACCTGTAAGGCCCAAATCAGTCAGGGCAGATTGTGATCTTTTCCTTGGCTCCCTGCAATTCACTGTGCAGGCAGACTTCTAATGAGAGCTCGTCATCGCTACCAGTCGGTATTTATGAAACTTTTTCTCATTTCTCCATGGACAAGGTACACTTCTTTTGGCCATTTAGAGCTACACAATGAATTCCACCTCTCCCAGGCACTTTATTTTTATGGGTTTTGATGTATCCTTCAGTTTAGCTCCAAACAGCCCCTGTACTACAGCACAGATAAACCCTGCCTGAGGTAAGAGCAGCCATATTCAATCCCCTCTCCTCTTCCTGCACACCCTCCTGGCCCTAAACAGACAGCATTAATGAGCCAGAAACCATTCTGAATGAGGAAAAAGGGAATTTTGGCAACCAGTGTTGTATTTCTGTAAGGACTCAAAAATAAAATCAGTGGGAGAAGAATGTTACCGAGAAGCCGTTTAAGCTGGAATCACAAGAGAGAGGGAAATCACCCACACTGGGAGACAGGCAAAAGAAGGGCAAGTTGGAAGACAGATACGCTGGGCAGACTTCAAGGTCTACAAAAGATTGGTTGTCTCTTTTGGGGTTTACACTCTCTTTGTCTAATTAAACTAATAAGGGTAGAATAGAACTGGGGGAGATTAAAACCTGTGATAAACAAGGCATCTTTTCTCTGATATTGGAACTGGTTTCACTTATCTTCAGAAATCTTTCTTTTTGTGCTCCTTAATTTGTCCTTGAAGTCCTGTATCTAATCATTAGTTGAGCAACCAATAATCCTCCCCCAGCTCCTCCACCCCTTTTTATGACCAACTTTAATCTTTCAACTCAGTGAAAAACATGTTTCCCCTATCATAACTAGTTTAACAAAAATTCCCTTTCAAGTTTAGATTGCACAGATACAATGGCTTTCCTGCAGCTTCATGCTGGAGAAAGGAATTTACATTAGAAAAAAAAAAAAAGAGATTTATGATAGCATTGTATTTCCATTTGAATATGGAGAGTTAATAACATGCATATGTTTTTTTTATTATTATTATTTTAAGGTTTAAGCTATGCCATAGGCAAAAGGAAACCTGGAAACTGTGGGACTGGCAGGGCTCAATGAATAACCTAATCTGGATTTCATTCACAAGCAGCAGCTCACACACAGGGAAAGGCCTGGTGTGTTTCGCCAAATCGGAACTGGAGTAAGTGCCAGGATTTCCTGATTTGTTTACATTTCTCAAAAAACTTTTTTCCCCTGGATGAGGCTAGAATTAGACTTCCTTTTCCACTTTTGGCCCTTTCCAAACTATTCTTGCTTGACATATTCTCTCCTTTTCCCTGTATTCTCCTTTGTTCCAGTCTCAGCTGGCTCTTTTGTCTTGGAAAACAGAAAAGGCAATGAAAGATGTCAGTCTATGATAATAATGATAATGTAGCCAGGTTTGCATGACAGCAAAACAATGCCGCAGACTTTTCCAACACCCTTGGATCCACCATTCTTCTTACAATGGTTCAGGGGGGAGCGAGTGGGATCTCTTTGGGGCTGCAGGCTGGAACAATAGTGTCATAAGGTAAAAGAGATAAAAAATCAGAATGAAACCGGCTAACCCAAACTCTCTTGATGAGGCCTGTCACTGAGTTAATCAGAAATTGGAGGGGGCCAGTTACACATAACTAAATCACCTTTTTATCAGCTGACTGGGCTCTCTGGGCCTCTGAAAACAGAGTTTTCCCTACCAGTCCTTTTCACTTTCACTGACTTTACTGTACTTTGCCCATTGTCTGCAACCTCAGGGCAATCACTGCAGAAACTTGTTTGGGAGACCTTCTCTGTGCCTTTGTTTATAGCCCTTTGATCATCCCACAGAAAGAAAAACACTAAAACACTGTAGCTTGGACCTAAGCCATTGTTTTCTTAACATGACAAGACTGCCAGCCTGCAATCAGCCTTTGATGCGCATGCGTGGAAGGGCTGCTAGGGACTTCAAAAATTATGGGAAGACTAGCAGAAATATTTAGAGCTTGGGCATCTTGCTGAGTAGTGGTGAGGGTTTAAAGTCCCTGATGTAGCCACTGCACGGCTGCAGAACAGCAGCCTTTCTTGTAGTTATTTCTAGTAGCGGCATTACAGCAACACAAAGTTATTCTTGTCGGGACGTCAGCTCCATTTTGCCTCAGTGCCTTAAGTCTTGCCATCAGAGAGAGCCCCATGAATGGTTTATGCTTTAATGGGCTGAGGAGGGGCTGTGCCAGGCACTGACATCCAGCACAGAGGCAAAGCATTCACAGTGAGGAGAGGCAGGGGTGCAAGACTGAATTTCTGCATTTCAAACAAATGTTGTCAGCCAGGATTTTAGCTGCCATCGCTCCCATTGACATGAATGCACCAATGCTGATTTACATCAGCTGATGAATACGCGTCTGGGAGAACAGCAGGGTAGGGTGATGGTGCAGAGAGTTAGTCAAATAGGAAAAGGAAGCAAGGGGGAGAAAGATGGAGATAAAAGGAGAAGGGAAGGAGAGACGTGATCGTGGGACAGAAGAAAAATGAGCTGCAATGTATGGCTGTGGGAAAATGATTAGACAAGATTGCATCAGACTGGACACCAATTTTGCAACTTCTGCAGCACCTTTTTAAGATCCCATACTGAGATACTGAGCAGAATGTGTGTGGCTGTATAGCTGGAACAAGTCCAAGCAAAAGACCAAATGTGATGTCATCTGTGTTTGCTGGTGCTGTGTACTGATGTTTCCTGTGCAGTCAATGCAGTATGTCTCTAATTTGGTTGTTCTGAATTCTGTTTTTCACCTTTAAGTATTTGTATCATATTTGGTTGCTCACGCTGTGTATAAGCATCCATTTTGAGCACACTGCTTAATTTGGGGGCCAGAAAGCACTGTTCCACCTGCTGCTCGCTTGACGGAGGGATGTGTGAGACAGGGAGATGGGAAAAGTTAGATCAAGGGGAAAGAAATGACTTCTAAAAAGGGGAGTAAGATGCTATAAGGGGTGGTAGAAAACACCTTTGTATATGAAATCACCAGCCAGCTTCTTTCATTTTAGGAGGTTGCTGCAGAGAAGCAAGAGGTCCAAAAGCTGTTTTGCTTACACAATTGATTTAGCTGATCTCAGAACGTATACTCATGTGAGTAAGGTGAGCAGGAAACGGCCTGATGTCAGCAGGCAGCCTGCACTAGAAACTCACACCCACCCTTTCTGCTTCATCAGTTGTCTGGGCCCACAGTTTCACTATTAGGTTTTGGTGGTGCATTTTTAGATTTCCAGTTACAGCTTGCATGACAACAGCCGGTAGTCTACATCTGAGCAGTTACTGCCATTTAACTTAATGAGAACCATAAAGGAAGCATGCTTCCAGGAGAAAGAGTAGAGGAAGAGACAAGCATATTTCTAGTGCTTTCCAATAATTATGATTCATGACTAGTGTCAGCTAGATTTCAGTTCTCACTGACAAGTGTCAGTAAGAAAGTCTCACTTTAAGAAAACACTTCTGCTTTTTTTTTGCATTACTGATAGCTAATACAGATGAAACTACAAACCTGAAGAGTTCAAACTTCACGCATCATTTGGAGTAACTCAGTACTTGATGGTAACTGGCATTTAATCTGGACATTCCTTTTTCTTCTTCTCACAACCCCAAATAAATTTTCATTTTCATTTTTCGTACTACTCCTTGTGTGGTAAATATAACAATCACCTAAACATAACAATCACAGGTAAAAACAATCACCTGATTGTTTGAGCATAAAGTTAAGACCATATTTTCGAAAGCAGTATCTCATAAGGGAGGTCATACTAAGGGGCCTGAATAGTTGACCTAACACACCCCCTTGGCCCACACAGACTTCTGGCAACTATTTAAAAGGCAAGTTACATTTTAGTTACTCAGTTTCATTTAAAAACTTTTTTAAGAAGTGCTTCCAAATTGTATCTCCAGGAAAAGAGAAGCTGAAAACTACACATGCAGGGTGACACCATTCCTTTTCTCTCTCTGCCCAAGGATGTGAGCTGATGATCTCCATGCCATTCTGTTGTAGCCCAGTCACTCCCTACCTGAAATTCAGGATACACTGAGAGTATGTGAGTCCTCCCAGCGGTGTCACACGCTAGCATCACAGTGGATTACCTGCCTCTGGCAAGGCTCATCCTCTGGCAATGGGATGTCTCTGGAAGCTCATGAATTCCAGCCAGTGCAGAAACGATGGTAGCCAAACAAACGGTGTAGGATCTCCATCCTCTGTGGGAGTGAGCTGTTGGTTTATACTCAGCAGGATGCAGCTGCTAACTTGAGATGTTATTTGCAATTAGCTAACCATGGCTGCAGTGCAGCCTACAGGTCCATGGGACAGCGGTACAGTAGGCAAGTGGAGATGGACATTCCTGGGCAGGGTGGGAGGGAAGGAGATAGTGACTATTGGCTTGAAATTTTTGGTGGAGATCAGCCAAGAACTCAGACACTGAATCCAGAAAACCTCTTTCAAACTGGAACTAAAACCATACTTGAAAGCACAAGTTAAATTTTACTGTCCTCAGATTGTGGTATAAGAAATGTGCCTGACTCAGAAGAAATCTCAGTGTTCCTCACAGAGACAGGGGATTCCCTTTCTGATACAGCTGCAAGAAAAAACATAATATTTTTATCTTTACAATTACAAGAAACAACGTAATTTTTTTTTAAGTTTTTGAAAAGCAACGTTTTCCAAAGCTTTTGTGACAATTGCTGATCAGGGTCCAAGGCATAATTCTTCAGGTTCTCCTGGTGGAATTAATATTTTGTTGTTGTGAATGTGCAGAGTTTATATAAAATTATAGTCTTTTTCCAAGCAATTATGTTTTCCTTTGTCCTTTTGTGATTACAGTAGAAACAGGACACAACTGACAGAGGTGAGATATGTGGAACTTCTGCAAAACTGCACTTTTTTTATTAACACCTGTTTTTACAATGTAAAGACCGTGATGGTGCCAACCAAATCCACCTAGCTCAGTAGCCTTTCTTTGACACTAGCCAGCTGAGGTTGGCTAAGCAAAAAACAGAAGAAAACAGGCAAACTCAAATGACCCTTCCTTGGGCAAGGCCACATAACTGCCAGCAATCAACAGTTCAGAGAATTTTTGAGCCAGAGGTTGCATCTGGGCTATTGTTTTTTATGTTCATCAACAGACCTATTCTTTGTAAAATTCTGTATTCTTATTTTGAATCCATTTATATCTCTTGGCTTCCATGACATCCTGCGACAGTGAGTTATGCGACAGTTATGCTTTGGGTGAAAATATTACTTGCTTCTTTTTTTAAACTCTGTACCTCAAATTTTCAATTAGTGTACCCTCTTGCATGGTAAGAAGTAGTGAATAAATGATGCCTGTTCACCTATGGCACCTATTCATCTACCCTACATCAGTCAAAAGAGCAAATTTGCTTTATTAGTCATCTCTTTAACAAGCTGAATCATTATAATTCTTTTGCTGATTCCGTACCTCTCATCATCTTTGTCAACCTTTTGTCTGCATCTTTTCCACCTCTACTGTATCTTGTAGACACGGAGTGAGCAAAACTGCAGTGGACTCTGACAGCTGTGGAAACAGTCTTGGAGCATCTAATGTCAAATCACATACTTCTATTTTAAGTTTCCCCAGATGTCAGGCTAAGCTTCCAGGACCATCTCTGGGGTTTGTTTTTATTTAGTTGTTTTTATCAGGGAGAGTGATTTATGGTTTTGGGGGTTAGCAATACTTTATGTATGTACTTCCCAGCACTGTCTTCAGTTTCTGGCTCCTCTCTCTTTCTCACACTTATGGCAACATGATATGCAAGTGAAATCAATCATAAACATAACATATCCTGATTTTTGGCGTTATGCTGCATTAGTCCCTAAGCAAAGCTCTCTCTATTTACAATTTTATAGCATGCTTACGTTTTTGATCGGAGCCGACACAACCTATTCAAAGATAAAGGCATCAATGAATTAAGCAGTTGTTGAGATCAGAAATCTGACACCCATATGGTGTCAAATTAGTGCCTGAAAGCAGTTAACTGCCAAGAGAAGCACATGCATCTGTTGCAACAGATTAAAATGAATTACCTATTAATTACTATTAGTTTCTTGATTGACTTCAAAATTATTTTGCTAGAAGAGATTTGCTTTGTGTTATTCATCTTTAATGTCATCACTTGTAAATAAAGACTTGCTTCAAAAATATCAAGTTCCAAGCAAATGCTAAGTGCCCTCTAAAAAGCAAGGAAAGGAAACTCAGCTGTGAGGAGATGCCACAAAGCATGTGCTATGGCTTTTTCCATTGCTAGGAACTACATAAAACCAGATGTATGCAGGAGAGAAACATTGCCTGATATAACAATGAGTAATAAAGGGTATCTCACAATCATAGGATGCATGACACAATAATGAATTGTATATTACATGCTTAAAAAACACAATTAAAACTGTCAGTTTCTTTCCAGTGGAAGTTCATTGGCAGAATTGCGATACAACAAAAATTCCACTTCAGGTCTTTCATGCTATTTTCCTGTTTTCATGCCCTCACAAATAAGAAAAACTGCAGATGTTGGAAGCACACACACTGTCTCTCTCTGTATCCAAGGAAATAATTGTTTCAAAATACACAGTTATCCGGTTATCACCAGCTTATTTTTAACATCCTAAAGTCAAAACTACATCTGCTTGGATAACATTGGATCGCAAGTCAGATGTCTGTCTCAGTCAGGCCTCTTGATGCAGAAGGAAATATTCCTGTTAACTCAAATGGTGACATTCTTTTTTCTGAACCAATGACTTGGTATTATTTTTATGAGGACATATATTCTGTTTCTTTAACACGTACCAGGAAACCAGACAGGATGGGGATGGGGAAGGAGTCTACAGCAGCAACACTACAGTGAGGGGAGAGAGAGAGAGCCAGCGCGCGTGCACACATGCTTTTTAAGTAAAACACTCTTCTCCTTATCTTAATAAATATCCTTGTACAGGTATTCAGGAAAAAATGGGCCAGGAAGCCCCTCGCTGCCAATCCTGGGGAGTATACTTTGATTTTGTGGGTGCAACGCAAGTAGGGCATACACTTCTGAACATAAAAGTCTTTTCTCACTTCACTAAGACTCAGTCTTAATAACTGTCACCAAAGCTACCTGCTTTCTACCTGCCACATCACCAGATAAAATATATAGAAAAACTTCTTTGGAGGTTACCAGCAAAATTACTAATTTAGAAATTGTATCTCCTCCTCACTTGTTCTTGTGGAGATCATCTGCACATGCAATGTAGAAAAGCTAATAAACAGATGCCTGAAGTACTCTGAGACAAAACTGTAGCTTTCTGGTCATTTCCTTAGAGAAAACAGGAACCAAGTTACTTAACATCAACAAAATTCTCCACTTCTAGTGTAGGCAGATCAATAAATCTTCAAAACACTGATATCAAAGAGTAGAACAAATCTAAAGAACTTTGTAGACATTTTGGTCTCCTGCACACAGTTAATGATTGATAACATTTTTGTCTAATAGTCAGGCGCATAAGCTAAAACAACAGATTTCAGGAAATCAGTATTTCAGGGGAATAACTATCCTGCCGCAAGCTTCCCATTGGCATTCCTCCAAAAGGGAAACTGAAACAGACAGCAAGATTATCAGGCACATAATTTTAAAAGTCTCTTTTTGGGAGGAAATGTTTTGTTAAAATTTTCTGGTTTGTTAATGAAAATTATGCCCCCCCCCACAACCACCCACAGTTTTTCTTACTTAAATCTGAAATGAAAGTCATCACTCTTCTCATGTAGGGAAGCATCCATGTAGGGAAGCACCCAAGGAGTCACCAGATAAAATAGATCTAGATAGAATAGATAGTAACATGGGATGGCACCCTCCTATTTTGTCTTCATTATGTATTTCCAGGGGTGTGTCATTTGGGCTGAAGAATGAAACAAAATGCACAAAAATAATGCCATGGTTAAGATATATGTCAACATCAGGCTGCCCTTAATAAATAAAATAAAAGCCTTGCAAAAAAAGATTTTATCATTTTAATTTATCAGTTCTTTTCTACCAACACTGGAAATCTACTGTTTCTCAGTTTAAAAATACACAAAATTACTCTGATTAAAGGATTTCTTGTTATATGATGCCAATAAAAATTATTTTTATGTTAATGTTAAGGTGAGTTTGATCACTGACAGTTCCAACCACTCTTCCTGCCTTGTGAAGTATCATAGCTCCCCCGTGATCAGTTTAAAGCTGGACGAAGAAGGCCAAGTCCTCTTATTGAAATTGTGCCACTGACATGCAGAAAGGATGAGGATGAGCTCTTTGTGTCTGATGGTTCCCACGCCCAAACCCAAACGCAGTCATCTCCCTCCAACGGTCCTTGGAAACTCATCTCCTGGTGACAGATCCTAAACTAAACTGAGTAAAAAAGTGCAAATCCAGTGTCTGAATGCTAAATCCCAAGACTGAGTTACCTGTCCTAAAATCCCTTATCCATCCTCTTCTAATTCCTCCACACCAGCTGGAGTCATGCCAGAGAGCTGTAATGCCAGTGTCTCACCCAAAAAACGATTCCTTTGTGCAGGCTCTGCCAGATAGCCCTAAGGCTGCCTCCTGAGGCCTTCATCTCTTGCTTTGGCATCTGCAGCGGGCCAAGCTCAGGCCCTTGGAGGAGGCAGGATTTTTGGGGCTGCAGAGCAGTCCGACAGTGCCTCGGGTAGCACTGAAGGTTGTCAGATGGCTGGGGGCAGGCTCTCGCAGCTTTGGCTGTTTGCAGGTCTCTCTCAATTCTCTGCCAGGATGATTCTGTGCCAGGAGGACCTGGAACAGCTCACAGTTGGAAAGGCACCATGGGGCTTCAAATGATAGGAACATCATGTCCTCCTTAGCATTCAAGTTCTTGTCTACACTTCTTAAAAAGTGCTGTATGGAATTTCTCCCTAACTCTGCTTCTCTTTGAAGACTCATGTAAATTGTTGTTTACTTGAGATGTGGTTTACTCTGGCCAGAACTGGGAAGAAAGCAAAATGTTCACAACACAGTGGGAAAACTTCAGGAGGTTATGCAGGCTTGGTGTATGAATTCACTATTTCTGTACGTAGGTGGTATGACAGATCAGTCCACATTATAGAGACATTTTGGTAATGAATGCCTGTTCTATCCAAATTCTTCTAGATAAATGATACATGATACAAATGCTTGTCATCCTAGTCAGGATCTAGTAGCATCAAATGTTCCAGAAAGGATTGCTGAGCTGCATCTATCTGATTTTATGAACAGCCAAATAGCCTTCTTACGCAATCTTCTAACAACTTTAACTATCTGTGAAGAGCACAGTGCGTTGTCCTCATGCAGACTTTGCACTTCTAAAATGTCCCACTTACTCCCTTATGCCTGGTTTTAATATAACTGTTCTTTACAAGGGTCAGCATCTGTATTATTTATTATAGAAATAAATTTTGAAACAGTGCTTGCCTGCAGATTTAGGGGGATAGTACATATGTGTTACTTTATTAGCATGAATATCATCTAAATGGCACATACTTTTATGTTAGAAATGCTTCTCAAGAAGTCTAGACTGGATTGACTATGAGGTTTAAGATCCATGTTTGTATACATATTGGCATCCTGCAAATGTGTTAATAGCCTGCAGAAAAAGAGGCAAGCTGGTTTTAATGGTTGGAGAATTATTTACAAACACATGCATTAACTGCATGAAAATCACCACCACAAAGCATCAGAAAATCCCAGAATCACAGATGACCTTTGCTGGACTCATAACCATTTACTGGATTCACAGGAGATGAGGAGATTCCTTGAGACATAGTGTAAAACCATCATCTGTTGGAATTCACTGAGATTTGGATCAGGTTATAACAGAAGACAGTAATTTTAACCTTTTCATTATCAGTTCATGTATCTATAAGTCCTTGTTCTATGCTGAAGCTGGGATGGGCATCAGATCCCCAGAGTTATGCAGAGGTTTTTGCAGCCTCAGTAGGGCTCTTGTGTGCAGCCAGCCTGCAGTGAAGAGATTTTGATACAAAATCTATTGCCTGCTGTAGGCAGAAATGTGTGACAACTGGAATTTCTCTCTGCATCTATGCAATGAACTGAAGTAATGAGTGACTTGCACTCTCCTGGAAACCATGAAATTTTGTCAGCTCTATCTGAACCCAGCACAACTCTATTTACGTTTCTGGGAAGGCTTAATGGTATGTTTAATCAGGTCCTAAAAGAGTAGGTTGTTCTAAATATGCATGAGACCTTATATTCATACACAAACAAAGAGGATTAATTATGTTTCCCCTTTATATGAGACCACAAAGACTGAGGAAAGGGGCAGGAAAAGCCTCCAGTTTTTTTGTCATCACCCTAGCTTATAGCTAATATAGTCCAAGAGGCATCCATTTATCTCTCTGAAGAGAGAATACTGAAAAATCAGAGCATATTTCTGTATCATCTACCTTTTATTGACATTCAAAAATCTTAATGGAGACTAAAGCCTTCTTGAAGCCATAGATCGAGGCATTTAAATGAATGTATCCATTTATAAAGTTACCTGGCTTTAACATTACCTTTATGAGGTTCCAACCAAAAGCAGGTTCTACAGAGCTGGACCCTGTACAAAGAAAAGGAAAGCCCAAAAGAAAAGGAATGAAGGAAGGAATGGTAATTCCCATCTTATAGTATTACCACATGTCCACTACGCACTGGAGGGGCTTAATTTGCACGCCACATCTATCTCCAATGATTCCAGAAAAAAGACAGTGTCAGATAACCTTGGGGCTGCGGGCAAATGAATTCCTCATCCACCTTTTCATCAGACTTGCCAAAGCAACAGCAACAACTTAGGTTCAACACCTGCAGCCAGGAGTCCTAGCAAAGTAGCATCCAGTCCAACTTTGACTTAGAAAACAAAACAAAAGTAGGAGCGTTTTCAGACCCAGGACTGATTTTATCTGAACTCCATTCTTTTGTGGGTTTGGATATTTCTCCTTTGTTTGTATTCCAATTTCTGATATTCAGATAAGTTGGAAAAGTTGTGTGTCAATATCTTATGTAGTAAGATGAGATGAGGACGTTTAAACTGAGTTTCTTTTAATCATTTTCCATGTGTTCCTTAATTGGCTTGGTTTCTTTTTTTTTTTTCTGGCTTTGTTCTCTAACACTGATTCATTCATTTCCTGAAGTTTCACTTCACCTTGTCCGGTTTTTCGCTCTGCAGCATGTTGTTATATGCATTTACTGATGAGAATTAGCTTAAAATAATCTGCACCCTAATCACTGACTTCAGACTTGTTTGTGTCTATAGGGAGATGTCCACGACAAAACAAAATAACAACAAAGAGGGAAAACTACCATGTTCTTCCATATTTGGACAGCCCAGATGTTATTTACAGCATTGTTTATGAAGCTTTTTCTTTGGCTTGCTGGCTTTGATCCACACACGTTGTCAGTTTTGAGCACACACGTCCTGTCACATGGTGACTGTGTGCCCCTGACAAGTAAACATGCGGGAATGCAATTTATAAAGACAGGCTAGAGCAGCAATTAAGAAGAAAAAGGACTACAAACAAGACAAAGGAAATTAGGCAGGAAGATGAGCTAAATCTGGTCAGAATACAGGATATCAAGGCAACTGCATTGCATGCCATTTATCCTTTAGTCACTAGCAAGCGTCAACATTGGTACGTGATATCTGTGCTCGTGAAAGTTTTATCATTAGTCTGCAAGAGGATTGCTCAGAGGGACTTGTTGCTACAGAATCACCCAAGTGTGCGATCTTTGAAGGGTGAAGAAGTTCATTATCGTCTTTGGCACTTATTCAGGGTGATGGAGTCCTTCAAGCACATTTGGCACAGTGAACAAACAGAAGATCATAAAAACTCCTTTTCCTATAAAGTTGAAGAGGGACCAGTTTCCAGTAAGGTTCCACAGAATATATAGGAAGAGGGAAATATCTGACATGCATTACATTTTCATGCTGAAGCAAAGTAATGCCACAAGAAACATTCAACAAATGCTTTAGGCAATAAAGTCAGTTACACGAATATTTGGGTGACAGCAGTGAAAGGTTATGTACCAGGACTTGTGGGGCCTGGGAAAGGAGCATGGAGTATTGCTTATTTCCCTGTTTACAAATAAACCAACCCCAGGCAAATGCTGGGATTTAGCAAGTTCATTTAAGACTCTGGGCTGAGCAGCTGAATCTTGGGTCTGTTTTATGAAGAGGTCTCTGCTCTGTAAAATGTGTGCTTTATTATAAAGGTCATCATATAAGCTGAGGGAACGGGTAGTTCATTATCCCTGTGTCTGGTAGGACAGTATTCGGGTAGGAATCTTTCTTTTAGCTTTACCTGTTGAAGTCTATAGGGGAGGACACCGGAGGAGGCTCCTTCTCCTCTGGGATTAATTTAGCTCCTTAACTGCTCTTTTCCTTTTAGCCATCTGCCGTCTACTTCTCTTCTCAATCATTGTCCCAACAGTTATTGCCCTCATAGGGCAGACCTTTGTTTTTCAATCCTTCTTTGACAAACCTTCTCACAGTATATGGGAGGGTACTTTGCTACCAATCTCATTTAGGGAGGGAAGGGTTGAGCTAGCTCCCATGGCAACTGGGTGTGCAGCTCTAAACCTTCAGTTATTTGCCACCTGGGTTTTGGAACAAACACTTGCATCATGCTTGAATCTTTGATGTAAAAGCACTTGTACTTTCTGTAATGACAGCATGGTTTCTGTCAAACAAGAGAATAAACTAGCACACAATTTATATGATCACTTTGAAATACCTGTCCAAAGGGTTTCCTGTTTTATGTTTAGCTCATCTACTGGCAATGCTTTCCACTAATGATTCTTTGCTAATATTTAAGAATGCCATGTCCTGTATTTATATTTGCCTATGGAAAGGTATACAACAGTTCAAGTAAAGCGTTAGGATGATCTGAAATTAAGGACACATCTGAAGTGCTGGATCCAGTACTGGCCTCCCCATTACAAGAAAGAATTGAAGCAAGTGCAGTGATGGGCCACAAGGATGATTAAGGCATTGGAGGATCTGCTTTACAAGAAGAGGCTGAGAGAGGTGGAACTGTTTAGCCCTGAGATGAGAAGGATTGGGGGGATCTCATCAATGCAAAGTACAGTTCCGTCAAATTGCAGCAGCAGGTAAAATTTCATCCCCCATGACAATGGCTAACCTAGGGTTGATGTAAAATAGGGAAAAAAATATTCGGTTTTTTCTTCCTTAAGACTTCAAGATCATCAGATGCTTGAGGATGCCACAGAAGCAACTGTTAGTACAGCTAAGAAGAAAGGCTGAAATTAGGTACCTTAAAACAAAGAAACAAAATTAAAAGCCCCAAGCAGGATGAGGAGGACAGAGAGCTGCCGAGGAATGTGTGACCTGGCACATTCAGATACATTGGGGATGGCTGCAGGTGGCAAAGGCACCGTGACCTTACCCAGCCCATCCATCTTCTCACTAGTAAAGCAGTCAGAGACAGTTTCTACCCAGTTCTCTCCAGAAATCTATTTGTTGGAAGGAACCAGGAATTTAAAGAACTAATTTGAAAATGAGAGTAGAACTAGCTTACACTTGTTTTCAGCTGCTATATAATCGACAGCAGAATGACCCCAAGGATGAGGTGGGCTTCACCTTCCCGCTAGTAGTAACTGTCTTTGGATCAGGTCCCTCACAAAAATGATGTCAGCACTTGCCAGTACAGATCTGGAAAGCTATGGCAAAGGCAAAATAAAACCTCAAGCCACGGAAGTTTTACTGCCTCGGGCAAGTCCAGAACCAGGTCTGGGCTCTCACATAGCTGAAAATAGGATTGAGAGTCTTAGGGCCAGCACACTCTGAAGAAGATCATAGTATACAGATTTCATATGGCAAGAGAGCTATCTATTAAGGCAGAGTTGAAATATATATGATCACTTAATTTCTTTAGACTGGTCACCTTCCCCACCACTTTCCATCCCATTTTTTGTCGTCCTTTCCACTTAAAACAGAAAAAAATCACTATTTATTACAAAATCAGCAAGGGTTTTTTCCACCACTCTTCAGAGATCTGATTTATTTGTATGTTAATATTCTTATCCGTATACAAAAATGTGCACCATAAATAGTTTTATAAGGGAAAACCAGCCAACTGGAAATCCTTCCTCTATTTTAAAGATAATAGCTCCATTTGTTTATTGCTTCTGCTGTTGATTTTTTCCAAGCAGAACAACAAATCTGCTCTCAGTTAAGAGAGCGCAACCCTTCTGCGGCCAGAGTTCAGTATGTATCCCAGGGTATCGTTCTATGGCGAAACACCCTGCCTACTTCAATGAAGCTGCTCACAATTAACTCCTCTGGATGTGGAGATCAAAGTAACATAGCCTTTTATTGATCGCCTCGGGGCTACGTTCAGAGGGCCTGAATTCCATCAAACTCCCTGGCGCTTGCTCCGCAGGGAGAGTTGCTGCAACTGGAAGGGAGCCTGGGGCAGGCAGCCGGTGGAAAACACTGTCTACAGGGGCTCTGGTGGAGCATTGAGGATCCCCCAGACAAAGACAGAGGCCAGCTACTACTGTGTGATTGAGCCTGGGTTTGATTCAGCTGGACAATCAAGGGAGAATTTTTTTTCCAGCAAGTGATATTTATGAAATTTGCTTACTTAAACGTTTTTTTTTAGAAATGTCTTACTTTTTCCATATGTTTGTGAACCAGGATAGAGCAGATGTCCAGAGAGATCAGCATCAGCAATTTTTTTAATTTAATAATTATATTTGACAACTGTTAAAACATGGAGTGTAGTGAAATCATCACTACCCATTTATTATGGTAAACTACTAAATTTTTTTTAAGTGGTTTGAGGGAAATGCTCCAAACATCTATAAAAATTGGTTGCAACAGGACACACACCAAAACCAACATAACGAGCACACTCAGAGCAGTATGCTTCTGCAGGGAAAACCAATGCAAAAGAGCCACGGCGCTAATGACTTAATTATTGCCTTGGCAGTTGTCAGGATGATGCCAAAGCATCAGACAAACTGAATCTTTCTCCCCAGATGGGCTAAGCTCTCTTCCAGTTTCCTGGGCAGGTCATAATTTTTTTCACAGAGTTTTACATCTATGTTTTTACAGATTTTCACTAGAGAATTGCCTTGCTGCCTAAGCTTTTGTTCCCAAGGTGTCCTATATTGAACTGTAGCATCCTGAATTCTTTTTCCAAATGTGTTTTTGCTTTAAGTAGCATACTCAGAAAGAATCAGCTCATGTATCTCAGCACAAAAACTCTGGGACGCATTCAGAGCTGTGGGCCTGGAAAAAGGAAGGATGCTTGAGAGGTCTTATCCCTCTGTTGCCACCAAGGAAGGGAACATGGCCTTGCAAATCTTCTGAACAGGAGCGCTTCATTGAAAATATGTGACTTAGTCAGCAAAACCAGCGTTTTAGTAAAGCAGGCCTTAACATAGGTCTAGCTCCTGCCAGTCTTTCTGTTGAGCTGTCATGCTGTCATGCCCTTCCTCCACTGCCACGTGCCATAGGCATCTCCAGGACCTAAGTCTCAAGTATCAAAGACTCAGACTTTTCCAGCAAAATATTGCTTAGCTGGAGCCAGTCATTACTGCTTCCTCCTCTTTATGTAGCTTACAGGAATGAGATCAAGCAAACACAGTCAAAAGCATGACTGCTTAAATGCAAGATCCGGGAGCGTACTTAACTAATGTGCAGCCAGAAAGCAATTGTCAAGAGTTTAATATGATTCAGCATGTTCTTAGTTTTCCTCGTAAAACAGCCCCCTTAAACAATGGAGTGGTGTAAACAGGATTGTTGCTCCTCAGCATGTGGACACAAGGAGAAAGTGCCAGGTGATTACAGCAAATTATTCATTCAGTTGATTTGAGGAAGGACATTCATTCTTTTCTTCAAAGCTTATTTGATGTAACTTTCACACATTTTAAAGCTGAACTCCTAAAATACCAAAGCAAGTTGTTTCATGTACCTTCCAAGTAATTTTCTTCTGAGAAGGTGTTGATCAGAGGTACAGGCGTATCAAAAAGTAGAGTGGTTCAGTCAGGATAAGACCCCTTCTCCAAAGATCAGATGCTTATCCAGACCTGAGCCACGTAAGCCGCACTGCTTAGGCCTTGGAGCATTACAGCCTTAGGGTCAGAAAGCAAACGAAAGTTAACACAGAACTGGCCAAAAGGGGACAGTAAATCAATTATTAATACATCCCTAATACAAAGCTTCAGGATTTCCTGAAGTCTGGGTTTTCCCTCATTTCCTCTGGGGATTTTTTAACAGCTGGATGAGTGGGATAACTTGGCTGAAGGATGCTTTTCCTGTACTGGCTCCTATGTTTGTAATCAAAAAGGATTGAAGATCACAAAGAGCGTTCCGGTCTGAAGAACAATGATCTCCCCCAGGTATCAAGAAATACGATATATACAACAGGCCACATTGACTGGTATGCTTGGGATGCTTTGCATTGTCTTCGTGATACAAAACAGTCATAAACCTGGACTGTCTGTGGAGCTGTATAAAGCAGCCAGAACGGGTCTGATCCACAGTCATCAGCATTATACATTGCACGCACTGGAAGCCCCCAAAGAACTATTCTTTTATATAGCTCTCTGGACCTTAGTGAAACACTGCCTGATACCACAACTTTTATCATCGTAATCACAGAAATCAGTACAAAATGGAGCATCTTCGAGCCAAGTTATTCAGCTGATCCAGCTGTTGTGAAATTCCCCAGAGGAAATGAGGGAAGACTCAGAACGTTTAAAAAAAAATTTAAAAAGCAATAAACCTCCATGCTTTACAAGTGAGGCTGCAGCAGCGTGAGGGACACTGCACTGCCAGGATGGGACTAGGCTGCAAAAGCTGGCGCAGAACCAAAGTCAGAGACTGCTGCTTCCTGATGGCTGGTTCAGACAGAAGTCACTGAGAGGGCGAGCGGAGCAGTCAGTGGGGGCACAAAGGCCTCTCTATCAGCCTTCGAGATCTCTGCCACTAGCTGGGCTAGGTCAGAGAGAGCCTTGCAAATGTGCTACCTACTCCCTGGAGACTCTTGTGGTTCAGGCTCTAATCCACTGTACTACTGTCTGCCAAAGAAACTTCCCTAGATTATGTTAGGTACTGGAAGAGATTACACACACAGAGACCCTGGATTTTAAACCCCTAAACCACATCACACAGCTTAGCGCAGGAGCGCTTCGGCTCTATGTGAGCAAATAAAACTGGGAAATGTTCCCAGGCACGGGAAATTGAACCCCTCTTAAATTGTTTGAATGGCCTCTGCTATATGGTGTTGGTCCATACCAAACCATTCTCATGCACAACTTGAAAGTTCGCAGGCCAGAGACCACAGCCAATGGGCAGTTTGCATGCAGCTGCCCTGCTTTGGAGTCAAACAGACTCAGGCCTCGCTGTGCTGGTGGCCTCCCTAGCAGACAGCAAGCAATCCAGGTCATGCCTGATTTGCTGGTAACGACTTACCTGCTGGGACTACTTCAGCAGTACTGGGCACTGGGCATGCAAGAAACTGCCCATAATTATGGTTTTAAAGATTACTGTGTCTGTAGGAAAGAAATGTGTTGCTTGTTAGCCTAGTCAGAGTCATCTTTAGCAGATTTATATATGGAAGAATGGGTTTACTTGAAGCATATACTTTTGTAATAATGAAATAAAGTCTCAAAAACTAAACTAAATCACATTATTAGGACTAAAATTGACAGTAAAGTGTCTCCACAGCTTTTCCAGTGCCCTAGATAGCTTCTAGAAAGGCCAGGCAGCTGCTACAGCTGACCTCAGGTAGGCTGCAAGCATCCTTTTTCGCTTTAACTCTTCAGGACATCTTCTGAAGCCAACCTGAGCAGTTACTTACAGTGCTCTGTTCTCACTGCACTGGTGAATGACCTACTTCTTCTTCTCCTTTCCTGTTTACCTGCCTCGTTCCCTGTGATTGGATGCTGAGACATTGCACGGCAACATGGGGAATGAAGTCATTTCCTCTTTTCAACACTTCAGTCTCTGAAGTCATTTCCTTCCCCCACCTACTCAGCGTTTCTCAATATTTCTGTAGTGTATACTGCTTACCACTTTCTCAGCTTTATTCTGCTTTCTCCTCTTACAACCAAATAAAGACATGTTGGTAAAATATTACACATCTGATCACGAGAACTATGACTCTAGTAAGAATGTTGTACATGTAAAACTTATTCTTTCTCTGAGACTAGCATATAGAGAAAATACAGCATAACAGTGGGTACCCGCATTACTAATGCACCCCCCTCATGTATACTGCTGACTGGAAAGGGGACAAGGATAAGTGGAGCAAGATAACAAAGTAACGTTAGTTGTTTTGCAGCTGTAATGAAAAGCTGGCCACCTAAGAGTTTTAAAAGCCATATCTTGTATAAAATCACCCATAGGGAGTAACATCACCATCACCATACTCCTTTCCTCCATGGCAGGAATCAATCAATCAACACCAAAGATTAGCTGAAAAACTACATCAGATGAACATGGCTTACCTACTGCCAGGAACCCCGTCCTGCAGAAGCCAGAGCAGGTTTCCAAACGGGAGCAAATTTCAGAGCTAGGGAACCTGGGGTAGAGCATTCCTGGCACCAGTGTTCATCCCTAAGGGCACATAGTAAGACATTTCTCCTTGGTCTGTGGTATCTAAGTGCCTACAGGTAAGCTGTGGTGATCTATCCTGTCATGAGACCCCCACAGCATCAAGGCATCCTACAGCTACGATGGTTTGCAACTAGAGACATTTAAATGTGCAGCTCAGGTGTATTTGGATCACAGCAGACTGTTTCAGGTACTATGATCCCCTGTAGCCATGTCATCCATTTATATTTCAATTTTGGGGAATACTGGAAAAATTATAGATAGGGCCAAGAATTCACACAGTGTCTGTGCCCAGGACCAGTAGTACAAGATACGCCTGACAGTGCGTCTTGCTGCCTGATTGACTTCACTTGGGAATTTAGGAATTCCTTTTCAAACAAAAATACATAGCTGGAACTAATTCAAGCCACAAGGGAATAAAGCAAAGAAATAAAATCAAACTAATAAATCAAGATTACAGCTCTCTCAAAAAGATATGTTCTAATTCAGCCACAGGTCATGAGACTTGATGCAGGAATTACTGGAGGTAACTCTATAGCCTGTGATTGCTGTTGATCACATGATCCCGTTAGTCTCTTTTGTCTTTAGTGCCTGTAAGCTGTGCAAATATAGTTGTGTGAATCATGATAAGGTGTCTTTTTGCCCCACAGTGACTGCTGGCTACACTTGGGGTGCCAGCAGTGAAAAAGCTGAGACGTCTCCAGAGGTAGAGACAGGAACATCCTGTCGAAAGCATCATCTTGAGCCACAGCTGGAGTCCCTAGCCGAGGAATCACACTCCACAAATGTATTTGCATTTCCAGTTATAAACGGTCTTTTATCAAGAAAGAATGTAATGAAAAATGAGCACTGCAGAATACACCCTTTAAACTACCAGAAAAAATAAACATAAATTCTTATTAAAATCTAAGTTGTAATGTTAAGAAAGGATATCAGTGGGGAAGGGTAAAGTGTGATTTCCTCAGTTCCCTTTGTAACCCTTAACTCAGTGATACTGCGTTTATCCCTAACACATAATCACTGTATTTTCCAGGGGAAAGGGTTTGGAAATTTCAGTAAAACATTGCATCTGATGCTCTGTCATCGCTACATTTTAAAAACAGCAAAAGATGTCTGAGCAAATTGATGCCCTTTTTTAGTCAATGACAAAAAAATATGTAGTCCAGAGAAAAATTCATTCTTCTTTTTGCAGTCAGTGTGACTTTTCATGGGAACATGTATTTTGAGTATGTTCACAGCTTTGCTGCCACCAAAGATAATAGTAGTTTGTAATTACTCCAACCAAAGCAGTGTAAAGAAAACATTATATGATTTTTGAACTATCACAACAGAATTCAACAGCAGTTGAAAACATAATACATTTTCTGTTCATATATGAATACTTTGCTGAGAAAACAAGTCAAACCCATGTCTCAACCCACAGTAACTGCCTGTAATTCAAAACAATGATTCAGCACTGAGTATGCGAAGTTGTGAACAATTTAACGATTTTTTTTCCACAAAACTTTTGGCACTTCTGCCTCAGACACTGTTTGTACAGAGCAAAAGTTCAAGTAAGTTTTTCAAAAGAAAAAAACCCGAGGGTTTTCAGTTCACACTTAAATGCTTGAAGAGCAGTTTAAAGGCTATCAAGTAAAAGGCTTTGCATTTCAAGCCCGTTTGGATTTCTCTCAGGATGTTTTCCAGAACAGTGTGTACAAATGCAATATGAGATGAAAGCTCAAAGGCTGCTTCCTATTTCTTTCACAGATGGGTGGGCATTGCTCCTATACCTACCCTCTAATCCTCTTGGGCGGGCTCACATCTCTATGCACAGTCTTTCCAGATTTATTGCAAAGGATTTTCCCATCCATATCTGACTCCTCCCTCAGGCTCGTATTATCTTGGACAGGCTAGCTTCCCCCAGGGTGACGGTACGGTTGCAGAAGACTGGGTTATACAAGCTGGGTTATAGTATGCTTGTAGACAGACAGACAGATGGCCCGTAAGGATCTGACCCCAGCTGTAGGATCCCATGACTCACACCTGCCCTTGGGGAAGGCTGCAGGGAGTTTCCTCTCATCACTTTCCTGGAAAAGTAGCAGGAGCGAGCGCGGTGCCAGCCACTCCTGAGCTGCCAGGTAAGAATTACCTGGCTTCCAGATGAGTGGTGAGACGGTCTTCAAATGGAAACTCCGTCTCCGTTCCCGAGGGGTTTCATGCACTTGGGTTTGTGTCACCTGCTGAAGCGAGGAGCAGGGGACCCCCCGGGAACAGCCCGGCCTGGCATGGATTTCAGCATCCACGGATGAAACTTCACAGCCAGCCAGCAGCCTCAGCTGAGCCGGCTCTCCACACTTAACTTCCAAAAAAGGGGAAAAAGGGAGAACATCAGCATTTGTCCTGGTGCCAGGTTCCTGCCTGCATGTCTGAGAATGGTATTGACCTTTTTAGCCCTGCAGTGGAAGGTGATGTCCAGATGGGCAGCTGCCCATCACCTCCATCCTAGGCTATAGATCAGCGGTTTTCAAGCTTCATCAGTGTGGGCACCCCCAAATCTCCCAGTGGAAGCACAGATGCTCAGGTGGCCAACTTAAACTGAGTACTTTTTTCTTAGTACCTCAGTTGTCCAAGGACCTGCAAAACAGAACTGTGGATTAGAGATTTAAAAACCTGGGAAATGGAGAACACCCAAACTAAAGCCCTAGGAGGTATTACAGCCACATTTTCAAATAAAAATATTTCATTTTGTTGTTTTATGCTAGCCTCTTTTACCTTTCAGAGTGATAACTTAAATCCAAACCTTCTCTGAGAAGTGTGCCAGGAAAAAAAAGAATCTAATTTTTGTGGTTTTGTTTTAGTTTTCGTGTTGTTCTTTTTCAAGACAGAAATACCCATTTTTCAGCCAGATTGGCAAAGCATCGTAGGAGACTGAATCAAGAGTTTCTGAACCAACTTTCGGGTTAACACAAAATAGGAAATTTTTTCCTGACACATGTCAGGATACCTGGTAGCATCTAAATATATACAAGGTGTAAGATGAAAAGGGAAGGTCCAAAGTTGTCAAGCAGGTGGTGGCGATACTAAAAGAAGAAGCACTAAATACAAAAGCAGCTAATTCTTAACTAATAAACAAAGCTAACCTGAGATGCAGTAACTGCTGTCATCCTCGTTCCTCATTATTAAAGGGCCATGCAGGTTTACAAAGTACGGAGCTTGCAAGACAAAAGGAGATATTTGTAAACAAACTTAGAAAATCCAGGGATGAACGTCAAACTGTAAATGTGTGGACTGATTCACTACACTGACTATAAATGTGGGTCACTGCAACACCATGTTTTTTAAGTGGAGTTATTTCAAATTGGACTAATGCTGTAATAGTATAGTATAGGGATTTTTAAAAAGCATTTAAAATGTATGATGAAATCCAGTGCTCTAAAGCCTGCTTTTTGGGCACAAAAGGAAAATATTAAGGATGAAGGTTATTTTTATCTTATCATAAAACAAATTTATTCCTGGGGAAAGAAATTCTTTTTCTCTTTGAAATAAGTGAGTGAAAATTTTTGTGTAAAAATGGAATATTGAGATTCAGTGCTCAAGAGAACAATGCTACTATGAACAATTGCAATCTACCAGTTCAATGTTTTGGCAAATAAATAATTTTTACATTTCCTTCTTATTAGATGCCTTAGATTTATTTGAATCTTTGAAATACTTGAAGCAAAAACTAGCTGTTTTGAGTACTACATTTCCTTCCCTGAAGTACTGACCAGGGAAGACAGCAAAAAGGTTATTATATCTGATCAAAAACGATATTTAATAAATATTCACTAAGAAAGACATTCCTTCCTTTTCAGATTCTTGTCCTTACATTTGTCTATTTATGCTTCTAAGAAGACAGGTTACAGATAAAACTTTTGACTAGAATTCTGTTAAAAAAATTGTAATCTGGGAATTGTGGAAGGAAAGATGATCTCAGACAGACTTGGATTAATTTTCTTTTACATTGTTAGCCAAATTTCCTCTTCACTCTTCTTTTTAAACACTGTTTTGGGAAGTATTTATCTTGTTTTGGGTTTTTTTATTTTGGAATCAGAGGTTTTAATCAGAGGGTGAAAGATTATTTCCATCCAACTCATGTTCCGTATGAGGAATCTGCATTTGTTTCCTGTGAGCAAGTATGGATTTTCCACTTATATCTACTCAGACCCTGAACATAATGGCACCGTGTCAGCAACTTTGCAAGAGATCACATGTTTTTTCCAAGATCTGGTGATGGAAAATCTGGAAAGCAATATTTCATGTCTCTCACAAGGCTGTTTATTCTCAAAAATACTCAGTTATTTAGCCTCATAGCAATTACCCATTTCTAATTAGAAGAACATTCTTCCAGGAGGTAAAGCATTGAGCTGTAATGAATCATTTGTTTCTTTTATGGGGATTGAGTGCATTACTAAGCAAAGAATAAGTTGCATAATTTTTTTTTTTAAGCAAAAAGAGGAAAGTGACAAAGGAATGAGGAATATATATTTTTTTGCAGTTTGTTTGGTTTTGGTTTTCCTTTTTTAGAGACTCCTTTTCAGGCACTGCCAATACTACCAGCAGAGCCCGCTATGGGACCACTCAAATTTGGAGGAGTAAGGTGGACATTCACAGCCAGGTTTCTATGCTGTTTTCGTAAATCACTGGAATTAGAGTCCACAAAGAGCCACCATCCATCAGGCCCAGGCAACTACTTAACCATGGAAGAGAAGACACCGAGTTTCACTCAGCGGATGTTACCCCGAGTAGATTAGCAATAATCTCAGAGGTAGCACCAGGTCCACCTAAGCTCTCATCCTTCCTGACTTTTTGCAATGACTTTTGCTTAAGTATAGAGTTAATTAAACTTCCCAGCTTGTCTAGGAGATGAGGCGTCAGACGGGTGTAATGTATTCAAGCAGCGAAGGGACAAGGAGTATTTAGGTTGATTGTTAAGCAACAACACTACGTGCTGTGGGCAAGAAGGACACAATGCCAGCTCTGGAAATTTCGCAACTGTTGTTTTTTTTCCTCAAGACTTTGTAATTGAGGCTTGCGGGGTTAATAAACAACCACCACGAAAAGTAACACTTATGACAGGGGAGAAGAAAAGGGCAAGAAGAACATTTTGGACTGCTTACGGTTGTTATTCTGTTAGTGCTCCAGTAAGAAAGTGAGAGGTTTTTTGTGTCTTTTTTAGTCCAACACCACGTCTCTAAATAAATCCCAGAGGGGACACGCTTTTGAACGCCAAGATGAAAGTGGAGGCTAAAGCAGGCAGGGGAAAAGGTGGTTTTGGCTAAGCCCGCGCAGCTGTGTTTTGCATGTCCAAAACCAAAACCACACTTTGTCTTTGTATGTTAGGTCTTGCTGTGCTAGGAGTAGCAGTGTGCAGAATGGGGCTGTGCACGGCATGGTGTGGCCCTGCACAAGCGACCTGAGGAAGGACACAACCCTCCCATGTAGCAGAGAGGAGGGTGAGTAAGGAAAAGCACAGAATCAGAGCTGGGAGCTAGCCAGAGTCACAGGAAAGAGGGGCCATGGCAGGAGAGCAGTTCCTGCTGCTCCTGATGAGCAGCGCCCCGAGTGCACCTGGGGTGATGTAGGCTAAAGCTGAGTTAGCAGTTAGCTCAAACTCTGGTCTATAGCTGTGGACCCCATCTCCCAGCTAAGGATGCACAACACTGCCTCAAGAGATTTATCTCTGTGGTAGATGTGCATTTTAATTACCTCCATGCAGAGTCCTGGAATGAACCACTCGCCTTATCTCAAGACTGAAGGTAAAACAAGAGAAACTCTTCCATGCTCACTGCTAGCCATGGCATCTGCAGCAATAAATACGTGCTGAGACAAACCTACCCCAGCCAGGCTCACACATGCACAAATAGGAGTCCAGGCTGTGGTTGCTTAATATCTCAAATGAGTAGCTAATTACTTCATGAGCTAATTCAGAGTACATAGGCACTGCCTATGCAGCCTGGTAAAAATAGGTCTTGTGCATTCAAAACCAGGTCAAACACAAAGCAATGCAAAAGAAATGGCCTGTAGAAGGGTGAGTGACACTTGTCTCAGGCTCTGCCATTTGCCCACGGGTAGCCACTCTCACAAGTGCACAGCGTTGCTAAAACTGGCCATGGAAACACCCAAGGAATAGGGAAACTGGGTATTAATGTTAAGGAAGATTAATTTAAAAATCAGAGCAATGTGGAACTTAGATACTGCCCCGTGCTCCGGACAAATCCGCTTCTAAATAATGCTGAAAGTCAAGCCAGACCAGGCTTTTGTGTAGGTGAAACATTTCTCACTACTATACACAAAGTGCAAACCACAGCCAGACGGTAAAATTATACTTTCCTGTGTCTGAAAGCTGGAGTCACAGCCACAGGAGAGATCCGTATGCTGAAGTTTAGAGTTCAGAAGTCAATTGCTGAAATTAAAACAAGTTATTCAGGCCGCTGGAAAATTAAGTATTCTTTCCTCATAGAAGTAACCGCTTCTTGTTGGGGTTGCTCTGAGCTGCCTCTGGAAGACAGTGCAGCACAAGTGCAGAGAGGCCACTGAAAACCAGAGGCACGAGGGAAATGGAGGAAGAGGGATTATTTGAGGGGAGGCAACTAGGGTATACTTTTCTTCATGTGCCCAGTTCACTGCTGCTGAATGACGGGGGCAGAATGATGGGAGCATTATTTTGGTTTTTCAAGGTAAATTGCTGTGTTAGTCTATATGCATGAAAATATCATACGTTGGACTATCACTACTATAATGCAACTTTAATATGTTGCATATGCTATGTCCATCTAATATTTTCCGGACTGTACAAGTCTCTGCAAATTAGCTTTAAGACACTAACAAAATATTTCTGTGGTGGCAAATTGAAATTTTTTGAATTTTTGCTTTGCAGGAAATGTGACATTTTATTCCACCCAAGACCAAAAAAAAAAAAAAAGCCAATTCTGAAATATATCTCTTCCACAAATCCTCAGGGGTTTCAATTCACCAGAGAAGCTATGGGGAATATTCACCACTGTAAGATTTTGCAACTGTTTGGAATTTAAAGCTGTCCCAAAATAGCAGGTCATGTGAGAGTTGGACTATTTATGTCCTGGATTTAGACACACTTCCACTGACTTAGTTGTCTTTTATCAGCCCTTGGACTGGTTTGTTTTTGGTTTTTTTTTTTACTTTCCTGGTAACAGATTGTCTTGGGTTCATTTTAAACAAAGACCTGGCCAACTCCAGAAATGGATCTCGGGAGATATAGTTCTGAAAGTAGTAAAATGTTATGGCGTAGTCCAAGAGATAGGAAGGCATTACGTTAGTAGGTAAATATTTGTTTAACGTGACGTTGCATACAAACACATGCTATAATTTTAGATTATAATTCACTCCTTTTGCTTCTATCTGATGAGCATAAGGATGATTGCTTTTGTTAAGACCACAACCTTTTATCTAAACCTCTGCATCTTTCCAAAGTAATTTCATTTTCTGGTTAAAGCTCGCTTCCCTTCTCAACTCTTCTGATCAGAAGCTAGATAAATACCACTTGCCTATGGTCTGGAGATGAATCTACAGCTCGGATAATTAGGATAAAATGCCTCCTGCAGCAAGACCTGCTCATTCCCCATTGACTCGCTTCTCCTTATACACACACACATATGCTTTTTTGGGGTGAAAAGGACTGTTGTGGGGCGGGGGGGAGGAGGGTAGGAAGGGAAAGCAAGCAGCATGGCCACAGTGGCTCACACACAAGGACAGTGTAGGGGAAGACTAAAGTTCCCAACCTGTGTTCCTTTCTTTCTCTCCAGATGAAAGGACACTTGGTTGTTGGAACTATTTTCTGACCATAGGTCACCACCACTTTTACTCCACAGAAGACAATATTGCAACCAGTCTCTATATTTTCCATTTTTCCATCCACGTTTTTTTCTAAGGGCTGGTGGGTTGCTTGTCAGCCGTGGGAGTCCCTCAGGCACGAGTACATTCCCTTGACATGCTCCATGGAGTCTCCATGACTCCCTGTCCACTGAGCTCAGCAAAGGTATGCCAATGTGTGCACGCTGGGGCAGGAGGAAAAGCACGGAAAAGTCTCCAGAGCAGCTGCACAGGATGGCCGTAAACAGGAGACATTTTGGTTTCATCTTGCCTGCCAAATGCAGCTCTGGGAGAGCCATGCTCCTTGCTGGAGTGTGACCCTGCCTTGCCAGAACAGATACTTTGGCATTGCAAAACCCAGAAAAGGTTATCCGGTCAAGGTGGCTGTGTCTGGAGCCGTCTAAACAAATTCTGTATTTCTGGGAATTACCACTCCGTTGGTCAGAGTACTGGTCGTGTGGCTGCTGGCATACCAGCTCTACAAACAGAGAAAAAAAGTGTCAGGACTATTTTAATAAAGGATTCCAATGGGAGTCAAAAGCATGTTGATGATTTCTTTCATGTGTTAATGCCATTAGCTACCTCAGGCATTAAGCGTGGGGAGTACCAGTAACTGACAGTGCACTGAGTGGGGAATGAATCATTTTATTTTTTTTTAAGTAACTTTGTTGTTCTCATGAATTTTGGCCTCAGCAACATTGTCAGGTTTCAATTAGCATTGGTAACTCTGGTTCAGGAAAAAAAAATTAAACTTGATCCATGATGTGTTACTAGAAATTTGACAGAGAGCCTTTCAGCCCCCTTTAAAGTGGTCTGTGTCATGAAGGGCATTAAGAAAAAACAGACCCATGGCAGAGGGTCTGCTGTTGTGTCCTGCTTTTTGATGGAGGATGTACATAGAGAAAGTGTCCTTACATTCCTCCATGGCTGGCCCATCCAACTGGTAGGCATCTCTTAGGTCAAAATGTGTAAGTTTTGTACAAATGAAGTTCTTGTGCCACTTTCTTAACAAAGACCGTTGAGAATAGTCAGATTCATAGCAGAAAGCACATCACAGCTGGAGATGGGGACTTTCGAAAGCAAGAGGAACAAACACACGAGCAGCTTTGCAAGATTTTCTTTTGTGCTGAACCTGACCAGCTGTGTACTACTTTTCAGTTTGAAATGTAGAGCAGAAACAAGAGTCACAGGCTCTGGAGAATGAAGGGTAAAAACCCAAAGGTTACAATCTCTGCTCTAGAAGATCTTCAAAACCCCACTTAGCAGTATCCTCCCATCCCCAAACTTTTGTGCGCCTGAAGATCTAGGTCCAGAGGGAAGTTGGTCCTAGTGAGGACCTACAAGTCTCCTACCCCAGCTGCGTGTTTCTGCTCCCTCCCTACCGCAAGCCCAGCCAGGGAGCCAAGCTGGCTGGAAATTCACTGTTTTTCTTTGTAGGGTTAGTCTTTACCTAGTTCAGCCCTGAGAGCTGGCTCCCTGCCCAGACGAGCTGGGGAAGGGTAAAACGGCAGCAGTGCTGACTAAGCTTGGCTTTGGCTTCCAAGGAACTGATCTTTCCCCTCCGCCAGAACCACGGCAGCCGTCATGGCCTTGAGCTCTGCATTGCCTAATTTATTTTGCTGAGCAGATCTAGAAGTACCAATCAGTTCCATGGAGAGTGGAAAGCATTTCAAGAGTAATATGAAATCTCCTTGAATAAATCTTAATGGGCAGATGCTTGTCCCTTGTTACGGCCCTAATTACCGAGCCATTTAGTAAACAAAGGAGTAATGCTATTAGTTAGGCATGCAGAGCTGACCCTCTTTAATCTCTATGAAGAGTCTGGGGACTTGTATCAGAGCTAGAGAGATACAGGGCAGCATACACCTAAAAATGAGTGAAAAACAGAGCTTTTAAATGTCAAAGCCAAAGTCTCTAAGCTGCGTACGAGAGGGAGAAAGACAACAGTACCACAGATGTGCTCAAGCAGAGCAGTCCATGTGCTTAAATCAGTCAAGCCTGGAGAAACCTTCCTGAGAAGTTAGATGATATTTTATTGTTACTCCTGGACTTCTCTGCTGAGGCTGCCAGTGGGTGTTCAAATTGATTTCAATGCTGAGTGGGTTTTAGCAAGGGGCCACCTAAGAAGTTAGGCAGTGACCACCGAATAACTACATGTATTTCTTCCACTGCAGACATGAATGTACAAGATGTCAATTAAATGAACCTTTTTCTAGCATACAAAACCTGATGTGAACACACACACACATATATATGTGCATCTTCTACTTTTTTTTTCTGAATGATGAAATACAATAAAATCTCCTGAATAATGCCATTATCTATGATGGAACTGACATTAGAGATGATGAAACTTTGAGGACTGGGTATGCAAATACTACACATCTTTGAAGGAGCTAAGAGCACTTAGTGTGACTAACAGCCACAAATTCACCTTTCCTGTGTGCTAAGTCATCATTTCACTAGTGAGTTCTCAGCTGATGTAGGAAGAAGAACAGGAGAGCTGATCAGAAGCATTAAAAAGGTTTTAATTGTCCAAGGAGGAGAAGGAGAAAAATGGACTACTGAACCTGTTTGACCTGGTATGACAATGCATTATGCCTTAAAATTACTAAATCTTGTTCCCACTCCTCCTCACTTCTCACTCATGTCTAGACCAAACACTGAATTTGAGATACTTTTACCACAGCATATGGTTGCTTGGGAACTTCACTGGCCATCTCGATCACTTGGACTTTTTATGTCTGAAATGTGGTCACTGGATCAGCTGCTGCAGCTCTCAATTGCTTTGCTTGTCTGCATTGTGCTTTCTCTTGACTCATAAAAATCCTGGCTCACTAAGCAAGCTTCTGATGGTTCCACTATGGTGTCTACCCATTGCATACATATGTTTAAATCTGTTTTCATCTACATTCACATCCAACTAGTGCACAGCATTTGCTTTGTAGTTCTGGCATAATAGCCACAAACCCTCTGATGCATTATGAAATCATATGTTTGTAGCTCTTTCTTTTCCTTGATGAATTACAGCGTAATCAGACCTCTCTCAGCCTCCAAAGAAAACAACTACCCAAACCAAAACAAAACACATCAAAACAAAAAAATACAAAATGCAAAGAAGCAAAATGCTTAGAATTCAGGACGCATTTCATCTGAAATAAAATCCCATGAGTGGCAGTGTTGGCATAAGTGGTTTGTGGTTATCTGTTTCACACACACACACAAATTGATATGATTCAATTTAAATGCTCGGCCTTCTTTCTTCTTGCACAAAACAATTCCATTTGACTTCAGATTGATGAATGAAGGAATTGAGCTATCAAAAGGACAAGGAATGAATGACTGCAATCAGGTTAGAAACATCAGGACTTTAATATTATAAGTTAACTAATGATCAGTATCTTGTGGAGCAGTAAAAGATCAAAAAAACCAAATCAGATTCTTCCTTCCCTTGATGTAATCAATATGTATCATTTTTTAAAAATGATTATATAAAGGTACCTTTTGAATATTGGCACTTTCTGTATGCTGGTATGAAGAAGAGCCTGGGACTCTCAGGACAAGAGGAAGTTGTCTGCTCACTGCCAGATAGCTGAGAGCATAAGGGGGAAACAGAAGAGAGGCTTGCTCTGCCAGACAGGTGTCTTCTCAAGAAAAAAAACATAGACAGGATAGGCCATAAAAGTTTTCTTCTTATCTAGAGAGATCATTGGGAAACTCATGAGACCATGTTGGTCAACGAGCGCCTGCCAGCTTACATGTTTCAGAGGAATTCTTAGGAAGGAACTGAATATGAAATTTCAGGATGTGTTGTCTTCTACAAACTACCGCAAAGTGAAAGGTTAACAGAATTTCATGTAAACCCATATGTCTGAGTAAAACATTTCACTTTTATTTAGGTGGGTTTTTTCTCCCCATTCTGGTAGATAAGAGAATGAATCACTGGAATTTTTGTACTCTCCATTTCTAAACAGTGGGAAGGGAGAGTTTCTTATTTCTGGTAGGATCAGCGTTTGTAGTGGTTTCACTCTACATATCCTCCTTCTGCAAAATCAGCTGCTCTTCACCAGAGTTCAGAAAACACAACTGTCTCACCTCAGAGGACAAACTCGCTTCTAAGAACTACTGGATTTTCTCTACAAGCCACCATTTAGCCTGCTGGAATCAAGGGGACAAAATCCATCCTATTTTCTATGCTAATTCCCAGCAAATAATTGAGTCTGTCACTCAGACGACATCTGCAGTGAAAAACAAGAACTCCACACACGTCTTTGAGTTGTCTGGAAAAATCACTCAGCTTGGGCTTGGATTTTACCACTAATACCACTGACTTGAGTGAAAAGCCAACCTTTGGCATGCAGAGTATCATTGTGGTTGGTATAGCCTTTCCTAATAACATGTTCCGGTGCTTAGGCAGTATGACTTGGCTGTATTTTTTATGTTTTTGACAAAGCAACAGGGGGATGTTTTTCTGTCAAGGATGAAATGAAAACTTTTCAAAGTATTGGTTGCCAGCACACAACCTTGCTTGAGGTATGACCCAAGACTGAAGCAAAGGAAAGTCTGCTGCCTGACTGCAGTGGCTTCAGATGAGAACCTTGCTCTTTCTTAATCTTCTGTTCCCTGGCAACATGTAGAAATAGAGTAAGAAAGATCTGAAGAAATGAAAATAAAATAGAAACATAAATCAAAAGGAATAAAATACAATACAATACAATAAAAAAATAAAATCAATATGAGAGCATTCCATTAATATTGAACTGTTTATATTAGAACAGTGAAGACCAAAATCATTAATTTAACTGTATTTGAATATGCCCCTCCTTGGCAAGCTAGTCTGTCATATTGAGGATCACAGGAGTGTACTTTCCTCTTAAAATAATGGTGAAATGAGGTGCATGAAACTATTAGCTACTTGCAGAATATAAACATTCAAACTGTACATAGTTTCATGTTGCCCTGCTTAAAATGGATCCTGTTCCCACTGAAATCAAGGATCTCATTGCCATTAGCCTTAGGGAGAGTGGTTTCAGACTGCTTTTCAGATGTTCAGAGAAAATATTTTGGGGTTCTGTGTCCGTAAATTGACGTGTCTGTCTGTATGCTGTGAATAGGGCAAGATCTCAGGAGCCTCTGAGGTGGGATGGCAGAATTACACTCTCACTGTGAAGAGCTTTGCCCTCAACCATGCAGCATGGCTCTAGGCCAGAACTGATGAGAAAAATGTGCCTCCATCATAAAGGTGGGATGATGGTTTAGCCCCTAGAGAGATCCCTAGGTCTAAAGAATAATCAAAAATCTAGTATTTTTTGATGAGGCTGTGTGTATTTACTGAAAGACCAACTATAAAAGCTATGGGAAAATCTCAGTGTTAAAATGGTTGTCCCTCAGGGGCTGTAAAAGGGTTTTTTTCACATAATCATCCTGTGACTGCTTAAGATTTTGCACATAACAGGGGTTTTTCCCTTTTTCCATGGACAACACGTTTTGTCAAATGCAGCAGGAATTTACCTGCGAAGGCAAGGAGGGGATGAAGTTCACTTACACAGAAGCTGACACACAAGCACTGCAAAAACCACTTTACCACTCCCAGAGAAAGCATCAGTGTTATTTCCTTATTCCGAGCTATAGGAATTCACATCCTCATTTTATCTATAGACACTTTCAGATCTCACACACAGAGCGCATACCTCCTTCCCATTCTCCTTTTGAATTTATAGTCTACAGACACACTTGTGTCACTGGACCACTCTAGCGTAGGAATTGGCACATTTATATTCAAAGCTAAGGATGGGTATCCCAAGGAGAGGAAAAAGGCACTAGTCAGGTCTTGCCTCTGCGACAAGCTCCTGGATGACCTCCAGAAAGTTACTTGTGATCCTTGGCTCTTCTGCCTATAAAATAAAGAGGATATTATTTCTTTTTTCTTACCTCATTTACATAAACTGAAAAAACGCTTGAGCTTAGGCACCTTCTTGCGTATGCCTCAGTGCTATGAAGCTGTTAGCACTCTCTTTGGAGCCAGAGATCTGCTACAACGTCCTTTGACCACCCATGTCAGGATTACTCAGAATTTTATGCACAGGGTCCCATGTCATATAAAGTGCAGGGAAGTTGGCATAGGCTGGAGTTGCCCCACTCCAAGGTGTTTGGGGGCTTTTTTTGCTCACAGAGGATATAACTCCCTTGCAGTGTGTACAACAACCTGGTTTGCCTGTGACTTTCCTCACTACCGCTTGTAGGTAATTCTCTAACTGCATTTCATAATTGAAAAAAGAAGGCTTGGCTCAAGCCTGTAATGACTCAGGTCAGTCTGTTATGTCAGAACATAGCACTTGCCTCAAAAGTTGTCTTGCTCTCTACATGCAGCTGTGCTCAAGTCTGTCAGTGTGCTGCTTGAAAAATGCCTCTTTCTCTATGACTCAGAGGTGAATAGCACAGGCCATTTCTATGGGTCTTACCTGTGATTTCAGATGCCTTTTATCATCAGTGCTAAATCCCTTCAGTATGGCTAGGGGTAGTCAAATTAAAACCGTGCTGCATTGCCTAAAGGAGCTAACAGAACCAAAGTGGGGCAGAAGCAGAGGCATGACTTTGTAGCCTAGTGGCTGTAGCAGTCAGGTGGAACAAAGCTGTGTTGGCTCCTGATCGCTGCTTCCAGGCTTTTGTAGTTTACCCAGTATCTATAATTCACCCAGCTGACACAGAATTAAAAATCTCATCAGTCCCGTACCTACCGCCACTTGAAATAAGTACTGAGGCTCACCTGGAGCTGCTATGGAGTGGAAACCTCTTTGCTGCCTTCTTCCTGCAAGTCTGGTGTTGTACGCCCTTACTGCCTTGCACGTATAAAGCCAGAGCTCCTTCAGTACCTGGATAGCTGTGTAAGATAAGACCAATAATTACATACTGCACTCTTGTAACTCCTTTCATGGACAGCTTACAAGACTCCTTAAAACCATCCATCCATTCTTAGAACATGCCTGGGAGGTAGATAAGGTTTATTATGCACACAAGGTTTATTATGCACACAAATTTATTGTGAACCAAGAGACAGTACTCTATTGCTGGTACACCAAAGATAAATGACTTGCCCAGGCAGAGCCTGGAAGGGAACTCAGGGTTGCTCCAAACTATGTATTTCAATCCTTAGGCCAAAGCAGTGCTTTCAAGGTTGTTTAACCTGGTAAAAGTTAAAGCACTGGCTTATGCCACTGTGATAAATCTTGGACTCCTGGTTTGCCACAATGCTGACAAGGGTGGAAGAGGAGCCCTGAGAAGGGCTGATAAGGCTGTCAGTGGTCTCCCAGCCATTCTCTGGTGCATGCGTGTGGCTGGGCTCCCACTTGCCCCTGGGGATGAGCACTGCTTCTAGACTGCATGATGAGTCAAGGTATTGTGGCTGAGACTGCAAGCATTGGCTCTGTCACCAAGCAGACAGACAGACATTCAAAGAAACCACAGCCCTCTGGTTTCTTTGCCCTTGTTTGCTTAATCAAATTCGGGTTGTGTGTGCGCGTACACATTTTTTCACCCACAGCACAAACAAACACTGCTCAACACCTGAGGGTGGCTGGCTCTCAGAAGTGCCTCTGGAAAGATGACTCAGAGGAGGAGTAGCGGGAGGCTCCTATGGCATTCGTCCTAACGCGGGAAAGAGCATTCCCTCTTACTGTAAGTGATCTAATTATATTACTGTAAATCTCACTCTCACATTTTCAGCTACCTCCGCATCAGCTCTCAGGCTGCACTTATGTAATTGTGGAAAACTTTCTACCAAATAGAGGATTCCTGCTGCATGCCACATTGTTTGCAGAAGACTTGTATGTGAGTGTGGGTGGGGAAGGGAGACTTCCGTGCAGGAGATTGAAAATGGTACCTTTTCTAAAGGTCACGAGTACAGAAATTTGTGCATTAAATTGCACCATGGGCCTATAACAGCTGCAAAGAAAATGAGCAGTCTAAGAAAGGTGTGTTGTTTAATTCAGTGCAATAAATCCCATTTAGAAAAATAGGCCAGGTTTCTTATCCCTAATGTTTCAATTAAAGAAAATATTCCCCTTTACTTCTTGTCTTCAGTCTCACCTACTGCCACTGATCTTATCATTAGGCAGCTGATAGAGACCTGGCTACATTTCAGGGGTCCTCTACCTATAGGTGCTCCCCAAAAGTCAGCTCATCTCACACAGACCCCTATTAACATGACAAGAGGGCCCAGGACTTAGGTCAGGAGCATCTGGTAAATGAGGATCCCGGCGATGAGCTGTGAGCAGTAAAGCACTTGGGGACTAGAAGGTACTTCACCGCGGTGTCAGTTATTACTGCTATAGCGAGCTGGGTCAGCCCTCGTTAAGCGGGCATGCGTAGAAGCACCTTTTCCATTGGGTCCTAATGAGGGAGAGGGTAATCTCTTTGGAAACAGAGGGAAGGGAGGAGAGCACTGTCTGTGAGCCCTGCACTCACTGCAACTCAGAGACATCACTTTGAAACGAAGCAGTGGCACGGATGGATTACAGCTGTGTGTGCCACTGCTTGCCAGAACAGCCCAGGAGAGTCTCAGAGAGATGGAATTCTTAAGGACACCGTCAGAGCAGCACCGTGAGCGTGTCCTGAGAAAATCTGAGAGAGTGCCAGGGGCAAAACGCTCACTGGAAAAGAAACCTGAATGGCAGGAGAAGACTCTGGGCATGTCTACGCAGCCCAGTGCCCCTGGCTGGTGCCATTCCACCTGCGCACCAAGCCAGTCCTGGAGGAGAGCCTGTGCTCCTCTGTGCTGCCCTTCAGAGGATGCTGTTGCGCTCAGCTGGCTGGGGTCCAGCCGTCTTGGAGCCTGTGTGGAGCAGCCTGCCCATGTCTGACTGAAGGCATGTCTACACAGCCTCTGAGATGCTTCCTTTTTCTATTATTATTTTTATTTGAATCCCTGCTCTGTTCAGAGAAAATAAAATAAGAAAAAAAGCACATTCCTTGTAAATAAGGTAGAACGTCTCAAGCAATTGACACCACCATGTTCTCCCTTTAATGCAGCTGTACATTTGACATAGATGGTTGAGTCAGAAAAGACAATGTTGTTTAAAAATATAGTTTCAACAGAGCCCAGGACTTGATCTATTGTCTAGGAATCCAAATGGCAATAGGCCATATAAAAAAGAGAGGGAAAGGGTCACTCTAGCCCATTCTTCTAAATCAAAAACAAGCAAAGAAAGAAAAAAAAATTGCAGAAGGTCAACTGAGGAACTAACACCAGAGACCAGAAAATTGTCAGACCAAACAACTACAATTTATATGGACCCCTTGCTGCTTGCTAGGATTACGTCTCTACACTTGCACCTCTGAACAATGTCCACATTCAGATCCTAGCTAAACTAAGGAGGGGTGAAGAAGTTATTTTCTGAGTTAGGCATGAAATGGAAATATAAACAGGGAATTTGGGCTGATGCCCTGCTCTAGGAAAAGGGAACATGAGGGTGGAATGACAGCAAGAGCAAGAAGATGCTGAAAGCAACCTGGAACGGTGGGGGGGTGGTGGGGGTGGTGTTTAAGCTCTGAGTAAAACCTTTTTCCTGTAGTTTTTGTTGTCTTTAGAAATGCCTGATGAAGACAGAACCTCACGTTATGCTCTTTAAAAACAGTAACACAGTTCATACTATAAAGAAGTGAGTTTTCCCTAACTACAATAGCCAATTATTTCATCCTGTGAATACTTCCAAAAAGGACAGACACACATAAATTTTCCACAGATTGGCATACAGAATTTATATGTACACATTGATATTCTTATTCATCCATCAATACATACCCTTTGGATTTGATCTGTTTTCTTATGATTCATTGTACACACATGAAAAAGAAAGGCCAAATAATGTAGATGTAATTAGGGTCCAGTCCTGCTTCAGCTGAGTTGAAATATAATGTTCTCATTTTTTGTCTTCATAACCTTTAAGAACTAACTATGCTCAGGATACTTTATACTAGCTGAAGATCTAGTGTTAGTCCGTTAAGAAAGAGTACTACTTTGCTGCTCACAATCAAGATTAACTGCTCTTCTTTCCCAAGTTATATATGACAGGATTCACCACCTCTGCATCTGCAAATGACAGAGCCCGTGTAGGTCTGAAGAAGTGGGTATGTTCGATGTTTTCTGATGTTCTTTACTCCCACATCAAAATCCAATTCCATTGGCATCAGGTAAGTAACTGGAAATCTCAGCCTGTCTTTAGGAATTAAGTTTCTGGGCCTTTAGACTGCAGACAAGTATTCAGAACATGAAACCAAAAAATTCAAAGGTCCAAAGGCAATAAAAAATGAACTGACGTTCATAATTTTTTAGGACCCTGAAGTTTTTAAGCCACTGTGATTTTCGGGGACTAACTTGGCAGGCCTGGAAGTTGTTGACTTGTACTGGGCAAGCAGGAGCAGTGGAAGGAGAGGCCATTCCTCATAATGATGGCACCTCCTCTCTTGGAGCATTGGATGCGTCTGTTCTGCCCACAAGGTGCTGGTGATTCCAAGACCAAGTTTGTAGATTCTTATGAGTCATCCTACTCTCTTATTAAAGAGGAAGATAATTTTAGAAATTTAACAGGATCAAACAAATAGTACTACTCTTCGTTTTAGATCCACAATATGCTCTAACATCTTTGATCCCTTAGTTTTTCAACATCCTTTTAGATGTGCAAATGTGGTGTAAGTTAGCACAGAGTTCTGGATTATTTAACTCGTCAAGTTATGGAGTATAGCTAGAAAAGTATAAATATAAGGAGATATCCATTAGGTGTTATTTCAGAGCTAAGCACAGATAACAAAATGAGTGTTTAATCCCTCTTTTCATTTGTGACAGACCTATGTTCTGTGTGTGAGTCTGGTAAGACTTAGTACATCAAATGATTAAAATAAAATGAGTGCACTAAGGAAATACAAGCAAGACAAAATATTTAATTATCACCTAAGAAAAATCGTACCTGGTTTAATTAAGCACATTCTAATTGAACAGGGATGAACTTAAAGATAAGTTTAATTTTCTAGCTGAAGCAGGGCTTATTTAAAAGCATTACTCAAAATGTATTAAGCTCTATTACTTACCTTCCTTTCAGACTTAACAAGCATGAGATCTGTCTGACTGGTTAAAAATCTGTACAAGACTACTATGACAAATCACAACCAACTGTCACATTTGCCTGTTTTATGTCTTCATTGTTCACTATCTGTGAACACTTATTCAAGCCAAGTGTTGTTTGTGTGAATGTCAGTTTTCATTTAACTGAGAAAATTGCTAGGATCAAATAACCATCTAAACACTTGTTGCAAAGATTGATGAATAAAATGCATCTCCAATATATTCACAACTAAAATATAGCCCTAACTAATGCTGTGAAAGCACAAGAAATTTCCAGAGGAGTTCTAGGAAATTGCTCTGAATCAGAAGGAAAACAAATGAATTGCCGTGGCTGAAAAAAATCCTTGTATCGCAATACTTTTCATTCTGTGATAGAAAGCAAATTACAGTTTGAAACTAAAAGTAGCTTTGCAAAAATACCTCCTCCCCCTTAGCTTCCATTCCAAAAATGTTGAAATGGAATATTTTGACCTTCTCACAATACTTCTTCCCAATTTGTTTCCCCCAAACAAAAGGTTGTGAAAATCAACATGCCTCAGAGAGCAGTTTTGGTTTGACAAAATGGCATTTTCTGATGGAAAAAAGCATTCCATTGGAAAAATTTTTAACCAGCTCTAGCAATAACTCTGGATTTCACACTCTGGACTAAATTCACAGCCCTTCACCCTCTGAAATTAACTGAAACACTTGAGAAGTAAGGAACTAATCAGGGGAAAGAAGCACCCTCCCAGTATGGTTTGGAGACTACAGGGGGGCCTACTGGAATGGATCGGCACAGGCAGGCTGCTATACGGGTTCCCATGGCGTCTGCTCCCACCAGCCCAGTTACAGGATCAGAGGCAGATTTGTAAGAGTCAGATTTTTTAATTATTTTTTTTTCTGAGGAAATAGCTTCGTTTTGTTTTGTTTCTTGCTGTTCTTGGCATGAAATTCATGTTTTATTGGTATGAAATACAAGTCTGTTTTGACACTTGCAGAGACAACGCAGACAGGGAGAAACATCTTTCTAGCTATAAACTGAAGTTTGTATGCCTTGTAAATAGTTTTTTATTGCTCGTATAGTATAAAAGAAAAAAAGAAAATTTGGTACAAGCACAGATAAGCTATCTATGTCTTGCTGTGTACTTTCCTCTTTCTTTCAAAACAGGAACCTGGTTCACTGAGAGCATCTGATACTTTCGTGTACTTCAGCACATGAAGCAATAAGCAAATCCCTGAAATCTGAGTACAGCTGCAGAACATCGCTGTGAAAAGTTGCCTCCCATTAGGTTAGGTAAGAAGTTGCTTCTCCGCAAGCCTGCTGTAGGGAGAAGATGGTCGTGGTGTCTGTTTGGCCTGAAGTGGCTCAGAACTGTTGAACTAAAAAAAAAAGTCTGGAGGTTTGGTCTGTCCTGTTGAAAAGCCATTGGCCCTACTTTAAGTTAATTTTGATCTACCATAAGAGCTAAAATGCGCCAGGCTGAAGCCAGCACATTTTTGTCTTGGAAGAGACACAGATCCCTTATCTGCATGTTGCTCCCATATCTATTATAGCATAGATGCAACCTTCATCCTATAAGGACTTGAGGCTAAAGCAGGCCGGAAACAATGTTTTTCTCTCTTAAAACTTTTAAAAACTTTTTTTCATTATATCTGTACCTCATTAAGATGAATCAAAAGCCTTTAAGCCCTTTTCTCAGACACAGAGTGAAGACTCAGCACCCGAGACACAGGAGATGTAGAAGCCTCAAGAAGGACCAGACAGCTACATCTGTACCCAAGAGTGGATCAGTGCTGGGCTACTCTCCAGCTCTGTGGCACCTTCTTGTCCAGGGCCACCCTGTTGCATGCTTCCGTCCCCTGGACCAGGGGCTGAGGCACTTGGACTATGACCCATGCTGGATCCTGAGCCATATTACCAGGCCCGGGCTAAAATTGTGCCAGGGACCTTTCTAACAGTTTAATAGCATGACCGTGTGCCAGCACCCAGGTTCATGGCACTGACACTCTATAATTTACTAGTATAGTCATACTGGATCAGTCTAAGGAGTTGCTCTAAAATCTCCCACCTAAGCAGTCTGTCTCCAGACTGTTAGTGCTTCTAGCTTAAGTCATATTTTAGGACTGTTTATAACATTGCCTGATCCAGAGTTATAACAGGATGACACTGTGTGCCATGTCATGTTGAGGGCTCTGCATACACCCAGCTATCGTTATTGAGGATAATGGGCGGCAGAATTTTGCCTAGGTGATGGAAAATCTTATATGGGCAATGTGGGATGGAGTGGAAAACCAGCTGGCTATGTGCAGTCAGCTCAGGTCAGCCAGGTCAGTTCCAGCCCTGCTGAATCCAGGTAGCTTACTGCAATGTAATTTAAGTATCACTACAGTGCACTCACTTGTCCTTTAGCTTGTGGGAGAGTTTTTAACTTGGTATATATTTATGGCAAGTAGTCATTAGAGACAAGGTTTTAAGAGTATTTTTTCAAAGCTGGGACTCTGGAAATACTAATTTCATTGTGAATTTCAAAGGGAAGCTTGCAGAACTTGACCCACACATCATGGATTTACCTTCTTTCTCATCAAAATGGTATGGGAGAATTCTCTTCCCAGAAAATTGTAGTGCAGTTTTGTCTCCTCTCCCACATGCAAGACAATGGACCTTAACTTTGCTTATAATGGGGAATACCGCTGGAAATGCCATCTGGTAGTCTTGAACTTTTTAGTTCTTGTTCAAGTTTATCCTGATGAAATCCTCTGTCATCTTCCTGAAGCTTTTCTCCTTCCGTGCCAAATGTTGACACCTGTTCCCATACACTTTAATACTCCGCCCCCCCAGCTGTAGTGATTAGCCTCAAGCATCTTTCCTAGCTCACATCCCTTTCTCTAAGACTTTGGCATTCCTTTAGAAACCTGACTGGGACCTTTCTTCTGAGGCCTTGTGACCTGGTTGGCTCCCTTACTGCTAAATATTTCACTTACAAGGCCATGCATTGCTATATGGTCCTGCAGGTCTGGAAATGAGTTCACTGAGAGCCCAGTGTTCACCTAACTTTCTGTTTTTCAGAAAAGCTGCCCCTCTCTGGTCCATGGGAAGGACCTCTGGGTGATTTATAAGCACCTGTCTCAAGCAAAATGATCTGTGGCTAAATCTGTGCACATGTGCCCCAGCCTTTAGAAGGCATATAACCACATCATACATCATTTCTCCTTCTCCCATGGCATGCAGAGAAGAACAGTAATTTAAAGGTTTATCAATCTGAAAGTTGATGCTGAGTCGATTGCCAAACTGCCCTTCCAAAACATAGTCTCTCCCTGTATATTTTGGGTTGCAGTGTTAAACAAAAGCTCCCGGTCTGCAATAGTGAGAATGTGTACACATGTTTTTTATCCATATTTTAATACATTTTATTTGCACTAGTCATGAGATTATGGTCTGATGAGGTTAGGGTCTGAGCATAACCTCTTAGAGGACTGTTTGTGCCTGCTCAAGCATGTGGACCTGAGCCGACAATCTAAGGTTCAGGCAATGCTAGTAAAAATTATACTTTGCTGGATGTCAGTGATTCACTCCCAAAATATGAAACATGATAAATTGAGAGGAAAAATATGTAAAATACTTCTCCAGTGGAAACCACATTTGAGAAGGGACATCTCAGCACAAGCTTTAAATATTTGCTATATGGAAGTCAGGCAGAGCTCCACCTCAGACACCCATGCTGGATTTAGCCCTTTCAATGGAGCAGAAGCCTTTATTGTGTGGCCATTTCCCAGCATTTCAGTGTAACATCACACCTCTCCAGGGCCTTGAGTGAAACATCTTGGCCTCCAACTGCAGCCTCAGCTTCATAGATTATTCCTCCAGCACTGAGACAGCCTGGCATGTTGACTCAGGAGTGAGCAGCTCCTTACTGCAGTAGTGGTGCTCACTAGCATAATTGAGAAGGAGGTCTACTACTGTCATCACCAAGGACTGGTTTAAGCTTAAAAACTGGATTAGATTAATTAGATTTACTTAAAGCCAGTCTACTTACATCACTATGAAACTTTGTTTAAGCACCATTCAGAATGGTTCAGTTACATCAATTTACCTTAATTGTGATTACAATATAAAGGAGGTTGAAAACTGACTTAGCTATTACAGGTACTTCTATTTTGCAGCACACCAGGATAAAAGTAGTCACTGTAGTGCAACTGCTTCCTTCCTCAGAAAGTCATACCTTCTACTTTGCTTAGGTTTCCAAGCTCAAAAATAACCATTCTCGTATATTAATATGAGAGACATTTGTGATCTGTTCTTTGGAGATTTTGCCAATGTATCAAGGCGCAAAAAAGGGCCACAATATTTCAGTTAAGAAAAGGTGTTATTCAGTTACATGAGTACTTTACAAGTCTCAGTATAGCTGAGTAATAAAGCTCTTCCAGAGACAGAGGAAGTTTTATTTCAGTAGCATGTCAAGCAACAAGAATTCCTTGTACTGAACTCTTTGTGGGCATGATCCAGCTATGCTTCATTTGACGGATTTCATGATTCCTCTGTTCTGCTTTGTAGAAAAGTGTTTCTTAACATATGTGGTGTTTAAAGTATGTGCAGCAAATACTACAGTTTTGTGAAGAGGTGTCACTGGATTAATTCATGAGACAATACTGGCACTTGCAGTCTGTAAATATCGTATTGCTGTTGTATTTATTTTAGAGGTGAATTGGACAAAAATTAAACATAGAAAATCACAGCTACAGGGGCCTCTTTCACTTATTCTTTTAATTTGTCTGGGAAGGGGCATCCATGTAATGCACAACTCCAAGCTCCAGCAAGCTGGAACACAAAGCTTCTGGTGTAAAATAAGAGATGGGAACATGGGATAGAGGTTTTCCTGAGCAGTTCTAGGTGCATCCTTGCTGTTAAGCAATCTTGGTCTTCCTCCACCCCTCTCTCTCATATACACATACACACACACCCATATATTTTTGGTCCCTTTTACCACTCCTCAAGAGAGAAAGGCACAGGCCCCAAGAGCAAAATCACAAGAGCAACATGATTAGAGTGTTAAAAATTATATCTGGACTGGGTTTTGCCATCAGAGGAATAGGTCTAACTTGTTTGAAACCTCATGGGAAAGGTGACATGCAAGATGGACATAAGACTTTCTGTCACGTTGCAAAAACCCCGTCATATTTTGAGTCGCAGAATAGACAGGGTGCATCCGTTCCTCTGTGACTCAAAGCTAAATGTCTGAAAGTGAATTGTATTTGCTTACCATTCATGCATGATTTTGTTCTTTTTTGATGGCCAGGTTTTTGCTTCCTGGAAAGCACTTTTGATTTTCAGTGATCTGCAAGAAATCGTTCTTTCCTCAGGCAATGTTGACATCACACCACTCCTCCATCGGGTTGCTCTGGGCATGGTTCTGTGTGTTTTTCCCAAGTGCACCGTAACAGCCCAACCCTGTATTCCCAGACAATCAAACTGCAGCTGACTCACTGATGTTCTAAATATTCAGCATATGCAAGAGGGGGCCCAAACTAAGAGGTCAGTCTCTACTGAACTTTCTCCCTCTTTATTAGGATTTTAGTGCCGTCTAAGACCATACTGAAAATATTTTTAACACTGTATTTCTACCTTCCCTCCTTTTTCTAGCCTTCAGTGTTGTGGGTCTTCTGTCTTGCTCCTCCTGTTTCTTCCTCCTTACCCTGCCATTCTGATTCTGGGGGTTTGCCCTGTTGATTCTTATATTTTTTGTTTGTTTTCTGTCTTTTGTTTCTTCAATTTGTCTAACTCATGCTTCCCTTTTACTTTCCTTACCTCTCTCCTTTTTTTTTTTTTTGAACTCAGGACACTTTTTCATTATTCTTTGTTTACAGTCATCCTGGCTTTTTCACCCTCTTCTTGTTTCTTCATTTTGCTACTCCTACTGTGGTTGCTACAGCTCCCTTTCTTGTTGTGATGAATATATAGTTAGAGATATTCCCAGTTTAAAGAAGTTTCCAGTATAAATAGAAAAGAAAGGCAAAAAATGAGTTGGAAAAAAAGGAAATATTGTTATCTCCATTCTACTGAGGGAATACTGTGGGAAGAAAAAAAATCAATATTGTTTTTCAGGTCACACAGAAAGCCTGTGGTTGAACCAGGAGGAAATGCCAAGCCTCCCAGATTTCATTCAGTGTCTTACTCATAATTCCTTGCTGATTTTTGCAAGTGTCTGCAGTACAATGATTTGCAGTTTGATAATAATGGCACTGTCCACAAAGGAGCAGGCTTCCTACGCTACTATGGGTTTTCAAGCTTAACATAAAATTCGCTGATTACTTGGCATACACTGTATTACAAACTAATAATTATTTAAGAAAAATAACTCTATTGGATGTTTTATCCGTGACCAATTCACACCTTATTGTGAAAGCCCACCGGATAGCCAACCCTATAAATTCTGACATCTGCATTTAACCAATGAATTCTTTGAAGAAATTTGGAGTAATCCAGTTTTCCTAGTTTAACTCAGCTCCATTAAGATGAACTGATCCATATTCTAATAAATTTACAGAATTCACCTCAGTCTGTGTTCAAAATATTTACTTTATTTGAAATAGGCGTCATTATTAACAACTACTGATTGTTTCTGTTATTAATGTTCAGCACTAAAAGCAGGATCAGCTGACACTTGCAGTATTTGTTGTTGTCATGAAGGCATTGTGGATGTGTCTCTGGGGTTAGCTGGATGTTCATCACCAGTTACTGCCCCTTCTCAGTGTTTTAACGTGCTCCAGGTGGGCCATTTCTCTCTGCATCCATTCATTTTAAGGAGACTTTTCATAAATATGGTATGGGCAGGAGCACAGAAAGAGTGTAGAACTTCTGAACTTCTCCATGTATTATGAATAATGCCTAGGGAGATGCCAATATGGAGCTACAGAAAATCTGGGGGCACTCACCTACCTAGATCCTACGATTATATGGATGCCTCTCCAACAGCTGGGAAAGTCAAATGGGCACCAGCTACATGGCAGTACTCATCTTTCCTCCTCTAAAAGCTGAGGATTCGAGCCGTGATTTGGTGGTTGCTGGCTGAACTCAGAGCCTCAAAGTGTGCCACTCCTGGGGTAGGCACTCTGCCTAGGACCCCGGTCCTCTAGAGGCTACTCCCAGCTAGCAGAGCTGCATTTTTGTCTCCTGATGGTGCATGACCAGAAGCAAACCAACCTTGCATTCCCACAGGCCAGCTGTGTGGCAGAAGGACATTACTGTGACAGAGTAAATCCCTCTGGGGCTGCCATTCTCACCTCGTACGGAGCCAAGATTTCCTCACCTGCAATGTAGCCTTGGCCTTTCATAGGACATAACCACCATGGGGCAAATGTGGTTTTGATATAAGTCCATTACCTTGGGTGAGCTTGTAGCAGAGGTGCATGTGGCATGGCGCGTGCACATTAAGCCATGTCTCACTTCAGCTGTGCTTAAATTTCCTACTCTTCTCCAGTGTGTCTGTTGCTCCTGAGAGTGGACTGGGAGAACTAATCAGAGTACATAAATATAGCCATGTAGTACAGCATAAATGCACTTTAAACATACTTATGCCACCAAGGGGATTTCAGGATTAACATAATTGCTGTGCGGTTGCCTCAGTAAATGTGATGCGATGAATTCACATAATTGGCTTGGTGCTGCACTGAGGCATGGGGATCAGAAGCGAAAGCGAAGTGCAGAGGCTGCCCCCACTGATGGAGAAGCTTCTCAGATATCTCAGAGAAGCCAACGCTCACATCCATTCAAACCGAAAACTAGCAAATGAGTGAACCGACATTAAAACAAAACCCAAACCCACCAGCAGCCTCCTGATAAAGACCAAGAGGTGCCAGAGTGAAGATGAGAGAGCTACGTCAAATTCTGATCTCACAAACAGTGATATAAATGCAGAGTAGCTCCAGTGAAATCTATGAAGTGGGTTTGAAAAGGGCCTACAGGGGCTTATTTACAACACATAAATTTAGACACTGACTCAGATCCCTGATTTATGAGGCTACAGGTTCCATCTAGAGTTAGGAAGTACCTCAGAGGGATTCAGAGATACCCAAGGTAAACTTGTGCTCTAAACTGTTCTAGAAGAACCAGTCTGTCTCTCTATCTAGGGAGATAGACTTGTCATGTTGGTGACTAATTTAGGTGTGCAAAGTCAAGCAGAGTGAAAATGCCCTGAAGTATCCAGATACAGAATCCTAGAAAGAAAAGCTGACCTCCTCAAAAAGCTGTGGCTAATACAAAAAATATTGGGTGTCACTGTTATATACCAGATCTCCCCAAGGCTGTAATCTGCTCCCAGGCCTTTACTATCATTACAACAATCTTCTTTTTCAGTAGAAAATTTGCAGCCGTCAGTCCAGCTTCTTTCCTTCCCATGTTCTTGAAGCATTAGAGCGTGCTTCAGTTAGGAAAATACTTGCAGTAGATCCCATGCCTAGAAATGCTTGAGGCATCCTTCCTGGCTCCAAATGGATGTCTGGTCTAAATGCTGTACTGTTTGGCATGCTCTGGTTGCACTGGGATTACAAAGGTGCACCTGCAAGGGCAGACTTTTTTTAATTCTCCAGCTCATATTAGCTTCCTGACTCGTACTCTCACACGCAAAGCCAAAGAGGAGTGCCTGTAAAGGAACACGGTCAACAGAGTGGAGTTCCTATGACTGAGCACACACCTCCATACCACCTAGACATGCCATCCATTCAACTTTACATACCAGCTATAAGCACCTCTAGCCTCTGAGGCAAGGTTAAACAGATAAAATGAAGGTGGCTTACCTAAACAACTGGCGTCCCTGAAATGCCTGAATCAGACAAGCAGCATCAGAACAATGGTGGCTTCTTCTCTCAGCTCTCAACTTCAACTACTGCATAAGGGACAACCATTTAGAAAACTTGCTCCCTGTGAACAATTAGGGGCTAGTTACCAGCTACTTACTGAGACAGAAACCTGACTGAAGCCATGCAGATGGGCTTAATATGCACTGTCACGCTCCTCTTGGCATGTTAGCAGGTGTGCCAGCACTCCTCCGGGTCAAGAGCACAGTTGCTTCACCCTCCAGACATATACCCAAGGTGCAGGGTTCAGGGCAGGGACAGGCTCATGGGCAGCATTAGGCACCTACCAAGTGCCTGCACCATACCACATTCAAGACAATGCCATCAGAGCCATTGTTTCTGCAAGTGTTTCCACTGACCAAAGAACAGCAAGAAGAAGCTTTTGTAGATTGCTGCACTGTTGTCAGCAACACACTGGGCTTCTTTCATCAGAGAAGAAGAGATGGGAATTCCCAAGGATCTCAGTGCTGGACACATTTCCAGACCAACTGGCCATAATGTTAGCACATCCTCTACAGCAGCAAACAGGCTTCCATATGCAAAGAGAGATCTCCCTTGGTATGCTTTTATCCTGGTGGCCTCACAGGCAGCCTACCCGAGATGACCTGGTTAACAGAAGGCGGGATGGTGATGGCTTCATGATTTTGAAGAGATAAGAGAGTTTTTCTATTACTGTAGTGCCTCTTCTGTGTTGTCTTCACAGCTTGGTGCTATGCTTCCTGCAGATTTCCTGGAAGGTGGCCTGTGTCATCCTGACCTTCTGCAGTGACGGTTCGTCATCTTGCATCTGGAACACAATCTTTTGCCACCGACTGAGGTTTCTTTCCTCAACCCAGCATACACCTTTGTCAAGTGCAGCAAGTTGTGTTTTTCAAGCTCAGGAAAAGTCCCTTTTTGAAGCACCTTCTCAAAACAGTTTTCTTCCTCAGCCTTGTTTACCTCCTCATTCTCTGCAGCTTCTGCAGCTGTTCTCTGCAGCTGGGGGCATAGCTGGGCTGTCAACAGCCGCTGGTTACCCACAGCTGACACTGCTTGGGTGATGCTGGGGCAAGACTGTTACTGTCTGAAGGCAACATTTCCACCAGCTCCTCAGCAGCCCCTCTGGAGCCCTGGGGACGAGCCTCATGATGCAGAAGCCTGTTGGCTCATGACAGCCTCGGGTGTTTGAGTCAGCTACTCCAAAGGAACTTGATCATGGCACAGGGAAAGAAAAATTATGTGTTTTTTACCTCAGCCTGTGAAAGGTAGTGATTTAGAGTTAAATTCTTCTAGGCATCCCCCTGTGCACAACAGAAGCTGTCTCAGAGTGCACAGGGCCTGGCATGAATACACAGGGGCATAGAGACCCCCCACAGCTCTAAGTGCACAGCTTCAGGGAAAATTCCCCCATGTGGAAGTAAATATTAAAGTAGAAGTTGGCTGTCTGCTTAACCTAGGCTGGGGCAGCAGAGCTCAACAGTGTCCCAGCTCCTTCACACTAAGCCACTGACTCTTCAGCTGTATCTTCTTGGCGTGTGACTTCTGTAACTCCAACCACTCTCCCATCCAAGGACCATACAGATCTGAACTGCTTAACTTGCAAGACTGAGTAAGACTGAGTGCAGCCAGGGCTGCCCTGCCATGAACTTAGAGCAAAAGGATTACAGAGAAAGCATCATAAGAAACACTGAATTTTCTCCAGCAAATAATCCATCTTCTTCAAGATGACACAGGTCTCCTGCAAGGCCTGCTTCTCCTTAGGTTGAAGCCTCAAACACATCCATTTTTGGGAATGTCATTACCTTTTGTTCTCCTTTGGGCCAGGCACTGATTGCTGAATCTTCTAATATTCTGCATTTCCTGTGCATTACCTCTGTTGCAGATGAAGTATGGGACTATATGAAGTCAAAAGGTGATTTAATTCTCTCTTCTTAGTTTAAAAGCTTTAGGCTTCCTCCAGGTTTACACCCCTTGGTACTCCAATACATACAACACCCTGGAGTCATACCTCTCATCAGTGCAATGACTACAAACATGGCAAAACAAATTCTGTTTTCAAGCAGTAACTACTGATAGCTGATGGTGGACTTGCAGTGGTGTAATCAGGCATAGAATTTGCTCCAATGTGTTTTTAATACAACTAGAGAGACTCAGGCTATTTATTATGGGAGTCATATAAACAAGTCATTCAAACAAAATCCTCCTAATTTTACAGCAGTCTAGACATGTAGCATATTGCGAAGCCATGTCTAAGGACAGTATCATTAAAGTTTTTATCCTTATTTCCAGTTCAGAGGAGAACTGAGGATAAATGCAGCAGTCTGGCACCTAACATATTATCCCACAGTACCTAAAAGGAGTGTCAGAGTCATGTGAAAAGCCCTTTGATTATTGCATGATAAGAAAGGTTTATTTCGTGTTTGCTGTGCTGGGATAATATTGGCTTTACTGTGTTTTGCCAAGTTTGCACACTTTCTGTGGGAACCCGCCTCATTCCAATGAAGTGGGATGATAGGAAGCATTTTATTAGAGATTACTGGAAAAATGTGCCATAAGTGCCAAGGAGCCGGGACTGCTGTCCAGCTGGCTGAAGACAGACAATGCGTAAGTTACAAAAAGTCGCAGGATTGCTGGGCTGCATGAAAATTCCCGTCTCAGCTGGTGCCTGGTCTCCCAAACTCATACACCTTCTTTGAAATACACACAAACCTTCTGCACCAATCCTAAAAAATAGCTAGGAAATATAGTCTAAGTGTTGCCTTAAGGTCAGCAGGGTTTTGAAGAGATGGGGTTGTGCAGAGCTGATCACTCTCCTGGAATCCCCCCATGCTCCCTGGGACTTGATGGCAGCATGACACTCCTGCACACCTTCAGGGTGCAAGGCACATTGCCTCCTGTGTGGCTGTGCGAGATGTCACAGATAAGACAATGTTGTCCCCTCTTCAGGCTTCGCATGTTCCTCCCCTCTTTTATTTTTTGTATGACTGAGGCTCATCTTGCAACATAAAGCTTATCCCAGAGTTCTCAGCAGAGTCAATGACATCTGGAAGTAGAAAATGCCTCCCAAATATTTATGAGATATGTCATCAATTTCAGGATTATTATTTTTTCCTAGTGTCTAACCTGAAACTTCCTTACTGCATTTTTAACTCATTGCTTTTTGTTTATTTGTGAAGACATTGCAGTAATTACAGTTTATGAGTAATATTCTAAATGAGGGAATAAAATTAATTTCAAGAGGCAGCAGACCAAAAGGAGCCATCCTGAGGAGAGATTTGGAGAGGAGACTGGGTCTGATGTGTCCTTTTCTGGCATAGGAAATGCCATATGGGGAAGGAAGGCAGAAGTTGTTTGTGGGAGGAGGCAATGGAAACTGCAGCCACTAGCGGATGAGTGGCAGGAGTGAGAAACATAACATTAACAAGAGTTGCATGCTATGTCTGGGTGAGATGCATTATTGAGCAAAGCATCGATAGAAAGATAAACTGAGATAGGGGGGGATATGGCTTCTCAAGCTACTGGGAAGAGGTTTTGGTTGATTGCCAGAACATATTTTAAATGAAGTTCAGGCTCCACTGAAGTCTGTGAGAGTTTCACCATCAACTTCAGCAAGGCTAGAATTTCACTCTTTGCATTTTATTAATTGTTTTGGTGGGGGGTAGCTTCAGAATATGTCAAAATACAGACAGGCTGGTATTAAAGCTGTGGATCCAGATTCAGGTCTACATTCCTACTTTACCTGACTGAAAGAATTTAGGCAAAACACAGAACGGTAATGGATTGAACAATGGCATAGACAGATCTAAAGTTAAAAGCCTTCAGCTAGAAGCAGTCCAGTCCTGGAGCTCTAGTCTAGCTTGAGACTGAGATACGAGACACAGATCATCACTCAAAGTACGGATCAGATTTATTAAAAATAAAGTAGCAAGGAAAAATAGTGGTTGTTTTTCCCTTGTCTTTCTTTTTGCATCTGGTCACTCCTAATTTCATATCAATACACTGTAATGATACAATATCAGCTGCCACATGTATTTCAGTTCCAACTTTCAATGTTTATGTTCTCCTATGTATTGTCACTTTAATAGAAAATATAAATGTAAGTCATGATTCGGCCAAGTCCCTAAGTGCTTCCCCTTCTGTGAGTCTATGAGATACAGTTGTGTAAAAGGTGTAAAATTTTCAGGCCATGAGAACTGGAAAAAAAGACAGATGGGATTTTGGGAGAGGGGAAGGAAAATGGAAAACACATAATATTTCCACTCTCTTTGATCTGAAATGTTGTATCTGAAATAAAGCATTTAGTGTTGGCCTTATTTAGCTCTTTTCAAAATACTGAAGTGTAAGAACTGTTTCAAAATGAAAGATTGACCTTTCTATGCAATTGTCCTCTCCATTTTGTTTCTGAATGCAATTGCAGTTTTTCAACAAACTGTGAAGTAGCCTAGCTGTCATGTAAATGACCTTACGCTACTCATATGATCAGAAGTTAGGCAACGTTAAAGCGTTTTGCAATATTAAGGTGAAATAAGAGTGAAAGAAAGTCTGCATTGAGAGAGGAAGATACACTTTGGGAATACAAATTAATGTGTGCAAAGAACACATTCTAGCATGTAAACTGTCTGCAGAAGTTTAGCTAGCATACAAACAGTCTTACCATGTGTTTGCATTTTGCAGGCCAACAAACACTCATCATTAAATCAGTGAGGCCAGTCAAGATGTCTGTAACACAGCAAGAGACACAGCAAAAGCAGCAGCAACAGCAGCAAGAAACTCTCCTCTCGCTGCCTGCAAACATCCCAAACTTTTACAGCGTTCATTCCTAGCAGGCTGTTGGGAAGCGCACTATCTTCTGACCTTAATAACTTTAGACTCGCGAAGGGAAATCATCTTCTCAAAAGCTGGTACTTTGATCACCCTCAGAAATAAAGATCAGAGGATGACTAAGGGTCTTGGGAATTGAGTTCTTGCTCTCTTTCTTGCTCATGCAGGCACACAAAAACGCACACAAAGGCACATTTTCATATATTTGTTATTAACGCAGACACTTCAATGAGAGATCCTTGCAGCTCACGTACTTAACTGACACATTACACAAATGTTTGCTGTGTACAGAATAATCAAGGAAACAGACTCATGTTTATTATTACTGAATCAGCAGCAGTCTAATGGATTAAAAACATCCTCTTTTTTTTTTTTTCCTCTCTCCTGTTGTGAAAGTGCCAGTGTTGTAAACTCTCCCTGAAAGAGAAGTGGGTGGAGATGAAGCGACTCATGACCTCCATGATCTCTGTGCTCCCAGTCTCTCAGGTTAGGTCTTCTGGCCACAACCCAGAATCCCAGAACATCAGCTACATATGCTTGGAGCCAGTTGGGTTGGGAAAGAAGACAGTAAATGTCTGTTTCCGGTTCACAGGCCCCTTAGCGTCACCACATATTTTGGAAGTCTGTCTGGCTTCCTGACTTTGAGAGTCTCTTGATTTAGACTTCAGGGAGCAGCAGTGAAAGCGGGGAAAACAAGGTTTACCTAAAACTTTGTGAATAGTTGGAACATTTTTGTTTCTCTGACTTTTAATGCTTTTAAAGCCTTAATCTATCAGAATTTTTTTTTAGGGACATTTATAATAACTCCTGTTACTAGAACAAGTTGTCGTTCTTTACATATATACTCCAGACTGGAAAACATGCCCTAAAATGGGTCTGAACTCTTCCTTATCCATACAGAGTTCCACTGACTTCACTGCTATCAGGGCTGGACCTTGAGGCCACTGTAACCCCAAACATGAAGGTTTGGTCTGCACTGAAAGAGTATCTTCTTATATCTGAAAATAATGCCAGTCCTATTTAAACACAGACTTAAGCTGGTCCTTATGAAGCTTTTATACATCTAAATTAATTCGAGAAATTTGCTCAATCTGATTTAATCTGTCTGAGCATCTTCTTTTAATGTGGGAAGAATGGGATTTAGCACCACTTTGCATATCGTTATAAAACTATTTTTAATCTCACTCTGATAAGCAGCACAGCACAGAGGCTTGGCTACCACTCAGAGTGGGAAAGTGGTGTGTAATTATGAGAGACTGTACCTGTCCTGGCCCATTAAAATAGCTCACCTGGGTGAGCAGCTTGTAAAAGGAGCTTTAATAGACGAGAGCAAGAACTGGATTACTATAATGATCTGAAGAGGGAAAGAGAAGATGTAAGAGTATGCAAAAAGGTGGCATTACCCATGCTGGAAGTAGTTGTTAGAAAAAAGGAGAAAAAGGTGAAAGCAAGGGGACCAGGCACAAGCACATAGAGCCCGTTTACCTTTCTAATGGCCCTTCCTGGCATGGGCATTCCCGTCACTCTTTGCCAAGTTCTGTGTTGGTGGAGGCGGCTGGGTTTCGGGATTTTGGATCTGGGTGGGTGCATGTGATGGGGCTGTAACTTCTGAAACTTCAGCTAGGTGCCTAATATTGGTCTTTCTGTTATTTTCATAACCAGAGTACAGACTGTTCCTTCCCAGTCAAGGACATCAATTCCTCATGGGCTCCTCATCACCCTGGCGCTATTACCCCATCTCAGCAAGAAATTCCTACCCATGTTTCCATAAGTTTTCTCATTCTTGCAAAAGTGTCTCTGGAAGGGTCACATTTCCATGACAGGGCCTACTGATACATTTAACTTTCTCTTAGTCAGAGAGCTGAACTGCATATGCTTGGCAGCATGCCTGGGCAAGCACACAAAGCTCAGCCTTCCCTTTTCATCCCAGGCATTTATCAAAGGGTGCAGACATTGTTCTTGTCTCTCCTCAGGCCTATGTTCCTCCTGTGCTAACCACCTCTTCCAAGCCCATGGCAGCTGTGCCTGTTGGTGCTCCAGACAGTGTTGGAAGGACAAGGAATCTTGCCAGTGGGAAAGCCAGTGAAACACAACCTAAACCAAATATATTACTGCCTGTGTTGCTGAAGAAAAGGACCTTTTAAGAATCGGTCTTTTTTGATCGTCTTGCGATGGTCTTTCAATGATGGCCCTTGCTCAGACACTGGGCTTTGCACTTCATTACCCATGAAGGGTGAGGCTTGTATACACGGCAAAACTGACCATAGCAAATGAGATTTCCACAGAAGCACAAGGTGGAAATGTCTTGTCACACTCCTTGTGTAATTTAGGATCCACCTGCTGCGGAGATACTTCTGCTCTTTGTTCATCAAAGCGTGACGCCGCCAGACGGAAACAGCAGAGGGTGTTTTGTCCGGGGAGGTGTGGGGCACTGAAACGCTCTTCCAGATGAACTCTGTCACCACAGGTGTGTTCAGGCCAAGCCATCTCTTGGCACTAGCCATTCCCCAGAGACAGAACCTGTTGTGCATGTTTGTAAGGTTTAGCTATACTGCAGCGTGCATCCAACAGTCATAGGAGGAGGGAAACACCTGGATGGGTCATGTGGTATCACCTTCAGCACTTCCACTAAAAATCCTTACAGAAAAGCAGGGCAAGTGATAGGAAATGTTCCCATTGCCACAGGCAGTTCATGCCTCAAGGCTGCTTGTGAAACCTTTTGCTACTCCAGCAACTGGGATGCTAATCTCTGAAAACAGAGCTGTTCTAATTTTTGCAACTCCACATCATCAAAGGTAGGTTCAAGCAAGTGAGAAATTTTCCATTAGGCTTTTTTGCCAACTAGAAGTTTTAAGCTCTTTTGTGTGAAAACTTTTGCTTGCCATAGAAAATCATTCCTTGTCCCCAAAAAGCTAAACCCCTGGCCTTGAGGCTATGCATGGAGACCATGCTCAGTGTTTCTGGTTACTTGTCCTTCTATTCTACTGAATAGGCTTAACTGTGACACTGAAAATACTGACAACAGTGAAATATCTTGTAGCCCACTTTATCAAGGTTTTGAATTCCTTACTATTCTTATTTACATTAGTGTGAGTCTGTATTCATTATGGAGGTAAGATCCAAACAGAGGTTTAGGGGCCTAACTCAGTTCAGGTGCCTTGCTGTCCATTGAGATAATCTAACAAGGAGCCCAGAGCCAAAACAATTTGTGGATCTGGGCCTCCCTCCAGATTTACAATAGGGATAACAGAAATTGCCATTTGTAGCTCTGTCGTTTATTTTAGAGGCCTGTGTTGCATGTTTGCTCCTTGGCAGGATGAAAGCTACGAAGTGAATAAATATACTTCAACCACAAATGAGCAAGCAAATGGAAGGAAGTGCTGTTTAAAAAAACGCTTTCAGTGAATTATTCAAGTTACAAGAATGGCAAGAGGCATTTTCTAGGAAGGAAGAGAGTTTCTAAATTGTTTTATGCAAGATGGTCTATTTTATGACTTCATTCTGAAAAAAATGTTAGAGGTAACTACTGTGAACAGAATAGCTCTGACAAAACATGAGCACTCCAGAGCTTGGTGTATTTCAGAAAGGACATGTCATATCACCATGATCATCATCTGTTGCGACATCACAAAATACGATACTGAGATTATATTGCTGTTCTCTGTAAGTCCACTTAGTCTCTTTCTTTGTTTTTTCCCCTCAGTCTGACCTCATTCTAGTGAGGGATAGCCAACTACTTCTCCTCACTGTGGCCAACAACTAGCTTTATGTATGACTTATTTGTTTCCTCATTAGTCTTACACATGTTGGACATTTCTCTAGTTGGTGATATAATATGTCTGATGCCAGTAGAGGAGCTGAATAAAGACCTCTTACTGTGAACTAAGTCATCACTTACAGTCATTAGTCACTGAGTACCTTCTGGATTAAATAACACAGAATATTACCTAATCAAATTATCCGTATTATCTTGGTGCAACAGCAAAAGATGGGCCTGATTTTGAACGTTGGATTCCAACTCCAGTTTTGGATTTACATACTAATCAGGCTTCCAATTTACCTCTATTAATGAGCACAACTTAATGCACCCTAGATTTTGAACCCCACATTAAAGAATACTAATCATCCACAGCCTTAGTTCTTTCTCTTTTATAACGACCATATTTGGGTTCAGAGTCAGGGTTCTGTCCCAGCTCTCTAAATCACCTAATGTACACATTTCCTTTAGAAACATTAACTTCTACTGAATGAAAAACCACTACTGAAAAGATGGGTTTGACTTTTATCACACATAATAACTAAACCTCTTTATCATACTCACCGCTTTATACTTGGGTTAAACTAACTAGGAAAATTCTCTTGCTTTAAAGTCTCATCTAGAGATGAGCCAGCTTATTACCAGTAATAACTGTGTATAAAGGAATGAGCCATGCTGTGAGGGATAGTCCCTGACAATTCTGGCCTCAGTGGTAAAGTAGGTAGGTAGGTAGATTTGGTTGAGAGTATCTTTTCTATCCATTGCACAGTAGCACCGGTGGCAATGAATAGACTTTCTCCAGCAGTGATGAGAGGACAGCTAAAATGAAATGTTGGGGTGTGCTCATCTGCAGGCATGAAATCAGGTAAGTAATCTTTTTAATATTTCTGACTGCTGACACATTTAATTACATCCATAGGGTGGGCTGCACGCTAGTACTGAACAGTGTATAAGACTGCACCACTGTATTCCTAGTCAGAATCACATTTACTTTGTTTCCCATTCTTGGAGGAAGGGTTGTAATGTTGCCTGGCCACTGCCTCTTTGTCTAGAAAGCAAATATTCTGGGCAGGGAGGAGTAGAAGAGTTTACTTTTGTGGGTGCAAAAAGGTGAGGAAAAGAAACCAGCTCCCTGCAAGAGCTGAAACATGCTAAATAAATAGATAGCAAATGTCCTCTGTACTTTTCTACTGCCGACATAGTATGTGTTGCTTACAGACAGGATTGTACTCTTTGTTGCTGCTCCTTCTAACAGCTGCATGTATGTGGCGAAAAGTGTGCTCTTAAAAGCACTCACCCATTATCATGGAGGTTGAACTGTCTGTGAGGAGGCAATTCACCCTTACTTTTGGATTCCTAGGAACAATAAAATGAAGGCAGAAACAAAGCAGAAGTGAAGTATTTAAAGATGAACAAACACATAAAGATAATTAAGGTAACTCAATGTGGTAATGTTATTAAGGGAGCATTGTGGAATAACAAAGCGCCTCATGTCAGCAATGAGCTCCTAGAGCACAGATCCCTGCTCCCCCTGTGGAGTAATTAACTACTCTTGCATTAGGGAGGAGTGCTGGAGCTTCCTCCTGCTTCTTCACACGAACACTGCACTTTCTCTCTGTCTCTGCAAAATGTTTCAAATGCCTTTCTTTTTTTCCTTTCTGTTTCTAATCTTTTCCTGGATTACTGAATGTACAGTGAAACTTCTTATCTCATGCAGGAATTATGTTTATAACAGAAAAGGAACTCAGGGACTGAATGCCTCAGGGACTTGGATGATGGGATGTAGAGACTTTTATCTTGAGGTTGCTTTCTTGAATCAGACCCAAGTTGGTAGTGACCTAAAATTGCCTCAGCCTAATGACTGTTTGGTCTCCACTGTGAAATGTGTTTGGTGGTCTCAGTTTAATTCCTGGTAAATACTTGTTTGCGCACTAAATTACTTCCATAACTGGTATCCATGTTGGCAGTCTCACAGAGAGGTCAAGGGTTTGATGGGAACAGGGACTGAGCTATTCTTTCATGCTGCATGCTGGTCCCTTCTAGCCATGCGAACTGAAGAACCAATGCCGTTTACAGTGGGTCAAGGTCTGCTTTCTTGTTAATCTGGTTCCTTTCAAGAACATAAATTGCAATATGCTAACTTTGGAAAATTACTTATGATTGAAAATAAAGCTTCATTCATCCAGGGTCCTTTTAACATGCTGAAGGCCAAGGTACTTCCAGAAACTTCAGACGATAAAGGGTTGGATGATGTCAGGACATAGTCAATCTGATTAGGATAGTTGATGGTATATATCTGGGTATAGATACAGTGCACAAATAGTATAATTCACATAAATAATGTCTGTCAGCCCTCCCCTCTCCTTTTCCCTTCACTCTACTGCTCATTTCTGGTCTCTCAGTCTTACTGGCATTTGTGTTCATGTGAATATAAGAGGTATCAGACCAGGAAGGTCTATAGGTTACAGAAAATGAACCAGCAAAAATAAGTACATGGTGAATTAAACTAAATAAAATTGTTTGCTGTACTCAGCCCATGCAAAAAAAATTTTTTAAAATTAATTTTAAATCCTTCTGTTATTCCACATATTTACAAAGTTAAGATCCCATGGACTGCTGTCAATAGCAGCAGATGTGAAAACAAAATTAGTATTGCATCGATCATTTTCACACATTTTCACAAGTATGTTCAGGACATATTTCTGCAAGTGTGCATTTGAAATTGATATGAGCTGGAGGTCAGTAGAAAATTCAGTTGTCAGATGGTAATTTTCCAGTCACAGATTCACACAAAATGTAGGACTACTGAATGTAGGACTCTCCTGTCAAATTTCACCAGCAGAATTTACAATAAATGTTATATTATCTGTCAAAGAAGGCAGAATAAAATGCAGCCATGGGCATTTTCAGTCTGCATGCTGAGTAAGACCAAAATGAGTTTTAGCAGCAAAAATAACATCTGCTACATGCATGGTCTTACAGTGTGATAAGATGTAAAGCGCAGACAGAAATACAGATTGTTTGCTGTCATGCAGATACAGACAGTGAAGCTCCAGACCTGAAAGTGAGGTTTGACTACAGCTCCAGCCTATGCATGCAAGGTCTTCAACAATTATTAGTGTAAATAGTATTAAATGCACTCCCGCCAGCTGTTTAGGATTTTCAGGACAAGTCTCTCACTGTGTAGTTATAGCATTTACCATTGTAATTTTTAATTACAGGGTCTCATATTAACTGGAGCCACATGATAATATCATGGTGGAAGTGCATAACAACAGTGCTGTTGGAAATCTGTAAGACTGTATGCCACCATCTGAAAATACTGAGCCATAATTCATTTTACAGCAAGGTAGGTAGGATCAGTATTTTCCTCTAGTAGATACTGTCATATTTGTACATACATTGCATTTAAATGTTTTACAAAATAGACATAAGTTATCTGGAATTTTTTTCCAAACACGATATGTTTCTGAATTTTAAAGACATAATCTCCAGTAGATTTTGCAAGTAACTTAGAAGCCACAATGTGTAGTGTAAGTATACATGTACATGTGATAAAAGGACAATATTTGTAATACTGAGCTCTTTCTTTTCTTAAAGGATGAACTAGAAATCAACAGTGGGTTTGTTTGCCTTATATTTTTCTTTTCCTGAGCTGAGTTCTGGAGTAATTTCCTTTAAAATATAGAATTGAGAATGGCACAAAATATGTCAGTTCATGTGTGCCTAAAAAGATCATAAAAGTGGCATCACCACAGGCATTTGGATGAACAGAAAGTGCTTGTAAAAAAATGAAGCAAAGGAGACATGAATGCAGCCAGCCATATGATAAACCAGATTTTATGAATGTGCTTGATTGTATCTAAGGAAGAACTGGTCTGCCTTGAAGTTTGTCTGGTTTTCCCCAGATTGTGTAATAAAAGATATTACCTTTCCCCACCAATTTTGACTTGCTTCATTTGTAAAAGCACATTTCATTATTGAAATGGGCAGAGTGAAATTCTGGCCAAAAAAAAATATATCTGTTTCAAGTCTATGTGAGCTTAGTATGTAATGTCTTCTTAACTGGAGTTTTTCAGAACAGATTCCTCATCCATCCGCTGCTTTTCAGAAAAAGCCCATAGGTGAAAAATCAAGCTTATGCCACAGCTGTCAGCTGAGGAAGGAGGGAGATTTTCAATTTGCAAAGGTAAAAGCGTGCTTTCTTCTCCTTTCTCTACTTATGAGAAAGCGTAAGGGTGATCCTACACTGCCCTCACTCCTTCCAGGCAAATCTACATGAATTCAATGAGAGCTGTATACATGAGCTGCAAGGACTGCATGGCCCAACACAGCAATTATCTTTTTAACTTACAAAAGCAACTGCCAAGTAACTGGTAGTGATTACACATTTCTCCACTCCACGCAGGCAGCTTCATTGGAAAGAAAGTGCACAGCAACTCTGCCTTTAGTTTGTACATGGGCAGCCTGTTCCTGTACTTTCTAAGCCCCAAAAGCTTTGGTGTACCAATTCACTGTACACTGACTTACCAATACTTGCAATGGGAGAGGGAGCAGGTCCTAGGTCATCAGAATTTTAGGAGGTAATTTTTCAAGCTGCTGCCAGAGCAAACTGACATGTCTTAATACAAGTTTCATCTGTGCATAGTAGCTGAGAACAAAACCTATCTGTTTCCCAGCATTGTTTTGCTTTGCTGCTGTGCTCACATAATGCAAACCCATCAGTACTGCTATACTGGCAGTTTCCATGAAGATGATTTTCTATAAATCTGAGTATACACTGTGCTAAATTGTTCCTTCTCCTGCATCGCCTTGCAGAGCAGTATTACTCAACACAGTATAAAATTCTTAGTCACCGCTATCACTGGGCTTTCTGTGGCACAGACTCAGTCTTCTGTGCTGCATTCCTCATTTTATAGAACAAACTGGAGCTTGTTTTTGTTTGAAGAGCATTGACCAACATCCTGAACACTGCCCATTAAGGTCAAGCATGGCGCATTTCACCACCTCCCATTTCTCTGGGCTGCATTTTGTAGTATCATTAAGTTTGTACTTGCAGGAAACTGAATCATCCACTCTATCCTACTTTGATATATCAGAGTCGATGGCTATCCAAAGCGGGGAGCAGGGCTTAGCAGTTCTGTCCTGTGATATGTTACCTCTTCAGAGGAAACAGAGTGATCTTCAAGCTCAGGTTAATAATGGCATTGAATTTATACCCTCCACTTAATGATGCACAGTTCTCCTGTCTGATCTGACTGGTCTTCACTGCCCAACCACTAAAGCACTTTCTATCATTATAAATTAAAGTAAGTACTGGAAATTAGGGGAAAAAGAAGAGACAGTGGGAAAACCAGCCAAGATTTCAGTGGTATTTGCAAACCAAGAGCATCTCTTCACACTCATCCAAATGCCCAAAGACCATCAGGTGGAACAGCCTGGAAAGCTATTGTAAAGCCTACTAGAGGCAGGGTAATGGGACGAGAGGTGAGCTGGAGCAGGGTCCTTTGTAAGTCTGCAGAGAGGACCAACACAAGTCACTGCTTAGGCCCATGGGTGAAATAAAGATTCAGGAGGGTTTAAATATCCCAGCAAACCTGTATCTCAGAGAAGAAGGTGGAGGGAGGTTGTACATTTGCTGTGTGTGAATATTAACACCAGCTGACAGCAAACAACCAGAACAAGCAAGGCATTTTATGCACCTAGCTCTTCCATGAGACTCTGAGAGGAGCATGCCCCTTGTGGCAGGAGTGCCAGGGGTACCTTACCTGCTCTTTTTCCCTATCAGGTCAGGCCTCCATGTGTGGAACTTCTGCACCTGATGACTTATCATTGTGATAGACTTTGGAAGCGGCAGTATAGATACACTTCAGATTGTTCTTCCTACTGGATTAATCTGTGACTTAATTAAGCACGACAAAGTTGTTATAGCAGAGTACCTGAAATAGTTCACGCTCTCATCATGATGTACTGGGCTTGGCACAGCTACACCACCCACGCCGAAAACATGCTATTGATGACAAAACCTGAAAGTCACCACAAGCCTTTCATAATCTGTAGTGTCTGAGTAGCAATCACATGGCAAAGATTCTCTCTGCGTGTTCAAAACCAGTTGGCCTGTGCAATCAGGCAGAAAGGTCAGCAGATGGACAGGGTTATATCGCAGGCAAATCTGCCAGGTTTTAGCCCTCTCATTAACAGGGGCTGAGAAGGTTGTACTCCCATAACATGTGGAAAGGTTGTGCTCATATGAGCATAGGCATGTGAAGTTTTCTTCTCCAAACTACATTCTTGTCTTCCTTTGTATAGTACCATAGGCTGGTTTTTTGTGTTGTGTTGTCACATTGATATCCACCAATAGAGGTGACGGCAAACTCAGCTGATCATTCTGAACTAGATTTACCTATTAATGTCAAAGTGAGACCTCCCCGTGACTACCCTGATTCTTGGGCTGTCTTGTGAGTCTGACACCATCTCACACAAAATTTCCCACCCCTTCACCAACTCTCTTCCCTCTTGCCTGGTTGGTTGAGAATTACAGGCTGTTTCTCCTCTTGACTTCCTGGCAATTTGAAAAGAACTGAAAGCTCCCAAGGGCTCTGTTGGTACTCTGTGTGTTTGCTCATACCTCTGCGTGTGTGCACATGTGTATGTGTGTGCATGCCTGCAAGGTCCCTCTCACTCTGTTTCCAGGGTACAATCTGGGTGCCTCTTGTGGTCAACAGTGTACTCATTCCACCTGAAATCAGACCTGAGATGTGATTGCCCTGTGTAAGAATTAGTTGAGGGCAATTCTGGAAAGAACAAATACAGCAAGAGTTGCTTACAAGACCCCAAAGTTCTGCAATCAGCTAAAGAACCAGAGGCGTGGTTAGTTAGCCACTAAAAACTCAGTGAAATGCAAGAAGGAAATGTCATTTTCTTGAGATAAGGTACAGGGGTCAAAAGAATTTGGAGTTGTTTCCACCGACCACATAGCAGTAAATGTGGTAACTTCTCAAAAGTATTTGAGAAGGCAGAATTGTTCAATATTTGTTGTATCTTGCAGGTGAGTGTTAACGGGTCAGATTTCCTTAGCTAATTTAAATGATTCAGCAGGATGAACTACTCTGTCTTGATTTGAAAGGCAAGCATCACATATTCACCCCTACAAATATGGGGAATACTCAGTCCAAGAGCTAAACTCCACATCTGATCTCTACAGAAACAAAATTCAGAGCAACTACGCACACCTATTTACTAGAAATTTGGTATCTGATTCTTAAATCTGTGGGTTGGGGTCCTCTCTAATCAAATAGTTACTCTAGCTAAATTATGTTTAGTTATAAGTTGGCTTGCTTTGCAATTTATAGAATATCCTGGTTTAACAGGCTGGGAAAAGTTGGTATTTTTCTCTACTGGTGAAAACTCCTTTTCCTTCTTTGTCTTTTTTAAATGGGTAAGACAGAAAAAAACAGTGATGGCAATTGCTGAGGAACTGGAGCAGGGAAAATGTGAAGCAGCAATAAATGAATTTTAATAATTTGTCAAGTTGACTTGTTTTAGCATTATCTGTAAACCAGGATTCTTTATTTAGAGTAATAAATTAGTGCTGGGTGAAAACATCAGAATTTTGTGGATTTCTATGACATGATTTCTATTTAATTTTTCATCAGAACATACATTTTCATTCATTGCCTTTCATTTGTTAGCAGTTCTCAAGTATTTGTTGCAAAACTGAAAATCAGAATAGTTGCTCTGCTGTTTTGCTAGAAAACAGAAATCATTAAACGAAGTGTATTGAAATTTGAGTTCTTCTCTTATACACTTAATATTCACTGGATTTTTATGAAGGAAACTACCTTCCTCAATGCCTGTGCTTGTCTTATACACATCTGTATATATTTAGCAGAAATTCCTGACTCAAAACTAGTTTAAGTACAAAGTAATCTAATTTCTTTTTTAAACCTGCTAAAGTTGTAGATTACCTTAAGTTCAGTCTAAAGCAATTCGGGCTTTTTGATAGGAACCAAAAATGAGTCTTCCACAAAATGAAAAGTATCTCTGTGTCTGGCTGAGTTATAAAAATACTTCAGACCACAGAGCTGCTAAATCTACCTTGTTTTTATCTCTGGACAGAAAATCCTTTATATTTGTAATGACTTTGAAAAAGACTCTAGCAAACTTTTTTTTTCACCCAGTCTATCTATTCTCCTCCTTCACACAGCTCCCATCTTTAAATAACTCAGACATATACACATGGGAATGGTGCAAAAGACACAGGGTGTGTATGTGAGTATATGGGGCAGAGGGAAGGCATTATCCCTGGCCAAAGCATCCTCTTCACAGAGGCTGGAAATGGCTCCTGCAGAGCCTCTGGCTGGGATCGGAGACACTTCAGTACTAGCAGTAACAGATTCATTGCTCGCAACAGAGCAATGACGTCTGCATGGCTATGGCCTGTTTCACTTTGAGTCTTCAGGTTCACCCAATACTGAAACTCAAAGTACAAATAGGGGAGGGGATGCCCCAAAGCACTGCAAAGTGAGCACACCAGCTCCATTTTCCAAAACCTATGCAAATTGCAGCTGGTGGGTTTTGCACAGCCTTACCTGGTAAATCATGCTACAAAGCCAGCTAGCACATTTTACAGTTATGAGCTCAAGCTTCCCGCAGGGTTGCAACAAGTGACTGGTCATCTAGCCTCAAAAACTCCACCTCGCACTCCTCTGACACAGGAGGCAGCTCTAATAATGTCCTCATTAAACACTCCAGAGAGCCCTCAGCAGAGGCTTATGCTGCCTGTGTGCCATACATATCTCTTTGAAGTAAAGTGGGATTTAGGTGACATAGTTTTTTGTACGGGTTCAAGCCGTGGGATTAATTTCACCACAGAACAATACAAAAAGACTACGCAACTGGTTTCAACTAAAGCAGCATGCAAATTGTGACCCTCCACAGCTACTACTGCCATCAGCCTAATCTTGACATCAGCATCTTTTGTGAGGCTGTTTTAATGGTGTTGGAGCCATATTAGAAAATACAGCAGTCAAAGTATTCGAGGGAAAAGATTTCATGAAAAAAATTGAAGTTCTAAAACATGTTGCTGAAATGTCATTTTTGATGAAAATTTAAGTGCTTTCAAAGGGCAAGCATAAAACTACATGCTTACGCAGGCTGAGATTGTGAAACGTTGAAGATGCCCAACATGTGATACTGCCACTTAAAAGAAGTGTTCCGTTTTGGTTGCAAATATTGACATTTTTTCACACTGGAATTAACTGTTCCTCAAAAATTTGGACAAACGGGAACCTGTTGGACTTCATATTAACTTGTATTATCACTTGGAAAGGAAGCTTATGGAGATACTCACCATTTCACAGAGAATCATCTCTGTATCCACTTACGAGCACAAAATAGAACAGGATTTAATGAATCACTGACTTGTGATTCTAATCCACTAAAAATTGTCTATCTTCCTTCCTCTTCTCCTCATTTCAGGAAAAGAGCAAGATATCATGTGAGACTTTTCAATTGCATGGAGAATCCAGTTTTGACCATCATAGGTTTACAGGTCTGTAGTATATTACTGGCTAGCATCCACTGTCAAGTTATATTACAGGAGCTACATTAAGTAGTGCCAAAGCACTAATCTGAAGTCAATTAACAATTGTTACTAAGGGGTGTTTTGTTCTAATCCTTAAATAATTCACCTGTCTTTGATGTTAATAAAGTGGCTTAGAGAAGTAACATTTGATGGAAAAAAGCCACGGATGCCAGAAATAACATGAGCAGCTCCTACTTAAAGCAGTTAACAGCTGCAAAGCTAAGTGTAATAATAAAATGTATTAAAGAGATGTATATATATTTAAGTGTACTTAGATTTTATTACTAAAATGTATAATGTGACACACTGCAAGATTTAAGTGGTAGAGCTTTTTATTACCTTTTAAAGTGTTCAGGCAGAAAACAGTGGAGAATAAGGGATAATTCAGTGCATTTTTGTGGGCAGCACCCACATGTTCACATTTCCCAATGTTTTTTTCTTTATGGGAAAAAAAAAGAGTGCACTGGGCAACAACTTGTTTTTTTCCCATATAAAAATCATGTGCCAGTGATTCACTAATTCCTATTTTTCCTTGTGCTCATAAACGGGCAGAGGGATGACTGTCAATGAAACTATTAAAGGATGGAGAATACCTCAGAGAGTTGACATTCCAAATGATATATTTAAGATAAGGCAGATTCAAACAGGTCACTGGTTTGCAGTTGCACAACTGTCTGGATTTTTTGGATGTAGTTCATTTCATTACAGTCTCCTAAAATTCTGACTTACGCATTGTTAGGAGCAAAACAGTTTGATGAGCTGACATTACAGTCACTCCCAAATGTTAAAAAAACATGAGACGGAGATATCTAGGGAATGTCTTTAAGAAAACCTTACGTTCTTTTATTTGTTTTCTGATTTCTGAATCATTAGGGTGCACTCCCTCCATACTTTCCGGCTTTCCTCTGCACCAATGAAGGCTAGAAATGTAAATTGATCATAAAAACACAGACCAAGAGCCCCAAGCAACAAATTGCCTCCAGGATGTGGATTCACAATAAACTAGCAGTGTATCCTGTATAGCTGTATGGAAAAATCTGCTTCCTCCACCTGTATTTTTATGTCTTGTCTTCTCTTCCCTGTAAATGTTTGAGTGGATAAGTTTTATTTGTATGTATCTTCACAGAAAATCAATGGTAAGCTTTTACCCTGGAGTATTATCAGTGGAAATTACAGATTCATAGTCTCAGAGATGAGAAGGGCTGCTAGGTATTTTAAGCAATCATCAAGGCCGTTTGCTGCATTAAAGTAATGACAAAATCAGAGCTATGAATTCCATACTCAGGCAATATTTCTTCCAAAAACGGTTCGTTGGCTTTCTTTTTTTTGGGGGGTGGGGTGGGGTGGGGGGGTTGGGGGGGGTGGGGGGGTTGGGGGGTTGGTTTTGAGATTTTGGGTTTTGTTTGTTTGTTTGTTTGTTTTCTCCTAATAAGTGCAGTGAAAAAAATTCAGGATGGGAAAAAAGTGAAAAATGAAGCCCATTTTTTCCCTTAAAAATATAATCTTTTCTCAATTATTTAAATCACCAGATATTTCCTGATTATAAAGATTTGGGTTTTATTATTGCAACAGTAGTGCTAAAATAATGCGGAAACAGAAAGGAATCCTTGTGGTTTATATAGCTAGTTACAGCCAAGCCAGGTAAAACTTCAAAAGTCAATACTGAATAGTGCACTTTTTTGTCCCTGCAGCCCAAGAAAACCTAGTGGAAAATCTTTAAAAAAAAGAAAAAGTCCAAGCTGATACAAATTAGGAATTCCACAAAATCATCGCTTCTGGTCAAACTAGATATAAAGCTCTCAAACAAAAAGCAGTCAAGACCATCCACTTCCTTAAGGCAGCTAACAAGTTGTTAGGTGTTTCCTATGGCTTATGCACTGTATAGAAACAGCTCACATGAGGAGCAGCTGAACCTCACAGCTGGTTCTTCTGTATCGGTTCAGTTCTGCAACTGTATTTCTGACCTTAGATGAAGCTTTACGCATGGAGGCTTGGAGCACCTTGCCCATGAGACAATGCTTGAGAATAGTCATATCTACTGATATCTCTTTAATCTTTTCTCTTTGCTGTGCAACTGTTTGTGAGACTTACAAATGAAAGTTACTGTAACTTCTGACTTCTGTGTGCTGCACTGAATCCATAACACTTCTCAAAAGGCTAGTTTAATTCAATAATCAGTTCAATAGAGTGCTGATACTGAGTGGCAGTATGCTACTATTTTCTACTAGCAATTTGCTGAGTGGTAATAGTAAGAAATGAAGGGGCAAAACATTATAGAGTGATCCATTAAGAATCAATTAAATTTGTGGAAAACGTGAACCATAAGAGTTGATGAGAACAGGGCCCTGCAGGGGCTGTGATAGGTGTGAACAGCCTTTGATGATCTACTCCTCCTTTCATATATAGGAGAACAACTTAGTAGGGAAAGAATCTGTGTGAAATGGGCTTTGATAAAGACGAGCCGTTCTGATATTTGGGAGGGTGCTTGGGAGCAAAGAAAGGAACAGTACTGTCAGTTAAATGAGAACATGCTGAGTGATGGAAAGAAGAATACAGAGATTTAACCGAGGGCAAGATGGATGTTGTGATGGTTATGGTTAAACTGTCACAGTTTCTCACTGGGCAAGAAATGAAGGACTGAGTTTTCTCCCAGGCCTGCCACAGGTGTACTTTGTGAATTTGTGAGGGCCAGATAACCTCTCTGTGTTTCTGGTTCTCTATCTGTCAGTCAGGGACGAAAAAGTACTCCCATTAACAGGTTGCTACAGGATTGTCTCCACTCTCCCATTCCTGGGAGATGTTCAAATACCATGGTGTTGAGACTTGTAGAAAAAAAAAACCCTGCCTCTATCAATAGGTAGAGAAAGATGAGGAGTAAGACAAAAGGTAGGTTAGGAAAAGACTACATATATTTTGAAAGTTTTCAGATTTCCTATTCTGTTTTTATATGGTACCCATCACTATGATATCAGACCACCTTCTAATAGCTATGTGAGCAAGATGACTAATATCTGTTATGTTAAGTTCTTTCTCCTCCCAGGGGAAAATTGTGGGGCTTTAAAATATGCATTTATGCCTTCTTTATAGTGTGATTTCATTATTAAAAGCTGTCAAAGAAGTTTGCTTGCTCTAAGAGCACAGGTAAGAGTACCTTGGGGAGATGAAATTCTGCGAGAGGTTGTTCCGCAAACTTGGACTAAGGCATTGAGAAAACCCTGTCTCAACACCGCCTATTGGCATAACCAGGATCTACTCTTACTAAAGCAGCCAGCATTACTTTTTCAGATCTACTATAGGTCTCCAGTCAAAACACTCTCTAGCATGAATGAAGATGACACTTTCTGTATTACGTGAAATGTGCTGCTATGGAGAAGTATTTCCAGGCAGTGTTACAAGTGCTGACCTTCATCCACAGATACTACCGTGTTTACCTAGGAGATGGGTAAGACAAAACTGTTGGATACGATATGAGCATTCAATAACCAGCATTTCTAAGAGAGACAAAAAGGAAAAGAACAAGAAGATACACAGAGAATTTTTCATGGGATTGCTCCATTTGTATTTGGTTTGACTGGATTGAGTGCTTTGTTATAAATTGCTGTACACTTGGCATCGGATACAAGGTTTGTACACAAAATGTGGCCCAAAGAGCATTTGAGAAGTTTAACAATTAACTCTGAGCATGAGGATGCTGCATTCCCCCAAGACACCATTAATAATACATTATCTGAAAAGATATCATAATAAAGTGGCTTTCTGTTTTTGAGATAATTTGTAGGTAGCTGAGGTATCTAAGATGAAGGGAAGGGAGGCAGGCTGGAAAGGAGATGCTCAGAGAGCAAGGTTGACTGCTACTCTCCCATCTCTGCATTCCATTTCTAATGTGATCCAGTCCCCAACTAAAATGTTGTGCTTGTTCCAAATAAGTTTTTATTAAGAAAATAAAACCACCAAAGAGGAGGTTGTGCAAGCTATCTGGAGCTCCCAAAAAGCATACGTAGTGGACAAGCGCAGAGGTTTTACTCACCCATCTTCTGGCACGTCCCAAGGCACGCTAACTTTCCCTTGGGGAATCAGTTTCCCATTGGCAAAGCTGGGGCTAAGAAAACAAAACAACATTTACAGAAACAGACATGCCAGTATGTCATGCAATCTTTTGGGTTTTCTTGTAAGGTTTTTAAAAGAACAGAATATAGAGGATGTGTTTTAATAGGTAGTTGTCACTGATTCAGATTTTGTATTCTTTTTGTAGCACAATTTTATGAATGTTCAAACTGATTTACTGTTCTCCTTCTTGCTATTGTCTCCACTGAAGTTAATATGTAGATCTTAGAAAAAATACTATATTACAAAATTTTAAGTCCAAAAATAAAAGGCAGTAAGGAAGCTCCTCCTTTTTCTGGACTAGCCAGGGCATTCTTCTTTCATTAGGTATCATGTGGTTAGCTTGCATGGGTCCCGGTGCAAAGCAAAAGGAACAATGAGGTCCCTTTCTGAGTCCTTACTCCTGTTCATTGTCCAATGTTTTCCAGAGTTCAGAAGACAGAACTGGATTGCCTCTGCAGCACATAAGCTGGGACAATACGCTGTTTGAAGTCATCTCTATCTAGAGTTTCTGCCAACAAGAGGGCTTATTTCTGTACCTAGGGTAGGTTCACCTCAGTTTAGATCTTCATTGTCACAGAGAAGCAAAATCATAAGTCTCCTTTTCATGATTTTGCTCCTGCTCACCTTTTCTCTCTGGAAGATTGCAAGCCACAGAGTAACCCTATGTCAACACTTTAAGACAGATGTGGACATAACCGTCACATGCCTTTTTAAAGCTTTAAACCTGCTTTTTAGAAACAGTGGGTTCTTAGGGGCAGTAGGCAGCCCTTTTGACATATTTTGTAAAACAGTGTTGCCATTGAATGAATACTAACAGCAAAGTAGGAGTGAGATATGCAAACATGTACATTGGCTGTTACAAGCTACGTTCAGACCTCACCAGCACTCTGATCTTTCCAAATGAAGGTGGATTTACTCTTATCCTTCACAGCAAAATCTATCTGAGGTTGGTGCAGATAGAAGGAATCTTAGCAGCCAAATATTTGGTAATGTTTCTAAAAATGAGCTACCTACTTACTTCAGTGAACAAAACTTATGGCTTTCTCAGACTGAAAAATGAGAAATGTCATTATCTCTTACAACCTCCCATGTCAAACATTTCTACTTGAGTTTTTATGTATGAGCTGTGCATAGACTCTACCCATTTCAGAGCTGGTCACTCAAAGGGATGACAGAATCTAGCTCTTAAGGTGACTGTCCTCCATGCCCAGTTATGTTTTAAGTTTATGTGGGAAACATCAGTACTTCCTTATGCAGGCAGTTTGTACAGATGCAGTCCCCCTTGCTGCATAGACCAGTAAGATATATTTTAACATGATGAAGAAAACAATTATTCAGCAGTGGTTTACTGTCCAGTTCTTGAAATTAGTTCTGAAAGAAGAAAAGCTGTCAGCAGTATGGCATGGATTTATGAGGTAAACCAAACAAAGACTCCTTGGCTGCTGACCATTCAGGTCACATATCCTGTGCAACCACTGAAGTTTTTTCTTACAATATTGTTATTATTATGTTACTATATTTTCTCTGCTTGTCCACTTACTACCGAGTGCTAATCAGTCTGGTTAACAAAACAGGACACATCACCGATACGAGTTCTTATCATAAAACCAGGCACATTTACCCCAAACAAATTCTGTTTATATCACACATACACTTGCAAGGTTGTAAAGAACGAACGAAGGGTCTTTATGGCTTATTTTAGCTACTGAAGCTAATTTCTTATTAAAAAGAGTGTGAAGCTATATAGTGTTAGTTTTCAGATTTAATAGCCTCTGAAGCCCAAGAATATTAAGATATCCAGTTACTGCTTTCCATGGAAAATATCCTTCCTCCACTGGCCCTGTGTGTGGGATGATTAGTATGTTTCGTATCACAGTTTCAACAGAGAAAAGCAGAACTATCTACTAGGAGTCTGTTTAGTCAGTATGAAAATGACTGCTGCTGTGTGCTGTGAGGATGCATACCTGACTGAAGCTAACTCACTGCTTAGAACTGGCACAGCAATTCCTTGAGCAGAATGGCGCATTCTGAAGTGAGTGTGCTTATTGAAGGTAGCAAGGCTTTACAGTGTGTTGCTGTGCTTGTTTTGTCTGGGATAGTTAATTTTCTTCATAGTAGCTAATATGGGGGCTATGTTTTGAATTTCTGCTGAAAACAGTGTTGGTAATACAGTGATGTTTGATCTGTTGTTCTGCTTCTGACTTCTGAGCAGTGTTTACACAGAGTCAAGGCCTTTACTACTTCTCACCCCTCCCCACCAGCGAGTGGGCTGGGGATGCACAAGAAACTGGGAGTGGACACGGCTGGGACAGCTGACCCCAGCTGACCAAAGGAATATTCCATACCATATGGAATGCTCATACCATGCTCAACATATGAGCTGGGGGAAGAAGAAGGAAGGGGGGGACATGTTTGGAGTGATTGTGTTTGTCTTCCCAAGTAACCGTTATGCATGATGGAGCCCTGCTTTTCTGGAGATGGCTGAACACCTGCCTGTTGATGGGAAGGAGTGAATGAATGCCTTGTTTTGCTTTGCTTGTGTGCGTGGCTTTTGCTTTACCTATTAAACTGTCTTTATCTCAACCCATGAGTTTTCTCAGTTTTACCCTTCTGATTCTCTCCCCCACCCCACCGGGGGGAAGTGAGTGAGTGGCTGTGTGGGGCTTAGTTGCTGGCTGGGGTTAAACCACGACAGTCATGCACCATCAGCACTACATAAATCCCAATGCGGACCTGTGGGAATTTTCAGTGGGAAAGGTCATCCAACCTGGCTGCCACTCCTTCAGACAGTTTATAACTAACTCTGTGTTTGACTAATCTCTGCAGTTCACTGAGTCTAAATGGAGTAGAATTTATACAGATTCTATTGACCCAGTTTGGAGTAAATCTCAATTAGTTCAGAGAGGAAATGAAGTTGATATGGTATATACAAGCTGCCCTGTGCAAGTATACACCTGCATTGGCAGGTTACAATGTGACTACCACCTTTTTTTCTTTCTGAAAAGACATTATTTTAATTGATGATTAATAAATATTCCAGCCTAATTTTATGAGATTCCATCACACTTCAGGAAAAAGAAAATAATAAAAAGACAACTATTTTTGGGAGTTCAGAAGTTTTATTTGAAACTAATTTTCCTGCCTTATAAATTTTAAAGGAACTGAAAAGTGTTACAGGTGGAGATGACAAGATTTGCTGCAAACATCATTCTTATTCTGGCTCAACCTGTTTCGCTCCTCTGTAATATGCTCCAAAAGAAATTGTGCTAATAGCTACAAACTCTAGGGTGAGGCATCCATAACCTCCCCCCAGATCAATTATAGTTTTGCACAGAGCCCTAGGTTTAGCAAGCTCTGGATCTCACTGCAGAGTAAAGGCAGGAAAAAGCTTAAATAAAACATGGAAAGTTCAAGCAAATTACAAGAGACAGTAATAATTATAGTGGACTAAATTGTCATACATCAGTGACATAAATCATTGTAGCTTCTCTGAAGACCATGGGATCCTGATCTTAAAATACAGGATGGAATCCAGTTACAAATTAAACAAGATTAGTAGGTTTTCCTCCTTTGCTTGCTTGCCTTGAGAAAAACAGGTGCTATTAATTTTGCCTTCCATCTGTACAAGAAGATAGCAAGTAAGCAGGCCATATCCCTGGACAGAAGTAAAAGAAAACTTGGATCAGTTGATTTCCAGTGGAAAAACATGGAGCAAGTGGCTGCTGTTTGCGAAATGGCCACCCAGGTGTGCAGTTGCTTGTCTGATTTAAAGGGTCAGCAACAAAATAAAAGACAATAAGTTCCTAAAGGGTTTAGTCCTACTGGCAGCTAGAAGAAGGAAAAGGCCGTTTCTGTGCTGTATTTCCTGCTGTTGTATCAAAGGCAAAGACCCCCTGTTTTAGCTTGCCACGGTGGATTTATAGCCAAATTTGGAAAAGTACTGTGCTTCCTCAGTAATGACTGCCATTGCCGGGAGCTGATGAGCACTCAGCAGCATGCAGAATGCACTTAGTCATCTTTCAAGTTGTATACTATCTTGGAATATCTTTTGAGAAGCTGATGCACCAAATATCAAAACAAAATAAATGGGTAGAACTGTTTCCTCTGACAGAATGACTCATGCTGATCATCCTACTTTTCAGTTAACTTTCTAACATCATAGTGATTGTCATCTTTATCAGATGTGGTTCATTCTTACAGAAAGTCACAGACACTTGCCACAGTCACAACCCATTTCAAACTACAATAACATGACAGAAGGATAATCTTGTGGCTTTATTTCTCATGACGTTTACCCTCAACATACAGAAACTCAGATAAATCCTCAGACGGTAATTCACCTAACCCCCTAGAGACCAACCCATGACATAGCAGCCATCCCAGTGGCAGCAAATAAATGGTAACTAAATAGCTATCAATGCTGACAATATAAATGGGTACTTAGGTGTAGGTACGATTGTACAGGATGATAAGTATCAACACATACGTAGTTTCATGAGCAGGGGGAAATACCGTTCAAGTCAGAGAAAAAGATAGCTAGGATCACTCATGCTGCCTGGATGCTCTGTGTTCTCCAGCTCTGCTAGAGAAATTACACTTTGGAATGCTTTTGAATGGTCTGAAGCAATAGACCTGAAATGATTTCACAGGCTGTTGAAATTTTCCCCTACCATCTAGGCCCTTTCCTGACACCTGGGTTTATCTAGACACCTACGCTTGAAGATGGGATGGTTCAATCTTAATCCTGCAATAGAAGATCCAAACAAGGAATTATATGCATCTGGTGGTCAGAAATGTCATTCTGTGAGATATCAGAAATGTCATTCTGTGAGATATCAGAAAATGGGGAGACCCCTTATCAGCTTGGCACTTCTTATGAGTTCAGTGGCATGATCAGTTACAGCTCTGCTGACATAACTGTTGCTGCTGGGATGAGACATACCACTGTGCTTCCCAGGTCCAGTATGGCATGCACTGGAGGCACATCTTATGGTCATATGCCTCTTATAGTGTCCCAATCTCCTACAGACCAGTGTCCTCATATAAAGTAGCTATGAGTGCCATCCACCTCTGCTCACTTCATTGGGACTGAGAGGCCTCTCTTCCTTCATTTTGGCACTGGGCAGGTTCAGGATGGAGAGAAAGGATAGTTTAACCATGCTTAGATGGTGTCCAGATGCTTGTTTTCATTTTCTCTACAGCAGAGTTTTCTCTAGTCTTTACCATGGGGGGCATTTCCACTGCCCTACTAACAGAATTGTAGAACTCTTCATTAGATGGAACTTCTAAAGACAGTTTAGTCCAGCCTCTCACCCAGTGCAAGACTATCTCCCACTCAGTATCAGGTCACCCATGGCTTTACCTCCTTGAGTCCTGAACACCCTGTGGGAGGATGCAGCTTCTCTGGTGACCTGCTCAAGTTTTGCACCAACTTCCTAATGAAAAAAAAACAACATTTTTTTCTAATGTCTGGCCTGAATTTCCCAACCTGCAACTTGGGTCTGTTACCTCTTGTTTATGTCTGAGGCTGCCAAGATTGATTTGGCTCCTTTGCAACTCCCCTTCAGGCAACTGTAGACTACTACCTTTAGGCCCCTTAGCCTCTTCTTCCCAAGGGTAAAACAGTCCAGCTCCCTCAGTTTCTCCTTGCAGGTCATGTGCTCCTAACTCTTTTGGTAAGCTTCTGTTGTTCCCTCTCCAGTTTATCAGCAGCTGTGTCCTGAATTTGCATGGACTTCTGCAACATGGCCACAATTTTGGCCAAATATGCCCTCTACAGAAAACACACTCTGCAACTGTTACCTGTAGAACAGTGCTCTTAGGATTAAAAGATGCCTTTGCCGTTCTCAGCATTTTCCCAGTTTGCAATAATCATGAGAACGTTTTATCTTGCAGGCTGTAAAGGCAGAGGAACTCAACATTTTATACATAAAAAATTCCTCACATCTCAAAACACTTGCGCTGAACTATCAAGTTTCACAGTAAGAAAGAAGATGTAAAGGAAAGCCTCCAGAGCTGGTTGACTATGGCGCTGAGTGGGAGAAGCATGTTCAAATCCCTGATGTAGAATGGAAAAACCCTGTCTAGAATCAGGTAGAGCAGGAAGCTGCACCTGAGTCTTCCACATGCCTGCTTTGTCCCTTCACCACCCAGCTATTAAAGTGACACATTCATCCCACCAGTACACACAACTGACAGAATGTTTCTGGTTTCATTTCAACATGGAATAAAAACAAATTCTTAAACCTCAAAGTAGTCATGTAGCAGAATTGCTGTCCCCTGGTCAGCGTATGATTACTGACATCTTTCCTGACCTCAGTTACTTTGGTTACTACTTGCCATAATTGTACCTTGCCCATTACACACTGAAAAAGGAAAAGGTAAAAGGGAAAAACTATTCTAAGGGTGTTCCCACTTCCAGCAGCAAGTTAATGCTCGTAAGCAAGTCTTTAGTCTCACGTGGTATAAGTTGACTGTTCCTGGTCAGCCCACGCTGAAGAAGGGTTCCCATCAAAATACCACTGGAATCCATTTAATGGTATTTCCGAGGGCAAGCTTCTGGAAACTGTTTGCTTCTCTATCTTCACCAGAACCATCCTAGGATAGCAGTGTCTTGCTATATCCTCACATTTTATTTGCCCATGACCATGCCTATCTGCTGTAGTTTAACCCTAATAAGCAGCTAAGCACCACACAGCTGCTCGCTCACCAGTGCCCCCCGCCACCAGCAGGATGGGGAGAGAATCAGATGGGTAAAAGTGAGAAAACTCGTGAGCTGAAATAAAGACAGTTTAATAGGTAAAGCAAAAGCTACGTGTGCAAGCAAAGCAAAATGAGGACTTCATTCACTACTTCCCATCAGCAGGCAGGTTATCAGCCTGCAATGGTTTCAGTCATTGCCCAGGAGAAAGGGATTTATATATGCCGTCTAAACAATGAATGAACATTTCACTCTGCTTAACAGCACTGTTTTTTAAAATTATAACATTGATGTGAGGACTTGGAAGAAAAAAAACCTGCAGAAAGCAGGGTAAGGATATGGAATTAGGGTTTACAAACTTCAATCAGCTTTAATTGAGGATCATAACCTTTGTTTCCAATTACATGTGACTCAGTTTGTTTATTTGTTCCTGTTTATCAAGTACATGTCTCTGATCCTCAGGAAAGAATTTCTGTGGATGTTTAAATGTGAACCATGACTGGGGAGAATCTCTGAAACTTTTCACTTGTCAACACGTAGGAAAAGAACCAGGTAACTTTTCTCTTGTTCTTTCCAACACGTGTTATGATCAGTGAAATAATAAATAGGAAAAAAAGCAGTTTCTGGTAAACAAGAAAGGATTAATTCCCTCCCCAGCAGGAATTACTGTGTCAAATTCTACAGTTTATTTGAGACTGAGAGTTTCTGGTGTGACTGAATCTACCAGTAAATTTTATTGCTACATGGTTTTAGTCATAGGTATACTTATTAGAATATGAAGAAGACAGGTATCACTTGAATGACTGTCTCCACATCTGCACAGTGCCATGAGTCAAATTAGTTGCATACATTTAGTATCAGGAAATATGAAAGCTCCATTAAGATTTACAGTTTTGTGTAATTATCAGCAAATAATATTTGTCATGTAGTCACCACAGTAAGGAACTAAGCTGTGCCAATATTGTCATAATAAAGCCAGAAAGAGAGCATAACTGTAATAAATTATCAGAATCTCCAGTTTATTTCCTCGTTCCCTGGGTTACATAGCAAGGAATGCAAAAGCCCAACTGTATCTTTTCTTGTATCCCAGACAAGGTGATCCAACTGTGTGTGGCTTCAGTCTCAAGAATGTATATGCATCTTACCATAATGCCTGTGAATCTCTAATTGAGAGCGAGCTTTGCCTGGCCATGTGCAGATGTCTGCAGTATAAACTTCTACGTGTGAACTACTTGTCCAGGCAACCTTACCAGTCAGGAGAGAGGCAGGCTTAACAGTGTGCCTCCTCTCATCCTAAAGCAAGTAGCTAAAGCAGAACAGATAAAGAGTGCTCATCTGAGAGTGAAGGTACTTCATTTAGACTCTCCAGACTCTCCAGGTTTTCCTTTTGGAGGCAAATTGAAGGCCATTCTCTTCTTGGAAGCTACAGGGGCCTGACGAGCTTATGGAAGCTCTCTGAATCATCCAGCTGATGCAAGTGTATAATCATTAGGATTGCAGGTCATAGGCGAAGTAGTAACTCATCTGCCTGTTCCCTAACAGACAAATTTTAAGACTTCCATTTTTCAAAACTGGGCTATAGTGAAGAACTACTGCAGCTCTGTGAGTCTCTGGACAAAAAGAAGGGATTGTAATGAACTCCAGAATTCAGAAAGTAAAAGAAAATTACTTCTTACAATTTTGGAAAATAACCCTGCCTCTGGCCCAGCTGTTTAGTATCTTTTAACATTAGTAATACTTTGTAAGTCTTAAGGATTAAAATGAATAATGGCTAAAACCAACCAAAAATGAGGAGAGATGTTAAGTTATGACTTAGCCATCAAATGAGTGCTTATGCAGCATAACATAATATTGTGAAAGGCAGTGTCATAAAATATATTTTCCTTTGTATTCCTTTTTATGGAAAAAACATATGCAGCGGTTTGAACAATTGTGTATGGTTTGCCACATGATTGTCATATAATTAGAAAAGTGGTTTGGTTACTTGCAGACCACGTCTTTATATGCATTCATACATGGCTTTGTAACCTGGCTAAGTGACTAACCGCCTAAGATGTTCATCTCCATATACACCTGCTTTGAATATTCACTTAGAATACAATCAAAATCCTATCTAGGTCAAGAAAGTATAATAATAATAAGGTGAGCTTACAAGGGGCTGATGCCCTCTGTACAACAACGTGGAATCTATCTGATTCAAGACTACTGGCAACCCATGTTTCAAGATAAAAATCTTGCTATTATGCAAACCTGACATAATGGATGGTGGGTCACTTTGTCTTGAACAAACTTCATTGCTTTATTTTTATCTCTAATCAAGACTGCCACATCCATGTAAGATTTCTGAAGAAAAAATACTCCATGACACTCCCTGTAAAAACAATAGATGCAAAGAGAATAAACATACCATTCTTAGAATATACAAGACAGCAAATGAAGTCTACACGTCAAAATGATTCTAAAACATATACTGTTTCTATCGAAGTTGAACTACTAGAAGAATGGTTAGCATACCACAGCAAAGGCCAGAAAAAGTATACATCAACCTGTCTATAATTCATATTACCTTTAGCTACTCTCATCAAAAGGCAGCTTTCCATGACAGCACGGCAGACAGATTGTCACTTTCTTACCCTTCTGTCAGGCAGATTTGCTTAGTTTTGTAAGTTTTGCATATACGTGTAGGTTTCTGCTTGATCCACTACTATAAAAACTCAGCTACTATGTCTATTCAGCATGTCTACCTTTCTGAGTGAGTTTTTACTGCTAACCTTAAACAGATTATGAGTATACTCCTGGAAAGATGTATTAATAGAATAGATACTGAAATATGTCAGCTTGAAAGTAAACGACTGTATGAACAAGCCCAAGAGAGGACGTTTCTAGAGTGCCCCACCTCCACAACGGCTGCTGTAATGGAAAGTCCGACCTGCAGTTTTTTGGTTCTTTTATGTCACTGCTGCTGTTTCTGTACAGTCCTCCCACAGACAAAAGTTATTTGGAGGTACAGGAGTTGCTGTTGAACTCCTTTGCTCTTTAGTACTTTTTATTTCATTGAGATATTGGTAAGCCAGTTGCAGAGGCTGAAAATGTTCTTGAAACTATTGAGTCATAGGTGAAAATGCTTGCAGAAATGTTTTGAGGGCCTAATTTATGCATGATTTTTTAATGTAAAAGCAGAAGGTGCTTATAGGTGATTTGTCTTCTTTCTTGGGAGTTGTGGATTGTGCTCTGGAAGATAATGTTGACAAAGAAAATAGTGGTAACTGAATTTTTTCAAAAGGATTGAGTTCTGGCATGAGGTTAGGGTATGTTCTTAGTTTAGCAGAGCTACTTCAAACATTGCTAATTAGAGAAGCATTAACATAAGAACAACATTTCAAATTCATTGATGTCATCTTGCTAACAGATTTGGATACACGGACCATAATACCACTGAAAGCCAAGAGCTGTTTTGTCCAGAACAGGGAAGGCCCACATGTCCAGATCTGTTTTCATGGTGGGAGGGAGTAGGGGAGCTGGGATGTGTGGGATCAATTCTTAACGGTCATTTTTCTTCTCAGGAGGCATCAGCAATAATGAACTACACATAAAATATTTGGATCTAGGATCAGACTGGTTTTAGTTTGTGACTCATTTTTTGGTCAGAATTGGAGCTTAATATAAAATCCCAACAGTTTTTCATATGGCACATGACACTGATATCACCTGATAAATATTGCCCCAGCAAGAGTGGCTATGCTGACCAATAGAGAAAGCAGGGCTCCATAACCCCTCTTGCATTTAGAAGGTTTCAGTCATACCTCTACAGTTTTTGACCAGGAGTCAATTTTACTGTGTGCTACATTTTTCTCATATGAATACATCTTACCCAGGCTGAAAAGAGGGTTTCAGCATCGGTAGGGTCTTTTCACTTGCTTTAGTTCAGATGTATAATATTCCTAGTGCCTGCAGAGCAAATGTGACATTGGCAAGATTGAAAGAACATGATGTATCAAGATGGTTTATTACCAACTCATATGGTCCCAGCCCTCCAGCAATCCAGTACCCAGTAAAATTATTAATACCTAATAAAGAGGCTTATTGCAGCTCTGAAGCTAGTGATTGCTTTTTAATTACATACTTCTTTTGATTTAATAAGGTAGTAAATATTTTCTTCATCTCTCTTTAAAGAAAAATATGCATTTTATGTATTGGTACCCTTTATGTAGGTTATTTATATTCCATGCATAATCATCACCATATTTACCCTGGGTCACATCAACCTTTTAGCCACCTAACATTGGAGCCTGTCAGTTAATAGCTAAACAGCAACAACAGCTATGAATTCGATCTAGCACATTCCAATCAAATCTGTTGTTATCTTGAACACTTCGAGCCCTATGTTGGGTGCCAAAAAGGACTGTTGTGGTTTAACCCCAGCCGGCAACTAAGCCCGATGCAGCTGCTCGCTCACTTTCCCCCGGTGGGATGGGGGAGAGATTCGGAAGAGTAAAAGTGAGAAAACTCGTGGGTTGAGATAAAGACAGTTTAATAGGTAAAGCAAAAGCCGTGCACACAAGCAAAGCAAAACAAGGCATTCGTTCACTCCTTCCCATGGGCAGGCAGGTGGTCAGCCATCTCCAGGAAAGCAGGGCTCCATCACACATAACAGTTACTTGGGAAGACAAACACAATCACTCCAAACATGTCCCCCCCTTCCTTCTTCTTCCCCCAGCTTTATATGCTGAGCATGACATCACATGGTGTGGGATATCCTTTTCATTTGTTGGGGTCAGCTGTCCCAGCTGTGTCCCCTCCCAACTTCTTGTGCACCCCCAGCCTGCTCACTGGTGGGGTGGGGTGAGAAGCAGAAAAGACCTTGGCTCCGTGTAAGCCCTGCTCAGCAGTAATGAAAACATCTCTGTATTATCAACACTGTTATCAGCACAAATCCAAAACGTAGCCCCCATACTAGCTACTATGAACAAAATTAACTCTATCCCAAACAAACCCAGCACATTCTCCACCCCTTATTCCATACCATTTATTTCACTCTCAGGTCCCAAACTCTCCAATACATCCTCATTAACCACCACCCATCTTCCCATGCTTTGATACAATACACAGATATCATTCCCTTAGTCTATGGAACACCCCTGTAAAATGTCTGTAAAATGTCCACATATGTTCACAAATGCCCACTGAGTTCATTCAGTCCATGACTTTGGGCTCCAACTGTTCTGGTCGTCATTCAGGACAGGAGAGGTGGGGTGTTGTGTGGAGTTACTGGGCACCAAAGCCAGCTCAGGTCAGGTCACTGCTGCACTTGTTCTGCTCCTTGAAAGTCTTGTCATCCATTGGTTCAGGTGGTTCCTGCTATATAATTCCTATAACATGCAACTCAGATCCTGGGTTACCACAATTTAAAGGTATTTCCTTTACAGTCTCTACCCTTGGTCCCTTTGGATGAGACCATAAGGTTTAATATTGAAATTAACTCCTCCCCTTGCCCCTGCTCTGGCTTGGACTTAGCCACAGACTGTGGTCCCTTATGGGAGTACCTGCTCCAAGTGGTGCCTTATCTATAAGCACAGTCTTTTCAGGGGTATGCCTGCTGCAGCATAGACTTATCCAGAGCCACAGTTGCTCTGAGCTGCACCTGTTCCAGTGTAGCCTTCTCCACAGGCCACAATGCCTCCAGAGATACACCTGCTCCAGTGTGGCCTTACCCACAGCCACAGATGCCTTCAGAAGTGAACCTGCTCCAACACGGCCTTGCCCATGGCTGCAGTGCCTCCAGGGGTGTACCTGCTGTGCCATGTGCTAATCCATGGCCACACACTTGGAGGTCACTCCAGCATGACCTCATGCACAGCCAATGATGTTTCAAGCTGTACCTGTGCAGCATGGACTTATCCAAAGCCACAGTTGCTTTGAGGTTGTGCCGGTGTACCTGGGACAACCAGGGGATCAGGCTCAGCCAGCATGGGTTTATGAAAGGGAGGTCCTGCCTCACTAACCTGGTCACCTTCTATGATAAGGTTACCCACTTAGTAGATAAGGGGAAGGCTGTGGACATTGCCTACTTGGACTTTAGTAAGGCCTTTGACACTGTCTCCCACAGCATTCTCCTGGAGAAGCTGGCTGCTCACAGCCTGGACAAGTGCACTCTGCGCTGGGTTAAAAACTGGCTGGATGGCCGAGCCCAGAGAGTGGTAGTGAATGGAGTCAAATCCAGATGGTGGCCGGTCACGAGTGGTGTTCCCCAGGGCTCAGTGTTGGGATTGGTCCTGTTCAATATCTTCACTGATGATCTGGATGAGGGGATTGAGTGCACCCTCAGTAAATTGGCAGATGACACCAAGCTAGTTGGAAGTGTCGATCTGCTGGAGGGCAGGAAGGCCCTACAGAGGGACCTGGACAGGCTGGATTGTTGAGCTGGAGCCAGCTGTATGAGAATCAACAAGGCCAAGTGCCACGTTCTGCACTTGGGTCACAACAACCCCATGCAATGCTAGAGGCTTGAGGAGGAGTGGCTGGAGAGCTGCCTGGAGGAAAAGGACCTGGGGCTGTTGGGTTGACAGCTGGCTGAACATGAGCCAGCAGTGTGCTCAGGCATCCAAGAAGGCCAACAGCATCCTGGCTTGTATCAGGAATAGTGTGGCGAGCAGGAGAAGGGAGGTGATCGTGCCCCTGTACTCGGCACTGGTGAGGCCGCACCTTGAGTACTGTGCTCAGTTTTGGGCCCCTCACTACAAGAAGGACATTGAGGTGCTAGAGCATGTCCAGAGAAAGGCAACGAAGTTGGTGAAGGGTCTAGAGAGCAAGTCTTATGAGGAGCGGCTGAGGGAGCTGGGGTTGTTTAACCTGGAGAAGAGGAGGCTGAGGGGAGACCTTATTGCTCTGTACAACTACCTGAAAGGTCAGACTCTTCTCTCTAGTAACAAGGAATAGGATGAGAGGAAATGGCCTCAAGCTGCACCAGGGGAAGTTTAGGTTGGATATTAGGAAAAACTTCTTCACCAAAAGGGTTGTCAGGCATTGGAACAGGCTGCCCAGGGAAATGGTTGAGTCTCCATCCCTGGATGTATTTAAAAGAAGGGTAGACGTGGTGCTTGAGGATATGGTTTAGTGGTGGACTTGGCAGTGATAGGTTAGCAGTTGGACTCGATGATCTTAAGGGTCTTTTCCAACCTTAACAATTCCATGATTCTATGATTCTCAAGCATGGTCTTATCCTTGGGCCACACCCCCTTCAAAGGTACACTTTCTGCAGCACATGCATAACCACAGCCACAGATGCTTCTAGATGTACATTTGCTCTTGTATGCCTTTAGTCATGGCCACAGACACTTCAGGATGTCCTGCTCCCGCAGGGACTCAGGCTCACAGTCCCTTTGACTCAAGTTCATGCTGGAGTTCCAGCCTGTCCGGTGCAGCAGAACAGAAAGACCAGTGATGCCCTGGCCATCTGCCAGCCCAGGTGCATGGCCATTGCTATTATCAGAATGTTCCCAGGCACAGCACAGTAACGTGATATGCAGTACAGCAGTACAGCAAGCAGTGAAAGCAAAAAACAGCTACTGACAAGCACTAGATTCTAATATACAGTAAGGTGAGCTAGCTCCATGGCAAGCACAGAAGCCTGCCAATTAATAGCTAAATAGCAGTAACAGCTATGAATTCGATCTAGCACATTCCAATCAATCTCAAATGCTTCGAGCCCTATGTTGGGTGCCAAAAAGGACTGTTGTGGTTTAACCCCAGCCGGCAACTAAGCCCGATGCAGCTGCTTGCTCACTTTCCCCCGGTGGGATGGGGGAGAGATTCGGAAGAGTAAAAGTGAGAAAACTCGTGGGTTGAGATAAAGACAGTTTAATAGGTAAAGCAAAAGCCGTGCACACAAGCAAAGCAAAACAAGGCATTCGTTCACTCCTTCCCATGGGCAGGCAGGTGGTCAGCCATCTCCAGGAAAGCAGGGCTCCATCACACATAACAGTTACTTGGGAAGACAAACACAATCACTCCAAACATGTCCCCCCCTTCCTTCTTCTTCCCCCAGCTTTATATGCTGAGCATGACATCACATGGTGTGGGATATCCTTTTCATTTGTTGGGGTCAGCTGTCCCAGCTGTGTCCCCTCCCAACTTCTTGTGCACCCCCAGCCTGCTCACTGGTGGGGTGGGGTGAGAAGCAGAAAAGACCTTGGCTCCGTGTAAGCCCTGCTCAGCAGTAATGAAAACATCTCTGTATTATCAACACTGTTATCAGCACAAATCCAAAACGTAGCCCCCATACTAGCTACTATGAACAAATTAACTCTATGCAAGCCAAAACCAGCACATCATATTAATTGGTTTAATGCCAGGATGAGGTCAAATGAAAAGTGTTATCTCTGTGGTTTTGGAGAACCAAATTCAGTATCTTTAAATGTGCCATTGGTCATGTTTCTTTCTCATCCATCTTGATGCTGTCAGTAAGAATATGAACCTCTACTGGAATTCCATGTCATTCAGGCTCTTTTATCCAGAGGTATTTCAGTTCGGCCTGCACACACTCCTGAGGAGACAGTGTATGAAGGATTTCATTTTTTAATCAGGGTCATTGCTAGGATTCCCTCTACAGCATTGGCTCCCAGAAAGTTACATAGGCACTTTCATTGCTGGTTGGCACTGAAGAGACAGCCAAGAGCAGCATAAGGACAGGGACAAACAGGTGGGGTAGGAGAAGAGTGTGTGAACTTCCTGTGCTGAATGGAATGCTGAAAAAAAATATTTGTGTAACTATACCCTGAAAATAGTCAAGAATGCTTGGTAGGCCTTGACTTAAGACCAGCTGAGATTTGCTTTTAGCTGACATAACCTGACAATCTACTAGGCCCCCTTCTGTCTTGGTTAAATCAGCAAGTTTTGAATTCAACCTTACATTACAAACCTCCTTAAAGAAACCTGTTAAGCAACAAATATGCAGTGTATTACTGCAAGGAAGAGCTGTAATTGCAGCCTGTCCCTAGGGACTATCTGAAAAGCCTAGCATGCGGTAAGTAGGTTTGCTGTGCTATAGGCTGTAAACGTAGCCCTTATATTATCCTCTTCACATTTTCTTAGGAGAGCAAAAGTTTCAGGGCAGAACTGCTTATTTAATTGTGGCATGCACATGACATGGACATGCACCAGGGCACAAAATACATTAGCAACAGACAAAATACATAGTTGGAACAAAATCTAACTTAGTTTCTAGTAGTATATATAATCATAGAATCAGAATGTCCTGAGTTGGAAGGGACCCACAATGCTCATTGAGTCCAACTCCTGTCCCTGCACGGGACAGCCCCAAATTCACACCATGTCTCTGAGGGCATTGTCCAAGTGCTTCTTGAACAGCATTAGGCTTGGTGCTGTGACTGCCTCCCTGGGGAGCCTGTTCTAGTGCTCCACCACCCTCTGGGTGAAGAACCTTTTCCTAATAATCCAGCCTAAACCTCCCCTGGCACATCTTCCTGCCATTCCCTCAGGTCCTGTCATGGGTCACCAATGAGAAGAGACCAGCACCTGCCCCTCCTACTCTCCTTGTAAGGATGCTGTAGACCACGCTGAGGTCTTCCTTCAGTCTCCTCTTCTCCAAGCTTAACAAACCAAGTTACTTTAGCCGCTCCTTGTATGGTTCCTTCTCTAAACTTATCATCAACTTCGTGGCCCTCATCTGGACACTCTCTAGTAGCTTTATGTCTTTAATGTTCTGTGGCACCCAAAGTTGCACACAGTACTTGAGGTGAGGCCACACCAGCACAGAGCAGAGCAGGACATTCTCCTCCCTTGACCAGATGCACTGCAGTGCTTGGCGCACCCCAGGACATGGTTGGCCCTCCTGGGTGCCAGGGCACACCGTTGGCTCATGTAATCGGCTCACTGGCAGCTCACATAGTCTCTTTGCTTATATGCTGCTTTCATACTCTACTCAGTGAGTCACATTAGTGGTTGTATCTGCTGAGGTGTAACACTTTAGAAGAGAATAATTTTGTGTGTCTAAGGCCACCTTGAAACTAAGGTCTGCAAGCTTAACAGCACATCCTGTCTGCAAATGTCATTCCCAGCCCAAAGCCCCACGCCACTGGATGTCAGCTTTACACAGAGTTTATTTTTCCTCTAGGCCTGCAAAGCTGAAACGTTTAGTGTTGGAGAAAGTGAAGTCTCTTTGTCCCTACTTTTCCTTTACGAAGCTATGTGGCTGGAGAATGGGGACAGTAATGAATCACGGCAAAGAGATGGAGTGCACCATGCCCAGTTACTCCTTGTTGCAGGAACCAAAACAGAAGTCCTCAGTCTTTATCTGAAAGAAAAGAAGAAAAAATAAAACCCTTCCCATTGAAGCTAATGGGGTCTCGCCTCAGTCAACTTACATGGTGTAATACTAAGGTAATACAGGGACAAGAATATATATACGGAGGAAGACAAACAATAATGAAGCCACATACCACATTTTTCATGAGTCTTTCTTTAAATGCAAAATATTCTTTGGTGACCCATGTTCAAAGGAAGAACATACCTCTGGTCTGAAGGGCAGCCCTTGGATGTGTCAGAACAGTGTAACTCTCTGGGCTATGGTGACATAATACAAGCCACAGACTTTGCTCCATCCCATAGGAAGTATGTTTTCCCTCTGCTTTTTCATCCAGATACAGCATATGAAGGGAGAAGGCCCTCATGGTTTGGGCATGGCTGTGACCATCAACACTGCTGGATCTGCAGGGCCAGCTGCAGACCTGCTGCCCACATTGAGCTGTAGAGCTGTGATCTCTCCTTTTTGCTGCTAACTGCCTAAGTGGTACAAACCCCTCTCTCGGTGATAGCTTCGAAGCTACATTACTAAGGGGATGTAAAGAATTTTAAAAATCCCTCTGTTAAAATTCCTAATTAGTGCCAATGTATTATGAGAAGAGGCTTTCTCCAGGCCACTCTTTTACTGTCACTTGGTCAATTAGGGTAAATGAAAAGACAATGGCTGTGATTTTCCACTCCATCCCTCTAGTTTCACATTAATGTAATAGAGCAATTAACACTTGAGGCTTCAGCGTCTACAGCTGCTAAACTGGAGTGAGCAGTTGTGGCTGGGCCACAGGGAAGTCCGGGCTGAGCCAACCTCAGAGAGTGAAGGAGGCAGAGCTGCGAACCAACCACCTGGCTGCACAGCCTATGTGTGAAGGCTTTTTGATGTACACCTAGATGCAAACAAGAGGCCGAACCCTCAGTAATAAATAGCAACAACACACAATAATAGCTGGGAATTACGAAGTGCTTTACACTTATACGCCAGTCATACGAGGCTCTCCCAGCATTTTGCAAATGTTAACCTCTGCTATTAACTGTGCATACTGTGAGCTTATTAATTAGTTTATTTTTCCTGGTTTATTTTTAACCTGGAGCCGTTCCTTGATCCAGCTCACAACATAGCCCCACACGTAGTTACATGAGCATTAGTGCCTAGATTTTGATGGAATTGACAACAGAGGAAGGGGAAGGGAGGTCTTTGCACCAGTGTAGTCCCTGAAGCCTTTATAGTGTTAAACCACAGGTTTAGGCAAAATTATATTTAATTCCTAACTCCAGCAATGCAGTTGTGATTAAGATTTTACTGCCTTTCATTACAGTCTCATTCCCCAGAGTTGTAAGAACAATTAAAAGGCTTTTTTCCATGCCCTTGACATGACCCTTTCAAAAGTAGGTTAGGGCTCACCTTTCGCCTTCTCCTGCCTCACTGCTATTAAAGGCAGGATTGAATTTTACAGCCACTAGATCTACTTAGAGTTACATTATGATTCATAAATTCCCTGAGGCATAGACTGGAGCCAGATCTGTTGCTAGTATAAACTGGCACAGCTCCACTGATTTTGACACTAATTTGCACCACCTCACCTGTGCATGTTTTTCAAGGCACCATGTTGCCATTCAAGCAATAATAAAATGAATGGGTCATTATACTGAGCGCTGTACTTGTGTTGGCTACAACAAAGGTACATGAGGCATGAATTTGACTCAGTATTTCTTTGGCTGATGGGGAAATCATGTCTTACAGATAAACAATGTTTTCTGTTTGTTCTTTTATCAATGTCTGGACAGAACATATGGAGGAGTTTTTGAATGCTTTCTTCTGAGCAAGGTTGTTTTCCAGTTCTGAACTGCCAATTTACCATGAGAAATCCGTTCACTGGAATGACAGAATGGGCAAGATGTACAGCAGAAATAGTATGGTCTGTTGCAATAAATTACACGTTTCTTTTTCATGTGCAGCAGTAGAGGCGGCACTGATGCAATTAGCTACAGCTGGTTATAGAAAGAAAACATGCATCTGTAGATGGCTCAGACTGGAGGGAACCAAGATCTATTTTCTGGAATTTATCACTGTAGAGAGAGAAGGGGGGAAAAAAAGAACTGCCATTTTCATTCCTAGCCTCAACAAAATTTAATAACCTTTATTTCCCCCTGTTAAATGAACTTAACCTAATAAACACATTTAGTCCATCGCATAGCAATTAGCAATGCATCTAGGTCATCACAGATGTTCCAAAGGAAGGATTTAAAAGGTCCATTTTCTGGAATAAGTATTGGGAATAATTATTTTCTGAAGTAAAGCATTGAAGTGTGCTGTGTGCTCTATACATTTTTACCTCTAGGCTTCAAATATCCCATTTAATTTTGTTGTAACAAAGGCTTAGGACTAATTTGCTAACAAAGGTTTTGCTGCTGGCAGTTCAGAGTTTGCCTGTTCCCAGGTATCAGTTTGGGGTTTCTAGAAACATAGCTGCCGAGGACGTGGCACATATACATGATTTTCAGCACCAGCCTCGTGGTGTAACAGCACCTTCCTGAATGTCCTGATCACAGACTTAATTTGTCTCTGCTTGTTTCAGCTGCCTCTTGTAATCTCAGTGCATTCACCATTTTCCACCACATTATTTCAACAAAACCGGTGATTATCTTTAAATTTGTTGTTTGGAATTTTTGTTCCCCCAGAGATGACATGTTTCCCCAAATAAAACTGCACCTAAGCGTTCTTATTCACTCAGTAAATTTTACCAGAAAAAAATCATAAAAGAGAACTGTTGTTTACTATGTCTGACCTGGATGCTTCCCATCACTTTTCTATTTCTCTTCCCCCCATTTTTTGGTTTTCTTTCTTCTGTGGAGAACAAAAATTTTCCTCTGAAGCTTTCTGTGTCAAGGGTCCTCCTCAGTCTCATGTTTCCTTTCCCTCTCTTGTGGCCCTGGCCCTCATCCTTTATATAATACTCTTATCTGCTGAGGTCAGGTCTGACAGACTAGGCTGAGAGAAACCTGGCAGACCAATTCTTTCTACTGTTGCTTGCAAGTGACTATGAGCAAGACTTGATTGAAAACACTGAATATTTTCTCAAGATCTAAGTACTCCTGCCACTACACCCAAGTTTCTCATTATCAGGCAGTTCTACAGGTCATCTCCTTCGGGAACACCTCCAACAGGTGCTTTGCCTTCTGTGCTTTGATTGTACTTAAATTAGTGGGTTGGATCTTTTCCATTTCTTTATGTATGGGACACTAAAGTCTGGGAAGTATAAGAGAATGATAACCATGAAAATGAATATTTCCCAATGAGACATCATGTTTTGATCCTCCAATCCTACCAGAATCCTTCCACAGCGTGTTTGAGTGGTAGAACGCATTTCCTGGCTTCAGCATCATAAAAGCAGCTAGTTACCTATTTTTGCTACTGCTTTGGGTCAAAACAACATGGCAATGGCTGATTTGTCCTTTCTTATAGTGGATTCAGAACTTGGGTTGAAAACATCACAGGGTGGGAAAGGAGAGGTGACCTTGAACATTGCCATTCAAGCCCAAAATTCAAAAGGGACTCCTGGGTTTTTGTCCCATGCTTAATCTATGTCTAAACTGACAGTCCAGCAGAAAATCACAAGGGCGATTACACCACTGCAGCACGATCACTGACTTGCCACTTATTTTCAAAGCTGTGTTTAAAAGTAAAATGCCACTTTAACTTAGACTTCCTCCCTTGTTACACAGCCTGCTTTAATGTTCCATCAAAACAAAGAAAACAACTGTTCCCACATTAGGCATACATTAGCTATGGGGAAAAAAAAGAAAAACAAATCGTTATTACATGCTTTGGAAAAGGAAAGGAGCCAGGGTGTGTGCCTAGACGACAAATTTCTATAATCTCTACACCTATAATTTACTTCAGAAATGTGTGGTTACCTTGAAGAAGAGAGGGATCTTCTCAGCTTGCCAGTATAATGAATGATTCAGGTGTGAATGGAAACACATGAAGGGAAAAGTAAAGATCTAAGGAAGACAGAGTTTCAAAACTGCAAGGCTAAACAATGTCTCCTCAGACCTCACCCACTCAAATTCCTGGCCCAGAACTCAGCAAAAGCAGACAAGCTGTCTTGATACTGGCACCCTACTGCAGTTAAATAATTAAAAAAAAAAAAAGCAGGTATTGAAACCCACAGAATAGATGGCAAAGGAGACATTTCAAGTGCTCTCAGATCATCCTGTAAGTTGAAAACAGACCTTGACAAGCTTCAGGTTATTAAAAATGGATCCAAGTAAGAGCTGAGGCTGCTGCCAATTTCTCTCTCCTTAATTACAATCAATTTTCACCATGTACTCACCAGAAGAAAAAAAAAAAGTATTTATATTGTTTATATTGGAGATGGGAAGTACAACCTGTACTCATACATTTCGTTCATGATCCTGAATGCAGAAGACGTTCAGAACAGAGGAACAGTGGCTACTTAATGTGGTCATGAACGGAATAATTTATGCCAACTGCTCCCACAAGGGATACTGGCAAGGACTGTTTTCCTCATTACTCACTTTGGAAACAATCTTTACAAATCCCACCAGTAATGGAAGACTAAAAATGAGTCCAAACAGATCACTTAAAATGAACAAAAAACACTTTCCATATCAGAAATCAACAGTGCATGCTGATGTATTCAGTTTTCACATTGTCTTCAACCGTTATCCAGAAATCTGGTAACCACAAAAAGCAAATCTATCACGCTGGGTATAAAGATGACCCTGCAGTGTAACATGTTTGTTTAGCATTCCAGGGGACCCCACCTCAGCTGCCTTCAGCTGTCTGAAAGTTGGTTGTCCCAGGCTCAGCTGATCACCTGAGGCTTCTTCATAAATAGCAGCACCTTCAGAAGGTGGTTTGGCTCCCCTTTCTCAGAAACATCTTTTAGGATTAGAACAACTTTCCAGAAACCTGTATTTTTCTCTGCCAAATGAGGAGGCATCTTGCGGTGGTAAGGTTAGGCTGAGGCTGCAGCTCAGCTGTACAGTAAATACAGCCTTAGAGCTCCAGCCTAAATGTGGTAACATTTTTTGATGGCTTCAATTTTATCAGCAGGCATTGCTCCAGACTTGGCATCATCTGTGCTCTCACAGCCAAGAGAAAGCCAGCATAAAACAGTGTAAATGTGGTATCATGTGCTCAGGCTAACTTGATAGAGATGCAGAGATGCGCCCATGTGGGATGAGGCTCAGGGTCAGGCACTTCATAAGGATTAGCAATGGTGAAACACCACCTGGGATAGCCAGCATTTTAGCTGTCGGAGGGCTGTGGGCTCTCTGGGATGCCACATGGACAGCCTCAGAGCAAGTGGGGTCTGTGGCCTCCTTGTTGCTCTGGGTTCAGGTAGCTATAAAGAGCTGCTCTGTGCTAAGTGCCTTTCAGGAGAAGGAGGCAGCTGCAGGCTGGGCTACAACTGGTGGGAGATGGACAGCGGGTCACCTGGCTTGTAACGCCTAGCCTCCCCTCCCTGCCTCCAGTGTTGGGTTCACTCCTCGGTTTCTCCCTTCTCCAAGTGAGAGAAGGGGGAAAAAAAAAAGAAAAAAAAAAAAGAGAGCAACCAGCTCTTTAAGATCTTGGGCCCACAAGCAATTGACTCATGACAGCCATCCCTTTGAAGTACCGGGGCTGTTTGTGGAGGCAGAGGATCACAGCTCAGTCCTGGACAAGCTGATTGTTTCAATCAAAGATTTAAATCACTGCCACATGCAAATACGTGGAGAAAAAAGCTGAGCTCCATGGGAGGCTCCATCCTCCTGGGAATCCTCAAGCACCCAGTGGCACAGGGCTGCTGCAAGGTGTGGGAAGCCAACTCTTCAGCCATTCGGGCCACTTTCTTGTTGCACTGGACCATCTGTCTGCCCTGAAAACCGGCACCTGGGACTGGATTTTAAGAATTTTAGATGCTCAGGGATTATCCTTTAAAGCAGATTTCACAAGTTTCTGTGGCAGCTTGGGGCCTGTCTTCTGCACGGCAGTGCTGGGGTAAAGCTACAGAGCGACCCCGTGCCCAAGTGTTTCCTATAGGGCAGCTGTCAGGTGCTCCCTGTTTGGTGTGCAGGTGGGTTTCAAACTCACTGTAACGCACCCCTGCCTGCCTCGTGCTGGCTGCCTGAGTGTCTGGGTCACACCTCAAGCAGCCTCTTGACACCACCCTTGTGTGTCTCAGTTCCTCATATGTAGGTTCCTCACAGCCTGCAGTGGTAGGGGTTGTGAAAACACAAAGGACAGGAATACTGTCCTTAGAGTAAGACATCTGTGGAAGAGCTGTGAGATAGCCTGGTAGTGAGCTGAGGAAATGCCACTTGTGCATCCAGGATTCTTGTTAACTTACTAATACAATGTAATAATGTGTTCACTCATTTCAAATTAATGCACAGCCCAGAATTGCAGATTTTGTTCCACATTGCTGTTCAGTTCTAGAAGTTAGATGGTACTTACACATAATTGCTGTTTGTGTCCCTCCTATTGACCCCAAGTATTTTATATCTATTTGAATGCCATGAAAGAGTCCAAATAACAAATATAAGGAGAATGCAAAAAAGATAGGCTGTTTGTTTGTCCAAAAGTAGGCAGCTCTGCCTGGTGAGAATTTGTCTCTTGTGTTTCCAATAAATTAAATGAGCTTGAGAGCTATCTGTGCTACTACCAAGTTGCTACTCCTCACCTGAGCTGTCCAGAGATGATTCATCTTTTAAAACATATTTTTATGTTCATGATATCCAAAGAGGAGTTGCCAGCTAATTTGGGTGGAAAGTTTTGCACTGTTTTTAAGACAGCTGAGTCTTTTAATCCTGGTCTGGCCTTCATAAACTTGGAGAAGGAAAAAACACACATGACAAGAATAAGCATTATACAAACACCATTTTAGTTTACTCTAGTATTTCTCAAACGTCAGGCACTTCCTCTGTAGAAAATATGAAGGACCAGAGGCATAGGAACACATGAAGGTAGGGGGAAAGATGCAGGAAGCTTCAGACATATATACGTGAAGACATGCAAGTTATATTTTAATATAGCAAGGTTATGACTGATTTCATATGAAGGGGAAACTGGGGCTGAATTTGAGCAAGCTGCTCTTTTATTTAGGGCTCCAGCTTTGGAACCATCCAATTACATCAGGCTCAGGCTTGTTTCTGAATGCTTTCCTACCTTTTACTGCTCAATAAAACACTTTGGAGATGTGAACAGCCTATGATGTAGACGCAGATACGCTTTCTTGAGTGAGCAGGTAGGCTAAAATAATCATTCCAGAGCTGCAGCTCTTTCCCTCCATCTCAAGGAGGTATCAACTCCTAGTTTTACTGTCCTGAGATGATGCTGACACAACCTACCCTGGCAACACTGCACAGGACAGAGGAACAAAGACAATGCAATGGCTGTCCTTCCTAAGCAAGTGGAGCCTTACCTGCTGGCAAGGGATGCTGCCAGACTAATATTCTTGAGAGGAAAGATAACTATGTTGAAGCTTCTGGAGAAGGAGGAGTATCCTACACCATGGCTTCCTTTTCTCCAAAAAAAAGCCTGGCCACTATCACACCATCTTGTTGGAGTCCTGGTGTGCTGGTCCATGGACTGCCAAACACAGCTCTCTGGGAAAGAGAACAACAAACAAACATTTGTGAAATCTTAATCAGAAAAGTAAGCTCATCCTTGTTTTGCCATTTGTGTAAGACCTCCAGCCTGCATCATGTTTTGCCCCAGCACAGGGGGCTGCCCATCTTGAGCAGACCACAGGGTCAGGGCCTACTGATGACAATAGTATTGGGCAGATTAATGTCCCACAGTTTCTCCAGCACCTCTGTTCACAGTGTAACAATTTCACAAGAGCATGAATGTAAATAAACATCAGAGCCAATCTCCAGCCAGAAACACCACACTTTGTTGGAGGGAGCCACTTAGGCTGTCTTGCTAATGATATGAAAACAAACATTGTATTGTCAGGCTTAATATTGGTGAGCACTTGCTTTTACTCTGCTGAGCATGTGTAGGTCATATGAACAAATGACACCTAACGGATTATTTCTGATGATATTTCTTTCTTTTTTTTCCTCCTTCACTCCAGTTTTAACCTCATATGTGAAAATTAATATCGAAACATTGGCATGTTATGATTTATTTTATTCCACCTTCTCTGACTTCTTAGCACGTAAACCATTTGACGCAGGGACTGTATGTGTACAAACTTCGTATTCTTTAGAAGTGCCTCCTGACAACAATATATGTTCTGGCTCCTGAGGGAGTTCATGTTCCCAGGGGACCGAGGCAAGGGATGGAAAATGCAAGGACTCTGCCTAGAAAGGTGGCATAAGCAGCATGCTAATGCTTAAAGCAGCAATCCTGGAGCTGTGAATTGAAGGGAGAAAGGAAACAATCTTATCAGTATGATCTCATGGCCTGTGGAGGAGTGATATATAGATCCAAAAGTTGTACATACACATGTGTCTGAGCTTTAAAGCTGTGCTGGCAGTGCAGCATAGCTCCATCTTCCTGTGCTGTAAAAGCTCTCCTACATGGAGTTCCACACTCACAGCATTTGTACCTCAAGCCTTTGGGGGAGATGGGGGCAAGGCCTCATGCATGAACAGAAATCAAGGGATGTTGCTATTAAGATGTTCATCTCCAGCTTTTGAGCTTCGCAGTGGTTATAATCTTGTGGTGTTGGTAGGCAGCAAAGGCAGATAGTAGTATGGGATTTCTCAGGATAATTGGTCTTTGCAGTAAGAGGAGGATTCACTGCATCCAACTTGAGATGTTTGCAGTGCAGCGAGTTCTCCACAGACAATGAAGTGGAAATAGATACTTCTAAGGCATGGTTAATCTTGTCCTCAAGTAGATATCTAAAATAGGTCAGATGAATCATCCCCTGTGAGTATTTCTTTCCACAGACTGTAAAGGGAGCCTGGCCTCAGATGTAGACCTCTGTATTAAAAATGTCTCTACAGTGGGGTGTAAGGAGTTCTTCAGAAAGATATTCACTCCAGACATATGTACAGAAGCAGCCTCTAAGTTATACTTCAATATTTTATGCATAGAAAAGACGGGAAGTGTAAATATGTCCTCAGGGTTGAACAATAGGTATTAATAAATTTCAATTGCATTCACTGAGAGAACAAACATTTAGAAAATGTTTCAGCAGAAAACAGCTAAGGTTTAAATCTTAGTGCTAGTATGTAGTTCATAGTGACTCTAAATACATATGTTTAATGCTGATTAAGTTTATTTATCTAAATATTTATTTGTTACAAACAATGCTGATGACGTTTAGAATTTGTCTTCTTGGCGAAATAAATTCCAGTTTCCCCCCACATTTTTGTAAGGAGGTTTCACATAGAAGTTTCACACAGAGGAGGCGGGTGGTGTGGAGCTCCCTTTGTCCACAGCTGTGGTGACCTTGCAGCTGACGGTAGGATCATGACAAAGTACAGACTGGCGCCGTATGTGTTTCCTTATCCTTAGGTCAATGCCCTTGCAGAAAGCTGCTACACTTTCCAGCTGAGTGGCAGAGGAAGCATCAGAGTGTGTTATGATTTGGTCATGTCCCTCTCTGGGGCTGTGGCTGTCAAAGACAGGAGAACCAACAACAGGAGCACTCCCCTCTTTTGCCACGGGGCAGCCCCTGCCTCCCCACCCCAGGCTCCCCCAGCCTCACACCACGGCTGTCCATGCCACATGCCCCTTACAGCCAGGAGGCACCTGTCCTGGGCCAACCATGCCATCAACCCCGATGTGACATGAGCCACCACCAGCATTCTGCCCACTGCCTCACTAGGGCTGGTGCCGTTAGCTCATGTGGGGCCCAGCCCTCAGCTACCTGCGGAAAAGGGTGAGGAGTTCCCTTTGCCCACAGCCATGGGGAGCTTCCAGCTCCCTGCTAAAATGTGATGGGGCACAGGCTGGGGCTATCTTATCTGTCTTGTAAAATGTTGACAATTCTCCAGCAGGGGCAGAGCACAGGAGCATGCCATGGTCTGGAAATATCCCTGTCTGTGCATCCAGCTGTAATAGACAGGAAAAGCAACGAAGGACGAGCCGCCACCTTTCGTTGCCATGGGCAGCCCCTGCCTCCCCGCCCTCTCCTCCCTGCCCTCACTCACCCGGCTACTTGTCTGAGCAGGGCACAGCCCTTTTTATACACATCCAGGGCTGGCCGTGTCACCAACCACCAACATTCTACCTGGGGTGACATGGCCACAACACCACCAGGGCTAATGCCAGGAGCTGGTGGCTGCCTGCCATGACGTGACCATGACATCACCAGGGCTGGTTTGTTACTGTGACATGGCTATTCCACCACTCCAGCAACAAGAAACAAACAAGCAAAACCCCAACAACTGATAATGCTGAAGAGGGGAATTAAGCAACAATTTAAAGAACAGCAGCTTAGGAAATGTTAAAAAAGAATTAAAAGCAGCAGGTCCTACCCACAGTCCAGTTTTAAAGATTTGTGTGATGCTTGCTGCCAGTATTTGTGGGTTTGAAGGTTAAATTCTGGAAGAAAAATGCTTGTCAAAGTGACTGAAAGTAATATATCACATTTTTGGAATTAAAGGTATGTCCAGTACCAAACCCTGTACTCAGGAGTGGCTGACAGTGCTGAGGAGTAGCAGTTAACTGCAAGACTTGTGTCTTTCTTTCCCTGATAGAGTAGAAGTTGCAAAGTGGACCTTCTTTGCTTACTTGGAGAGAGGCAACTGGAGGCCATCCTCACTGAAGAAGGGCAACTAGATGTTTCATGAAAGGAAGGGAACTCAAAACTATGAATCCCCAGGAGAGATACGGTGTTAAACCTCCTGACTTCACCAGGTTCTCCACTAGTTCCTCCTTGTTTGGGCTTATGTCTACCACCTCCCAGTCCCTCCCAGCCACCACCAATGCCTCTGAGTAGTATGACCACATTTTTCTGCTATGAAAATCCCAGAGCCTGGCTCCCAAGGGATCTTGCTATTGAAAATGCAGTGTTGGTCTTCTTGGGTTTGGGTTTCTTGTTGTTTGCCTCTGTGAGCTATTTATTAAGTAATCAAATAACAGCATAGTAAATAAATGATGTCTTGCTTCATAAAGGCTCAAATATGCAAGAAGTAAGTAAGACTTGTTTCAGTCTACAAATATGTGACATGTAAAAAGTAAGACAAAATACAGGGTGACTAACCCCTTGGGTGAAAATACTTCAGGATAAAGCACACTGGAAATGGGAATGGTTTGCTTCCTGTTATGTACAAAATGGCTGCAAAGGAGCTATTAAAGTCTCTCAAATAAATACAGTGCTTTGTGTGTTTGTTTGTTTCTAGTTAGAGGTATACAGTCATTCAAAAGACCATGTGCTGTATAGCCTCAGCGTTTGCTTTGTAGTACAGATAGTGCCTAACCACTACTTTCCTCTCGCTTGATCACTAACGAAAACAGACCATATAGAGATGAAAGTGTTCTAAATCAGTGCTCTGTGTCATTTCCCACTTACTTTGCACTTTTCTGACAGCTGAAAGGCTGTAATAAATTGAGTGCATGCACACCCACAGAGAATGACAGTACTACCATAACCTAGCCTCTCAGGATGTGTATTTTCTTCCCCAAGGGACTATACTGAAAAATCATCTAAGTGGGTTTTTTTTGGTGTTTTCTACTGTGATTTTAACAGTAAAATTTTGATCAATATAATTTCTTAGTTGAGTTTTCCTACCACTTTTCAAAAAATCAGAACAATACTTTTAACTAAAAAAGATCAAAAACAAATCTGATACTATAGCTAAATAACAGTTTTATACTAACATGCATATGAATAAAAAATCAGGCAAGTCATAACAGCAAGTTTTTGTCTTTTTTGCTCCCTTTCATTCCTTTCTCTCATTTCCTTCTTTCTCCTTCTTCTTTCCCTTCCTTCCTTCCTTCCTTCCTGCTTGCCTGTCTTTTCTTTCCTTCTTTCTTTCCTTCTTTCCTTCTTTCCTTCTTTCCTTCTTTCCTTCTTTCCTTCCTTCCTTCCTTCTTCTCCTTTGTTTTGTCCTTTTCTCCTTCCTCCTGCCCTCCCTCCTTCCCTTCCTGCTCCTTTCTCTTTCTCTCCTTTTTTCTCTTCTCTTTCTCTCATTCTTTCTTTCTTTCTTTCTCTCCCTCTCTTTCTCTCTCTCTTTCTGCCTTTCTTTCTTTCTTCCTCCACTTCTAATTTTGTTTTGTAGGTAGTTGGAGATCTGGTTTATTTTAAAACAATGAAGAAGGCAGAATCCCCTGAGGTAAATTCATTGAGTACTGGGAGGTCTTGGTAACACAATTGAACTGGCACCAAATCAATAAAAACAGAACAGAAGAAAAAACAATAATTAAAACATTCTGTCAAAAAAAATGGAGCAGTAATTAAAAGATGCAAACTATTGTTTTGCTACACTAATTACATTTTAATTTTCAATAGCTTGCTGAATAGTATAAAAGCCCATGCCTATAAAATGTCCCAGTGACAGTGCTCTTTCTGCAACTAGCGTGATAACAGTGTTTATGTGCTGTAACAGAGTGGTATGTGCTTTCAACTCTGTGTGGGTGAAACTAGCTTCCTTATAAGATAGCATGACAACAAAGTGTTTTGGTTTTTTTTTTTTCTGGTGTGGAAAATTATTACTCAACACACACACACACATGCACACACGCACGCACGCACATATACACGCACACAAAAACGGGCGCAGTCCAAGAGGCACTCTGCTCAGGGCACTTCCATTGACTTCAATGGGAATTTTGTGTGTGGTGCAATAGCGGGTTGTTGGCCAGCACAAATACTGTACTTAGGTTTAGACCATGTTGTTTTCTTCACATGTTATTGAAGGATGGAGAGAAAAACAAATTGAATTTTCCTATTAATATACACCATTTGCAACCCTAAAACATGCACTTTTTAGGCAGGGACCTGAGGACTCTTCTTACAGAACAATCCTCATAGATTTCGCTGGTAGATACCCATACATAAAAGCAACATAATAAAGCCCATATTCTGTACCGTTATGAATAATAATTGTCCTGAAAAAAATTGCATAATTCATTTAGCTGCTTCTGAGAAGAGTTTAGGGGACAAATTTCCGCAGGGAGATTTAAGAAACACTCCAAATCAAGGGTACGTGGAAAGGAGTTTGTTGTTATTGTTGTTTGCAGCAGCTCAGTGCAAAGTCAAGTTATCCAGATGAGTCCTGGCAAAATCTGGATCCATTAGCTACAATCTGCTTCCCCACAGCTGTAGTTTACACACTCTGCCTTTCATATCATCTCATTTGAATGATAGAGTTCTCCCAGAAACAGGCATCCCATGTGTTCAGACATGCCCCCAAAACAATAGATCTCTTCCATCTAAGTGGGAGTGGTGGGGAAATAATTTCTGAGAAACTAATCCCTGGATTTGAGACGTATGAAATCAATGAAATGCTTCAATCTATGAAAATGGTCAGCATTGCCAAGCAATATTTCACAACTGTGTAGCTTTTCTACATTTGCAATGTAATTTGAAATTACTTTGTAAATAATATGAAATTTAAAAAATAATTTAAAAAAGACTGTGCCAAATGATCAAATAAAATCAACATCCTTCGTACCACTGCAGAAAGAAGCACAAACAAAGAGCGTAAGGCTTTTTAAAGAGGAAACGCTGAACAAACATTACCTATGTTTTCACCACTTTACAGTCCCCTTCATATTCTCTTAAATTCTCCTCTCACTTACATGTATGCATTCCCATTCAGCTAGGAAGGGTTAACAAGGTATAAATCTGGACAGCATCAGCCTATTATCTGGAAATATGTAAAAAGTAAATTCCAAAGGGAAGCCAGGATAACAATATTACCAAAACCAGGCCCACTTACACTGTCTACAACATCTGTATGCTTTCCTAGGGAGTGATAAGATGATATCGATCACACTGGCAGTATTGGTACCTTTCGGAGAGGGAAGCTAACCTGGAGGTTAGGAAGCCTAACTACTATAAATAGTACCACTTACATCCAGTGGAAAACTGCAATTACATATTTGCATGCGCCAAGGTTGAAAAAACAAAACAAATACAAACCCAGAGCAAAATCTGGAAAAAAAAATTCTCTAGTTTAGAAAACTAGTCCCTTATCTTCTGGGAATAACCCAAATTGAAGGGGGTTTTGTGCTGATGCAAGAATAAATTGCTTCAAGAATTATTTCGTGGACACATAGTATTCCCCAAATCCCTATTATTATGATGCTAGTGAAATGTCCCGATTTACTGAAATTAAACAAAGACAGATATTTATTTAGAATTCCTGTAACTGCTACAACCAGTAAATGTGTTTCATCACTATGATTGCAAAAACAAATACCTACCAGAGAAATGCAGTTCACAACAACACAGAACTGAATGGAAATAGAAATTTGTTAATGTTATGCTAATGCTCATGGCAGAAGTATTTGACTGAAGGGAAAATAAATCAAAAGAGCTGACTGAGGCCGAGCCACAGATGAGTCTCAGGGAGCAGAGAACTGGGCAGCCCCTGTGCAGCAATGTTACCACAAGACCAGCTGCCAGGGCACAGGGTGGTGCTGGCTAGCTCGGGGGGGAAGGTGGGCTTGGTGTGGGGCACTAACAGTGTGACTGTGGGCCTGGGGCCACAGCGAGGAAGAAGGCAAGGATGTCCTTATGGCTCTTCATAGGCTGCAAAAGCCTCAGGATGCCAGAACCGTGCTGCCTCTTGTGCACTGGCTGGATGAAGGCACCAGCATACCCTGCCACTATTCTTCCTCTCTCACCCTACCAGCCTCTGGAAATCTCTCACCAGCCTCACCTCCACAACAATTTTGCAGATTCTATCATAGATACAGCCTTTTTTCTTAGCATACAGTATACACCTGCCCTAAGGAAGAATGTTGCTGCAGCACCGAAGTTGTCATTGTCTCACCGCTCCTACATGCTGGGATTGCTGCAGGATTAAAGGGAAAGCAAGCGATTTCCTCACAGCAGACAGAGCATATGTGGCCAACTTGATATGGGTGAGACTGGAAGTCACTCTATGGTTGGTACTTGTGGTATAGCCATAAAATGCTCACAGTGCCAGTAGCACTGTTTGGTCTGGATAGATCGTTGAATCCATCCTTTCATGGATCCTTGGATACTCATTTCACTGCCTGAGAAGACAGGAGCAAAAGCAATGTCAAGACACAGAGTTTATGTTTTCATGTTCCTCCTATACTTGATTCTTTGGAGCATACAAAGGTTGTGGTTTCACGGCTTGGCGGAATAGGGGTATAACCATTATAACTTGGCATGCACCCTAAAGACAGGGACAGGTTGCTCTGTAGCTGAAACCTGGTCCTAAGCAGATGAACTTCTCTATATTAGCAATGAATCTCTGTGTCTGATGTTGTCCTTTCAGCTGGAATGGGAATGTCATTGGCAGTAGGAGAGGACAGAGACCTGCTGGTGAGCCAAGGTAGGGTTGCTCTCAGGTTATGTGAGAGTCAGCTGCTCCAGCTGTGTGGTCAAGGGTCCATGTGTTTTAAAATTAAGTGTCTTTTGGATCCTCTGTCTGAGTGACTTTCCGAGTTGGGGTTGATGATGTGAGATAACCACAAACAGCTACTCACAGTGCTTTTGGAGTATATTTCCTCCTCCTGCAGTTCTTTCATTAAAGGAGATGATCAAGGCAATAGTAAATACACGAATGAAATTCAGACATTGCTACAACTTGGAAACTTAGTAATGGCACCCCTCTGCTCTCATTCGGTCAGTTATCTAAGGCTAAAGCCGTGAGTTGGATTTTATACTGCAAGCATACAATTTTTTCAGTTCTGCACTGGTTGTAACAAATATTGGCTGATGGAATCGGTCTGTCTCTGTTGGTGGTCTAACATTTTAAATACACAGTACAATACTAATTAAGCTAGGTCCAAAGGTTAAAAAGTACAACTCCTCTTTTTGTCTATGAAAATACACTAAACAGAATACTATATATCCCACTCATTTTTTGTACCCTCCCTAAGCATACCTACTTTTTAATAATTTCTTACCTTTACCACATACTCCTGTGTCAACTCAGGAGGCCTTTAAAGAGGTCTAGATGGAAGTAAGACAATGTAGCATGCATAACATTACACTGTACTGCACTTTTATTTTTCACTAGAACCCAGAGGACTGGTGAAATACTCTCTTTAATCTCTATAGTAGAGTTATTGTATATCTCTATAATAGATGTAGGTCTGTACTGAGCAAAACAACTTCTTGAAACGTTCACTTCTCTGAAGTGCTGCATGCCTCAGGCAGAGGACAAGACCAAGGTGTCACCAATGTCCAAAGATCTTCATGAACCTAGCAAACAGCCTATGCTACATGCTAACAAGGAAGATGAAAAACGTTGCAGCCCTTGCCCCTCTGACAAGGGAGAAGAAATCTCTCCCTACCTCTGACCCCTGTAAACTCAGAAGTCTGTGATTTGAGCATCATTATCAAAGTAGAATCAGATGTTGAGACCATCCCGGTTAATTTTCATCCCTCTCTGGTTCATGAGGGCAGAGAGATAAACTAAGGGACAGATCAATTTAGCAATTAATGGATTCCTGTGCTGTGCAGGACAGAAACACTAATACCTTTGACTTGGCATGGAAATTAAATGAATCTGAGATGTCTTGATTTTTCCTATCTTGCTTAGCCTGTTATAAGCAGGTAGGAGGTAGAGAGTATTCTATTTATACCCTTATTTTTATCTTCTTACCACATTTCTGAGTCTTCCCTGTAATTTGTTGCAAGAGCAAAACTCAACATGAAGTCCAACGTTTAGCAGTATCTAGATCATAGAGTAGGCTAGCTTCATGTAGGGCATTGGATTTTGTTCTGGGCACCACATTTGAACAAAATATATGCAGGCTAATTGGAAAAGATTCAGAGAAGAGTGACAAAAATAAAGCTATAGTACAAGGACTATGTTCAGCACAGAAAAAAAGAGGAAGCAGAAGGGCTGTCTGCTGACACATGAAGTCATGCTCAAGCGTAGAGCCCAAATAACAGGTTTCAGTATTTGCAATGAAACTACTAAGTTAAATAAATATTAGGAACATTACAGTGAATAAATTCCTGCTTGGTCTATCCATAACTGCCTTCAGAGAGAAAGCCCCACAAAAGTTATTCGGCAATACAAGTACTTAGGGAGGAAGTAAAGGGTGGATCAACCGCCTTGCGCTTGTAGCAGGTCTTAACAGAGCTCCATAAAATGTGCAGTAATGTATTACTGATGCACTGACATTTTTAGTGCCTGTTTGTTTCCAGGACTGTGTGCAGGTTGCCCAGGTAGCGCTTGTATTTGTATGGAGAATCCGGTGCTGGTGCTTGACGTGAGTGTTTCAGACCCCGCTTGTACACCCCCCTTCCTCTGAGAGCACTGACACTGGAAGTGACTAGTAAAGACAGACATGAAGGGAGAGGAATTGTGGCTTTGCTGAAGGGTATCTCTTGTCTCCACTCTATAGTCAAGAGCATTAGAAAATGCCCCTTAAAGTGACTGGTCTTTTGGCTTTTTGAAGGGAACACAGTGTTCCCTGTTGAAGAATTTCCAGCCTGACCAGGAATAATAGAAATTCTTAGAAAAGATTATGTTTTCTTTGAAAGAGTAAGGCGAATTACTTCCAAAGAACAATTAAAATATTAATTTGGACTGTGGTTAACATTTACCACCTCTGTGACAACAATAGCGACATCCTTGTTTGCACTTCTACAGCCCCTTATAGTTGCATATATCAAAAGCCCTTTAAATAGTGAGTTAACATCTTCTGCAGTTTTCAAATGGCACAACAGAGCAGAATTAGGTGAGGTCAAGGGCTTATAAAAAGGGGCAACACTATTATGCAGAAAGTGCAGGCTGCCTCTTTTGCCAGCAGTACATGTTGATTCCCACAGTTTAAGAATAACTAGCATTGAGACTCATTTAACAACAAAAGAAAATGAACTCTGCACGGGGGATCCTCCTGTGGCATTCACTGTAATTAGTAACATTAGCGACACTATTATTTTATCTTCATCGTTTATGAAGTTGCCTTAGTCACTTTTTTAAAATCAAAAAAAACCCTAATATTGCCATCCTGTATGTACATTTCACATCCCCTTTTTAAGAATAGAAATAAATAAGACAAGAAGTCTCAGCAACATGAATGCATTGAGTGAGGCTTTTGAACCAATCTGAAAAGTTGAAAATTAAATCCGCAAGAGAAGGGTCTTTTCTATATTCAACTTTGGCTTTAAACACGTGAGTCAAAAATTGTCAACCTCCAACATGCTTGGTAAACTGCCACCTAATCCTGAAGGCCTTCCAAATCCCTAGGTTTTCAGCAAGGAATTCCTCCAGATGCCCATGTACTTAGCAGTCACAGCCCTGATCTTATCTATGTTACGCTTACTTTGTGTTGATAGGCAAAGAATGTCTTCTGAGATCCTCAACCCAGCAACCTTTTAGAAAATACCTAGAATATCACCCACCACCCAAAATGTGGTCAACAGAAGAAGGGTTATGCTTTCGCCTGACTATGTCTAGTCATGGGTAAGCAATGGTGTAAGAGAAGGTTAGAGTCAATCTTCTAATGAAATTCAAGTAGGTGCCCTCCCACGACTGTTCCCAGCTGTTGATGTCTCTGAGCTTCGTTACCTTGAGCAAAGGCCCTCAGCCTTTCCCAAACTTTGATTCTGTAAATGGGGGAGAAAAAGAGAGAGAACAAACATACGAGTATGACTCCCTAGCTGGAGCTGGGACATTTGTATGAGAAGGTGGCCTCTATGACTGTTCTGTTCATCACACCATATACAATGGAAAGACATTAATGGAACAAAGAATGAAGCTAGGAGCTCTCATTTTGCATGAGAGTAATGTGGGTAATGGAGGTGTGCTTTAGTCACCTCCTCGCAGAATCACAGAATCACAGAATGGCAGGGGTTGGAAGGGACCTCTGGAGATCATCTTGTCCAACCCCACTGCTTGAGCAGGGACACCCAGAGCAGGGGGCACAGGACCACGTCCAGGTGGGTTTTGAATGTCTCCACGGAAGGAGATTCCACAACCTCTCTGGGCAGCCTGTTCCACTGCTCTGGCACCCTCACAGGAAAGAAGTTTTTCTCATATTGAGGTGGAACTTCCTGTGTTCCACCTTGTGCCCATTGCCCCTTGTCCTGGCATTGGGCACCACTGAAAAGAGTCCAGTCCCATTTTCCTGACATCTGTCCTTCAGATATTTATAAGCATTGATAAGATCCCCCCTCAGTCTTCTCTTCTCCAGGCTGAAAAAAACGAGGTCTCTCAGCCTTTCCTCATACAGGAGATGCTCCAGGCCCCTGATCATCTTGGTAGCTGTCTGCTGGATTGCTCAAGCAGTTCCCTGTCCTTCTTAAACTGGGGGACCCAAAACTGGACACAGTACTCCAAATGTGGTCTCTCTAGGGCAGAGTAGAGAGGGAGGATAACCTCTCTCGACCTGCTGGCCACACTCCTTTTAATGCATCCCAGTATACTGTTGGCCTTCTTGGCCACAAGGACACGTTGCTGGCTCATGGTCAACTTGCTGTCCCCCAGCACTCCCAGGTCCTTCTCAGCAGAGCTGCTTTCCAGAAGGTCAGCCGTCATCATGTACCGGTGCATAGGGTTGTTCCTCGTCAGGTGCAGGACCCTACACTTGCTTTTGATGAATTTCATCAGGTTCCCCTCAGCCCAGCTCTCCAGCCTGTCCAGGTCTCGTTGGATGGCAGCACAGCCTTCTGGTGTATCAGCCACTCCTCCCAGCTTGGTATCATCAGCAAACTGGCTGAGGTTACACTTTATCCCTTCATCCAGGACATTGATGAATATATTGAACAGGACTGAATATATTGGCCCAGTACAGATCCCTGGGGAACACTGCTAGTTACAGGCCTCCAACCAGACTCTGGCCTGTTGATCTCAAAGTGATCATGAAACCTTGCTCAATGAACATCTACTTCAAGGAACAGCTTCCATAAAATGAAATGGCAGACTTCTCCATCACCACCACCACCATTCACCGTCCCCCCATGCTAGTACTCTTACATTTAGGGCTGTTTGAATAGTAGCTGATGTGGATTTAGGTCCTCAAACAGATGAGACTTCACCACCTAAATCATTCTTCCCAAGAGGCTGTCCCCAGCAATGAGCTACTGGGTAAAAGAGGAGGGGTGGTAACATAATCTTTTGCTCCTCTTACTTAGGCCAGGTTTTCAAAAAGAAAACAGATTGTGGCCTTGCACTCTGGCTCACCTCAGAGCCTTAATAGACAAGAACCCTGCTATTTCAGAATGTCATGAAGGGTAATTGTTGTACACTCACAGACAGTGCTTTGCCCCCACTGCCAAGGCATCGCTACCCCTGGGTTCTACCATAGTACTTGTAAAAACACAAGACAAAGTAACAGATTTTTCTATTCTATGTTCACTACACCTCTGGACTAAAAACAAACATGGCAGGTCTCATTCAACCATTTCCTGATTCTTAAATATAATTCTTGGCGCATTTATGGGTGTTCAAAGGTCTGGACCCCTGTTTTATGTACCAAGAAGGCACAGCAGAGGGAAAGACCCCTTTTCCCTGTTGGAAAGTTTTATATCTGTCCAAGAGGAAAAAACCCAAAACATTTTCAGCCCATTTCCCAGCCTTTCTGAAGACACAAGTGATTATTAAGATTAAGTTTAATGTTGACTTTTCTAAGATTTTTTTTTTCCCATTAGGAAAACAGCAGGCAGCCTACAGGTAACAGTGGCCTTCAGCACTACAAAGTAAGTCATACACAGAGAAGAAATCATGTGCTTTGGTTTTGGGGTTTTTTTGGACAACAAACCTGCCTTTCCTATCTAGTATTACTGATTGACCCTGACACAAATCTGAAAACAACATATTAGGTTTTGCAGAAGGTCAAGTAAGGAAAGTAAGTTAACATGCATTTATTATTTAAAATCCAACAGGAGAGATGCCAAATATTTTTGTCCATTTCATTAGAAAAACCTCATAAGCAGCTATGTCTGCTTTAAGATTCAGATTCTTAGGTCTGCCTTTTAAAATACTGGGTATCCCAAAATACGTAAACAATGCAGAATGCAAATCTCTATAAGACTGGATCACAGAAAAATCAGGGATTACATTTTTCAATGTAAATGTGACTTACGTAAACACGTACCCTGTAGACAGTTGTGGGCAGAACATGGACAGCAATCATAAAGCAGTGGCCCTGAGTGTCAGTTACCAGATCCAATAGTCTATGATATTTCTTATTTCATCATTAAAAGGTGATCTAGATTCCAAAGAACTTTATTTTGGGGTTGATCCAGGATGAAGTGTTTTTCTCAGATATCATGTTCATCTCTTTTCCCCTAAGAAAACGTATTTCCTCCTGAAATGCGTGGCTGTGCTTTCTAACTTCATGTAATCTGCCTGATTACATAAGCAGGCTGCCTGTACCTTCTCTCTTGAACATTTCAACACATCCTCTGCAGTAAGGAAGCCACAGGCAATGATTTATTTGACCCCTTACATCCCCAAACTTTCTAACTCAGGACTAAATGCTGTCACTACAACATTTACTTATTGTCTTGAAGGTTTTTTTTCCTGAGATCATTTGGAAAGTTCTTGAGTTTTGCAGCAGTTTGTTGGCTCTCCTGTTCTTCTGGCTTCCATTTCCTAGCACTTGTTTAACACAGCAGCTCAGAGGTGAGGGCACTGAGCCCATATATGCCTTTCTAATGCAACTGCACTGGTCACAGAGCTAATGGGTAACTGGACCCAGCCTAGGCCTGGCTGCTGGCCACCATCCTCCCTCCAGAAGTCACTTCTTGTTCTGTCAGCCTCTTCAAATGCCCTTATGTCCACTCCTTAAACTGTTTCAGTGAAAATAACCTGGATCAACAGAAAATTGCTGTATAAGATAATGTATCTCACTATGATTGATATTCATTGGGAGCTCTTCACACCTGCAGCTGGCTTGTATATTTTGGGAAGGTAGTAATTTGTGCTGGCTGGGTGAAAGGTGCTGCATAGCTTCTAGGTGTGGGTTTTCAGAAACACAGAATCACACCATGGCTGAGGTTGGAAGGCACCTCTGGACATCTGGTCAAGCACAGTCACGTAGAGCAAGGTTACCCAGGACCAAGTGCAGATGTCTTTTGAATATTGCCAAGGGGGGAGACTCCACAACCACTCTGAGTGACCTGTGCCAATGCTCAGTCACCCTAACAATAAAAAAGTGTTTCCTGATGTTCAGACCGAACCTCCTGTGTTTCAGTTTGTGCCTGTTGCCTCTGGTCCTGTCACTGAAAAGAGCCTGGCCCCATCCTCTTTGCACCCTCCTTTCAGACATATATATACATTGATGAGATCCCCCATGAGCCATCTCTTCTCCAGGCTGAACAGTCCCAGCTCTCACAGCCTTTCCTTACAGGAGAGCTGCTCTGGTCCCTGCTTTTGCTTAGAGGTATCTTTAGCAGTGGCAAAGGCTGTTTGAGCCTTTGCCATTTCTTGCTCTATACCCGTAATCATCTTTGAGGCCCTTTGCTGGCCTCTCTCTTATGTCCATCTCTGTCTTGTACTGAGGATCCCAGAACTGGAGACAGTACTCTGGGTATAGCCTCAGCAGTGCTGAATGGAGGGGAAGGATCACCTCCCTCGACCTGTTGGCAACACTTCTCCTAATACAGCCCAGGACAGAGTTTGCCTTATTTTCTGCAATGTGACATTGCCGGCTCATGTTCAACTACCAAGTTGTCCCCCAGGACCTCCAGGTCCTGCTCTGCAGAGCTGTTTTCCAGCTGGTCAACTCCCAGCATGTACTGGTGCATGGGAATAATCAGGTGTAGGACTTCGCACTTCGGCTTGCTGAACTTCATGAGGTTCCTGTCAGCTCATTTCTCCAGCCTCTTGGAGTCCCCCTGGATGGCAACATGACCCTCTGGCACATCAGAGATTCAGGGCAGTAATTTCTTTAGCTGGCATTGCTGGGACCAGAAGACATGCATCTGCAATGTGCAATCTGCAATTCCAGTGCCATTCTTAGTCTTGTCATTTATTCCCTGGGTGACCTCAGGTCAGTTAATTCTGCAGCTTTTGTCTGGTCTGTCTTATCTGTACTATGCACTCTGTAGTGGAGTCTAACGGGTATTTAAATGCACACTAGTTAGTATGAGACATTCTAGCAGTTAGCATTTTTAGGGTATTCTTATATCCAACAGTAAAATTGGCCTATTATTAAAGCAGACAGAGGTGAAAAGAAAAGAATTTTTCCTCTTTAATTCAGTTTGCTGGTCGAAGTTGATGAGGCAAGGGCTGGAAGGAAGACTTAGAGGGTTGAAAGGCAGCAGAGAAGTCTTGGTTACCCGAACCAGGCCTGCCACCCTACTGTCTTGCCACGTATCACCCGTGGCACAAACTACAGCCTCTCCTGCACAGGTTTAATACGCTGTAAGGCCCGGCCACCGCAGCCAGAGAGGTGCAGCAAGTTTTGCTAGTCTCCATGCCCACTTCCTCTGAGCACAACTCAGGCAGAATAGAGTGCTGCACTCCCAGGATATAAAACAAAGCCGTGTCACTTCTTGTGGCACTGCCCTGAACCAATCCTTCATGCAGTGACTTTTACATTTTCCTTCCAGGCCACCAGCTGTCAGATGGTAACAATTTCCATCCACTTGCTGACGTGAGCTGGTTTTGAACTTTAATCCAGTCCATGTCTTAACTGTGGTGGCAAACACTTTTTAACTAAAAAGAGCCTTCAAAACAATTTAAAAAAAAAAAAAACACACAGAAAAAACAACCCAAAAAAAACCTAACAGCCCCAAGACAGCCCTTGCTAGCAGCACAGCTTTTATAAAAGTCTTGACAGATGTAAACAGGCTGAGCAATTACACGAAGGAAGGAAGCAGCCGTTGCATGATTGCAGGAGCTTGTGGTTGCCGTGATTGAGGCACCTGGCTATTGCTCTGTACAACCACCACGCCGAAGGGCAGTGCTTGCCCCAGAGAGCTTGCAGTCCGCACTCACCATGAGGGACAAGATAGATGCCGACTGACGAGGGAACACAAGGAAACAATGAAACAATGCTGGTCAGCATGAGAAGCAGTAGTCTCATCATTGAATCATCTCCATTTACTTTCCTAATATGCTAACATTTTCTACCACACACAGATCTCTTTCTCCCAGGCAGTATTGAGTGCCTTCAACTCCCAGGGAAGTCTATAAGTATGGAGAGACGTCAGCATCATGCATGAGGTGCTTAGCATTGTGCATGGCAGAGCCTGGAGAGTCAAATCTTGGCTACTTTACATACTCTGGCTTGGAGCAACAGTCACCTCTGTAATGGAAAATTATTATAATACAATAATACAGCTGGGAAGAATTTGCCAAGTTTCTTGGACGCTAACAATGGTAGCTTCTTAGTCAAATATATATGGGTAATAAGTTAAAATGTTGATCCTGCTACACTTCTGAAGATAATTCCTTTCTTAAAACTTAGACGTTCACAGTGGAAAGAAAAATACTTCAATTTTGTGTATGAATCTTTCCCGACTGGGAGATGAACAAACCACTGCAATCTCTAGCTACTTGGGGTTGCTCTTTGCATGTCTTCCATGCGTCTAGTTTCCTTAAATTTTCCTTTCCTGAGTGGTATTCGCTGCAGGGACTCAACTGGTCAGTCCCTTTTCTATGTTGTCCCTGCTGCCTGGTGGCACCCTCATGTCACAGATGTGCTGGCTTCATCTTCTACCCATGATCTGGCTAGTCTCATTTTCTTGCTGGATAAATTTGGAATGTTGAACTGTCTGGAAAGTCTCAGAGTTTGTAATAAATGGATTCGACTTAATACCTAGTCTTTTTCTATAGTTGTTGCCATTGTCTGTGTCTTTGGTGGATTTACAAGTAATAGGGCTTAATCAACTATATTAACTCTAGATTCGAAACTAAATGGTTGCAAATTAATTTGAATTACAAAGATTAGCCTTAGGAAGGAAAAATGTGGCAAACACCACAGTCTTCCTAGCTAACCGCACCTTTTGGAAATTCCCAGAGTAGCTGATTCACTGGAATGACAATTACGTCCCCCTCCCCCGCTTTTTTCCCCTCCCCCTCAAAGCACATTGTTTTACAGGAAACTTAATAAAACACAGTTTGTTAACAACAGTCATTAGGACTTTACTGAGATTGCTCACGCTGATGATAATCTTTGAAAAGTCTTTTTTTTTTTTAATTCCAATGGGATTTCTCTGCTTATCCACACCTACTGATTGCAATGGGAACCTACCCTGAGTAAGGGCTATGAACCCATTTGTGCATCACTGACATCACTGGGAATTTTCCCATTGGGTTCAGTGGGAACAGAGCTTATAATATCCTGAAAAGTAATCGTAACACATTAGACACCCATTCTCTTGTTCCTTGCGCATTCAATTTCTAGCAACAACAATAGTTTTAATCTGGGTTGCTAGGATTTATTTTTTTTAATTAAATATATTATGAGTCAAAGGATGTTGGATCCAACACTCTGAGGAAACAATGGGGACAGATCCTTCATCCTGGCTAAGTGCCTTTCGTGTCCTTCTGTGTGGCTACTTTAATTTGTACCAGAGGCTAGCCATACACACTGCATACACATGTACACACACACGAACCAGCAAGCCTAAAAAATAAAGAAAAAACCAAAAATGTTTTACAACTTCTTTTAGTTTCCGATATCTAGCATGAGTTTTAGCATACATGCACACACAGCACAGAGGAGGAAAGATTTTAATAGCTAAACAGAAAATAAAAATAATCACTATTTAAATATTACAATAGTAGGTAGCTTGGGGATACTAGAAAGAAAGTAGGAGGTAAGAAAGTATTTAAGAAGATGGCAACAGAGAATGGTCAACACTGTAGTGCTTTGCCTGACTGATGTAGTTATTCACAATTCATTCACATACACCTTTGACTGTACTGACCCTCTCCTTTGCATTAGTTTCCCCTCTTGAGTTACTTTCTTTCCTGTGTTTGTATTCTGGCTCTGTTAAACTGATTAGTTTCATGGCTGTTAAGCTACAATACAATACCTTCTAATGTAGTACTATACCCTATATATTTGCCAAGAGTATGTAAAATATAGTAGGAAAGCAATATTTTCTACAGGGAATAAAAGTAGCATTTTTAGCTCTCTGATAAAATCATATTTACAAACATCACACATCATAGTCTACCGTCAGTGCTAATCAAATGCCCTTTCTTTCTTTGAGTTAAGAGACCAAATAAGTTTGCCCATTTTAGGGAGAAAAGGACTTTTTTAAGGCTGGAAAAGGCTGGCAGAAATCATAGCTCAATTCAAACCACTTTTGGGAAATTCCCAGAATGCTGAATCACGGGGGTGGGCAATTACCACCCTCTTCAGCTGAACAATCAGAGATTCTAAAGAGAAGAAATGTATGCATGCTTAAAGAAAGGAAAAGCAGCTTTACTGTGACTGTTTCTTTTGAAAGCAATTCCTGAGAAATAAGTTTCTGTTCATAATGGGGTTTCCTTCTCTCTTAACCTCACACTTACTAGAAACATAACTAACCACAGAGTTTTCTAAAAGTTTATCATCGATCCCATACTTTCCCACACTAGAACACTTTCTGCAAGGCTTTTCATCCCCAGGATCCAGCTGCTGGGCAGGTTTTTTTGTGTGATCTAGCCCCCCTATCATGTAATCCCATAAGCACCTGCGTTACTGCACTACCTGAGGAGGCTTAGTAAATCCAGACATCCCAATGAAGCCAATTGCTTGAAAGCCAGCAATTTCAGGGCCTCATCTTCTGGAATTATTTAAAACTACATCATTCTGAAAATCTAATAAATTTTTTGTATACATCTACCACATGCCTTAAATAGACAAAAGTGGGCAGTGACTTAGAGAGTGATTCCTATGAAAGGGTGGTTTCCCATCGCAGTGTTCCTCCACTGAAGTCCTCAACAGTGGGAGCAATTCGCTCCTTTGACTTGAGCTCAACAGCCCTGTCCCATGAGACAGCAAGCGCACAACACTAATGGAGAAGAAAATGGCTAGATTTTGACATTTTTCTCAGGCCTCAAAAGTCCTAAGAAAGTGCCTAGAGATCTTTTTACAACACTCCCCTATCATCAGTCTGTAGGATGTTACAATTTTAATCCTCCTGTGATCCTCCAAACCTAAGTGATTAGGCCAAACCAGCCTGAAGAAAGAGGGGTCTGCCCAGAGGACATACCCCGTCTTTTGATACTGCCCCTTGCCGAAGGTTCCTTTCCTAAAGAGCGAGCCTTTCTGTAGAGGTAGTACTTTATGGGAAATGTTTTGCAGTTTCTGTATACATAGCCATTGCTTTGATTGAGGGACAATGAATCCCTCCAGCCCTGGCCTTTCCACATGTTTGGAACTTTATTAAAATGGAGAAGATCACAGGGGAAGTTATCACACAGGACACAGTAGAGAGACAAATTTGGGAGAATTTCACCTCCACACTTTCCAGACAAAACCATATCCAAGCACAGAAGATGAAGAAATTAAAGCAGTATTATTTGGGCATTAATTCTTCCTTACATCTTACTTGGCCAATTTATTTCATAGCCTTCATTGTAAATTTCTTACCCAATTTCCCTCTAATCTCCACACCTCCTAGATTAGAGACTGTGTGCTCAGCACTCCTCTGAAGCCCTTCCCACACTGAGGTGCCACTTGCTGGGCGTTGGGACAATGTCAGCAGCAAGCTGCTCACCACTTGTGTGTAAGTGAGCCCATTGCACAAACCAGCAAGCAGTGTTCCCAGGAGGGTGTCTGCGGGGCCTGTTGGGCCAGGGCATTCCCTTTCCCGCTGACCAAACATAGGAAATCAAAGCCGCTTCTCACAGCGCCCTTATTATTCATTGCTGCTTGGGAGCTGTCAAGAGGTGCGTCTCACAGACATGGTCCCTGTCCTGAGGGATAGGGAATGTTGCATCAGCTAATTGGAGCAAGAGTTGTGACTGCACTCCCTGTCTGTGACCAAGCGATCAGTCGGAAACCAAACCAGGCTCTATTTGTCACTAAGTGAGGTACGCTTCCATGAACTTCAGCGGACTGAAAGGATTCGGTTCAGAGCCTCTTGCCCAGGCTGCCCTTCATCTGAGGGAGAGATTCTGGCACCTTCAGAGCATGGTCGCTCTCACGCTTTCTTGTACAGAAAGGAGCAATCTTCCTTCAGAGGTACTAATTTTCTTCCATTTATTGGAGAAAGAGCCTGGACAACTCATTTAGATTATGTGTCTACACATCTAGGTAAAATCAGAGAAGAGTCCCACCTTCCTGGACTCATATTGCAGTTATATTAGCATCAGTGTGGGTGCAGCTTAGAATGAAAACAGAGGTGGTGGTTTTTTTCTAGGCAGTCTAGTTTTGTTTTGCTTTGAAAGAACCAGTATTGCAATAAGACACTTCAACATGTGGTAATACAGTGAGATAGCCCCACGCCTAGTCGACTGAAAGTACTTGGCATTTAGCCCGCTGACTGGCAACATCCCCTAGGTGTGGTGATATCTCCCAGTATCACCCCACCCTGACATGTCTGGCATTTCATTAACACAAGCATTAAGGTCCAGTTCTACTACCCTTGCTCACAATGAGTAAGGATGGCAGGATCTAGGTCTAAGTAAATGAATATTGCTGTAATGAGGCAGTATTTGTAAACTTATTATGCCAGTGAAAACGCCACAATCAGAGCTTTGCGAATAAGGAACTAATTGGCTTGAAACAGTTTCAGTCTAATAACCTCTTACCAGAAGCTCAACAGTGCCTTAAGGTTTATACCCAGGGCTGGTTAGATTAGTTTCAATTTCAGGTAGTGGGTATCTATCCAATTACTCTCCTCCTTGCTTAGGGTAGAGCACATGGCATTCCTTCTGCTACTTGATATGCTAAGCAGCATGC